>NC_087457.1:4276431-4605897 GCF_036321535.1 Camelus dromedarius
TGCGTGCCTGGGCTCAGTCCTCTATCTTGCCCACTGGTAGCCTGGGTCCACGTCCGGTGCAAGCGGAGGCCACGGAGCCCAGGCTGATCCCCACACAGGGACAGGTGAGGGTGTCCCCATCTCGCTGCCCCGCTGCCCCACTGCCCCGCCCACTGCTGGCAGCACCGCCCCAGCCTCCGCCCGGCGCCACCTGCAGGTCAGGACTTCCGAGCGGCCCCGCCCGGCTGCCCCATAAGCCTCCCCCACCTCCATCCTGGCCGCGCCCTGGCTCCCATTGGCTCCGCAAGTTCTGCCTTAGCACATCTAGACTCGGGAAGACACTCGACGCAAGCGCTAGAGGATGGCCCTGCGGCGTTGCCATGGTTACAGGCGCCGCGCTCCGCGCGGGCCGGCCTGAGCTTCTGGGGCGGGCAGCGGGCTCCGGAAGTGTGCAGCTGCCCGGGACCATGGCGGTGCTTGCTGCTGGGGATGGCGGCTTGCTCGGCCAGGCGACTAGTTCTGGCCTGGTCAGTAGGCGGCCGACATCTTGTCTGGGGCGGCGTCTCACAGATGGTAAACGTACATCCGCGCCGTCGGCGGGGCCGGTGGACATGAACCAGGGTGGGATCGGTGTTGGGGTGGTGGCCGGGGAGGGCTGTGGTGCCGGGGAGTGTGTTGGGGCGGGGCGGGACAGGGCTTGGGCACAGACTCAAGCTTTCCTCCCCCTCAGGCCCTGGGGCTGGGGCCGCGAGTCTGGGTAGCCCTTGGTGGCCGCGGCCTCCCAGAACCCACCGGGACGGGCAGGCGGAGGACCCCTCTTAGATGAAGCGGGTCCTTACCCGGGTTTTGAAGAGCCCCAGAGTCAGATGTTGGAATGATGTGGTTTATCAGCCTTGTTTATCTGCAGGGAAATTTCAGTTCCATCCAGATGTTGGTTCCTTCAGTCAACCTCAGGAATAAGACACAAGGGTCTGTGCCGATAAGTAGTTATCTAGGGCTTGACTCAAAATAAACTATGCGGGGTGTAGGGATGGTAGATGGGACCCTCTCTCTTGAAGTTAGCAGCCTTCTGGGATTAGAGGCCCCAGCTGAGGATTACATCCTCATCTGCAGTAATGGAGTTTGTGAGAAACACACAGAAAAGGGAGGGGTGTGGTGGCGGTAACTCATTACAGAATCCAGGACCCTTGCCGTGCTCTTGTGTAGAAGAGTCTCGCCTTGGATAGGGCAGCAGTTATCAAAGTGTATCCAAGGCCCCTGAGGTGCAAAACCATTTTCATAGAAACGCCGGGATGTCACCTGCCTTTTGCACACTCTTGCTCTCCCGAGTTCCTGTGGGGTTTTCCAGGGAAAACCTGGCCTGTGATATCACAAAACAGGGAACGCAGAGGCAGATAGGAGAATTCAGCTCTCACCAGTCCAAAAGAGATTTGCAGAAATTAAAATCACTGCTATTCTTCTCACTAATGATTTTTCTTTTGAAAAATAGAATTATATTTTGTTTAAGAGTATTAATGGTAACATACAGTAGATTGTTAATATTTTTAAGTGAATTCATACACTTTTTCTAACTTCTTATTTAACTTCTAACACAGGAAATATTGATAGATTTAACTCACATAAATAGCAGCCTTTTGGAGTTCTCAGTAATTGTTAAGAGTGTATAGGGTTCTGTAGAACAAGAAGTTTGAGAGCCCCTGGAGAACGGGTGCTCAGGTGCTAGTCAGGTGCTTGGTGTTAGACGGATGCCAAGATGTCTTCCACAACTGCTCCCGGACTTGAAGTAATTGGCCACATGGAGATGGGTGGGCAGTGCCTCCACTTTACAAACCAGAAGCTGCTGAATGTGTCTGGATTGTAGGCCATGGGCTGTGCAGGGATTCCCGTTGTATCTGTTCTATCTAAGCCGGGATTCCTGTGCAGAGGCCTGGCCCTGATGACCCGCTCTCCTTTGCTCCCAGCCAGGTACCTTCTGTGTGACGTCAACCCTCCAGAGGGATTCAGCCTCCGTAGGAACGTCTGCATCCACATTGCCTTCCTCCTGAAGACCCTGCTGAAGATGGAGGAGCCGGTACTGGTGCTATTCCCTTGGGGCCACCTCTACCACTGGCAGAGCCCCGATCCCTGGTCCGACTCCTTTGACCTCCCAAGTCTCAACAGAAACATCCCTGACATTGAGTACGAGCAGTTCATTGCAGGTGAGGTGGTAATTTAACTGGGGCCAGGTGGTCGTTGTTCTGGTTCCGATCTGAACAACGGGCCATCTTACTTTGGGTTTGTCGGTCTGCTTAGGGGCCCTGCTCATGTTTCCCACACTGCAGGTGAATTTGGTTTTTCCATAGTTTTTTCGGGAAATCAATTTGAAGTGTATGAGCTCTATGTCCGCTCACCTCTGAAAACCCTGGCCTCCTGGTGAGATGGAGCGGTGACAAGGAGGCCACTGCCACAGAGGCCTTGTCCCAGAAGGACTCACTCCCTGTGCTGTTTTGTTAGTTTCAGGTATACAGCATAGTGATTAAGTTGTAAATATACATAGTCTATTATTTTTCAGGTTCTTTTCCATTATAGCTTGCAAGATACTGAATACTGTTCCCTGTGTTCTACAGTGAATCCTTGTCGTTTGTCTGTTTTACATATAGTAATTTGTATCTGTTAATCCCAAACTCCTAAGTTTGTTTTACAAGTCTGTGAGTCTGTTTTTGTTTTATAAATAAGTTCATTTGTATCATTTTTTTTAAAATTCCACATATAAATGATATCATATGATATCTGACTTTGTCTGACTTATTTCACTTAGTGAGATAATCTCCAGTTCCATCCAAGTTGCTGTAAATGGCTTTATTTCCTTCTTTGTTATGACTGAGTAATATTCTGTTATATCTAAATACCACATCTTTATCCAGTCATCTGTCAGTGGACGTTTAGTTTGCTTCTATGTCTTGGCCATTGTAAAGAGTGCTTCTGTGAACATTGGGGTGAAGGTATCTTTTGGAATGAAGGTTCCCTCTGGATATATGCCCAGGAGCAGGATTGCTGGACTAGGTGATAAGTCTTTTTTTTTTTTTTTTTTTTTTTTTTTGTCTTTTGAGGAATCTCCATACTGTTTTCCACAGTGGCTGCACCAAACTACATTCCCACCAACAATGTAGGAGGGTTTCCTTTTCTCCACAGCCTCTCCGGCATTTATGGTTTGTGGACTTTTGAATGATGGCCATTCTGACTGGTGTGAGATGATAACATTGTAGTTTTGAGCTGCAATTCTCTGATAATTGAGCGATACTGAGCATTTTTTTATATGCCTATTGGCCATTTGTGTGTCTTCATTGGAGAATTGCTTGTTTAGCTGTTCTGCCCATTTTTGGATTTGGTTGTTTATTTTTTTCTTATTAAGTTGTATGAACAATTTATATAGTCTAGAAATTAAGCCAATGTCAGTCTCATCTTTTGCAAATATTTTCTCCCATTCCATAAGTTGTCTTTTTGTTTTACTTATGGTTTCTATTGCTGTGCAAAAGTTTATAAGTTTAATTAGGTCTCATTTATTTATTTTGGCTTTTATTTCTGTTGCTTGGGTTGCTTAGATTGCCCTAGGAAACCATTGCTGAGATGTATGTCAAATAATGTTTTGCCTATGTTTTCTTGAGAGAAGTTTGTAGTGTCTTGTCTAATATTTAAGTCTTTAAGCCATTTTGAGTTTGTTTCTTTTTGGTTTTTTTGTGACTGTATTGTATGCTTTTGATTTGTGGTTACCTTATTCTTCAAATATATCAACCCATTACTATATCTATTTTCTTTAGACTGATAATCGCTTAGGCTCCAACACATCCTAAGAATAATGAAGAAAAAAAAGAAAGAAAAAAATCTATATTTTCTTGTTCCCCTTTCCCATTCCCACCTTTTTTTATTTTGATGTCCTTTTTCATTTTTACATCTTTATGTTTATTCTCTTGTAACTCGGTATTGCATTTCCAACTATGGTTTTCCTGTTTCTACAGCACCCTGCTTCCTTTCTGTTTAGAATAGAACATTGTAATGTCTCTGTTAGGTTCAATATTGCTGAGTTATCTCCCCTCTCCCCTCCCCTTCCCACCCCAGGCCTCTGAATACTCAGTCCAGGAAAGCTAAGTCCATTCTAGCCTTCATCGGTTCTGGGAAAGCAATCTTCAGAGTGGGAAAAAACATTGAAAAATAATATTCTGTGAGTTGCTTTCTACCCTAGTCCAGAGATGAGAAACATCTGAAGGTGGAGGAAAAAAGTTGGAGGTGGGGAACAAAGTCTTTTCTCCTTTTGCTACTGAAGAAATGATTGCTTGTGTAATTAGTGATGGTGCCCTTTAAATTGGTGAGATCGAGATTCCACAGCTTCAGCGCCTGTGAATAACCTGCCGGGAGGAAGCTCTCTAGGGCCCCTGCAGTGGGAAAGGCAGCCCCTCTGAGCACCTGTTGTTCTGTATTCTTCCTGCCTCCACACGGGTTCGCTAGGCACTGTGCAGGACAATGCAGTTACCCAAGGTGGAGGACTGGGAGACCCCTGCTGTGTGGCGAGCCACAGGAGCCCACACTTGTAGGACAAAATGTAGAGTAGTGGGGCGGTCATATGAACAGAGGATGGTTGAGACCCAGGATAGTGTCCTGGATTCCAGCAGGCGAGGCTGGCGGGGCAGATGGGGCCCTGGGGCATGGGCAGTCCTTGAGGGATATGAAACAAAGATAGGAACAAAGAGACTGGATTCGTGTGGGGGTACAGCGCCCCCTGGAGGCCGCGGGGCAGCGCAGTGAGCCCTGAGGGAGCGGGCACTTCCCCAAAGCTGGGTTGACAGGTCACAACCAACTCACTGGGGACCGAGAGGCACTGAGACATTTTAACCTTTTGTCCCTCTTCCTGGAAAAGAAACTGCTGCCTGTTAAATAGCCTGTGTCATTAGTGAGAATTAAAGACATGAAGCAAGAGTGCCTCAAAAGTCATCCATTGTGTAGTTGTTAATAAGTGTCAAATGCAAACTTGAATAGATGAAATGAAGCATTCATCAGAGGATTTTAAAATCCTTTAAAATAAAAATTCTTGCTGCCTTTGTTCTTCATTTCAGGGTTCAATTGGTGATAATAATAGTAACCAAAGCAATAGCAAACCCTTACAGAACTCTGTCCTGCTGTTCCATGAACGCTGTGTTCATGACAACCCAATGAGTTCGCACCACTATGAGTTCCACTTTAAAGGTAAGGACATTAATTAATCACACGGCTAATAAATGGCAGAGCTGGGAATTGAACCCAAGATGTCTGGCCCCAGAGCCCCCTCTCAGCCCCTTCACTGCAGCACATCACTTGGCATGCCCGACACAGGCCAGCATTTAAGAGCAGCGTGACCTTGGCCAAGGCTGCTTCACCGCTTGGTCTCGGATTCCTCATCTGTAGAATGGGGGTATGGGCAGTGAACTCTGTGGGCTCAGTGATCACTTCCTCTGGCTCTGCTATTCTACTGCTTTGAGTTAGTTTGGTAAGTATCTGAGCCCCTACATGGCCCACACATGGGCTGGCGCTTTGCTAGGCTCTGGGTTATGGAGAAAAGTAAGATCAGCCTGCTTCTCCGAGGAGCCTGTGTCCCTCCACGGGAAGCAGCTTCGAGGCCCAGGCTCCCTTGCTGGCAGTCGGGGGCTGGGCAGGAAAGTCTGATAAGAAAAGATGGAGGCAGGGCCCCTCCGGGAACAGTGGTGGCCACACAGACCTCAGGAGCGGGAGCGTCTGTCCAGGCTGCTGAGAGGGGATCCTCATGAGGCCAGTAGTCCCCCCAACCTAAGCCCTCAGGACAAAGATACAGCCATCCCTTCAGTGTCACCATAGACCCAGTCCATCCTCATCACTGTGCCCCTGTGCGCCTTTGTCCTGGGGCCTCTCTTCCCCCTACACCAGAAGACTCTTCTCCCTCTCTTCTCTGAGTGCCCCCTCACTTCACCCGTGGTCCCTGCTTCCTGGGCCACCATCTCTGGAGTTGACGATTTGCACCTTCACACCCCCCGTTTGATCAGGAGCCTGGGTTGGCCTCCTTGTGCTCACTTTCCACCTTCAGATGATTGCTCCTCCCCTCGTGGGAGCACCTGGAAAACACGGATCCTTTCCTATCAGTGCCTGCCACCCTGGCCTCCCTGCTCATCTGCCTCAGTCAGGAGCACCTGGACCACCAGCTCTGTATTGCCTCCCCTCCTACCATCAAGACGTCAAAATTCATTCTCCCTCCTACACCCAGTGTGGTCATTTTAGGGTCTTCTTCTCCGTCAGCCTGAGCCAGCCACCCCCCATTCACCCTACCCCCGGGCTCATACCCGGGCGTGTCTCCACCCAAGTTCCATGCCCTCTCCTTTAAGTGCCCACCTCTAGCCGTCAAGCTGCTTCTCCACCAGCCTCCCTGGCACTCCTTCACCCTCACTGGGGCATCATGCACTGACTCTGCTTTCCTGCCTGTCCTCGTTCCTCTTACTTCCACTTCCCCACCTTCCAGCTCTGCATCCACAGTCAGCACTCTCTTTATGAGAGACAAAACCCCCTTGAGCCTTGACTTTTTCAGTTCCTCACCAGGCCGACTTCCATCTCGGTTCACCCAGCTCTACTTGTTCTGAGCCTGCAGGCAGCAGGCTCTCCCAGCACAGGTTTCTAAGACTACAAATCAATTCCCACCATGTTGCGCTGCCAGGCAATCCTCCAGGATTTCTCTAGTGAGCACATTTCCCCACTTATCACTCAGTGGTGTTAACGTTCTCTGCTCTCTGCACACCTTGAAGCTTCCCTCTGTCTCTTCCCTGACTCCCAGCAGATGGCCTTGCCTCCTGCTTCAGAGAGAATGACATGTTACTGGAAAGGATCTCGCTCACCTGCAGCAAACCTGCTCACCTCAAATTTTATCTGTCTCTCTCCCACCTGGACTCTAGCTGTAGTTGTTCTTAATTTAGTGAGTTTAGTTGTCATATATATACACAGTTAAAAGCATAGCAAACTATAGGCCACCTTCTAGGGCTTACTTTTTCAATTTAACATAGAGTGTATGATTCATCCATTTCATTGCATGTACCTGCAGTGCATTTGTTTTAACTGATCTTAAATATTGTGTGTGTGAAAATAACACAAGAGAAGGGTAAGCCAGGAGTCAGGATGATGGTTATTTCCTATGAGAAGAGGCCAAGAACAGGATAGGGAAAGAGGACACAGTATGTCTCTGTCAATATTCCTGTTATGATGCTGGGTGATATGTTCATAACTGTGTCTTTTAATATTAATTTTAATACATAAATACCTCTGACAGGCATCTATGATGAGAATGTGTCATGAACCAAGACATACAATGGGTAATATTACATCATTATTGTTATGTAATCTTGTTATATTATATATTAATGATAATCTTACATTATTTGTTATGGGTTATATATTACATAGATGCATGAATTATATGTTATGTATATAAACACCTACATATATATTATATACTATCTGCTAATAAATAAACAGAACATAATATGCTAGTATATCTTCTATTATGTATTATTTAATAAATAATAACATACTATATCTTGTTATATGACATGGCACATAATCTTTAATAAAATAAGAAATCTGTCAATATATATTGGTAATTAATAAAATTTTAAAAAAAAGCCCTCAGCTTTTAACACCAACACCGCTCCAGCTGTCACTGTCTTTTCTCTTCCCTTTCATGGTCGAGGTACTCACGGTGCTATCCATTCCCCCTTTCATCTCCTTATCCTGAACCTTCTTCCTCCTCCCTTCCCATGCTGGCTTCTGCCGCGTGGTCCCTCTAGTCACCAGCGGCCTCTGGGGCACTGATTTGTGGCCACTGTCTCAGGCCCCATCTCACCTGCCTGTCCGCCGCCTCTGCCACCGCTGGTGGGGGCGGGGTTGGGGGCAGAGTGCACCTCTTGTCCTGGAAGAGAACACAGCACAGACTCAGTGACCAGCAGCAGGTGTGGCCGGGAACTGCAGGACTGGGTGGAGAGCCAGACTGTCTGCATCCAGACCGGGGGCACTTGGAGTGTGAAGAAGCCCCGTCTTCACTGACCCTGAAGTGAGGAAAACACCCTCAGGTGAGTTAAAGTGCTTATGACCTAGGTCTGTTGGCTGGAAAGGACAAACGGGCCCCTAAGGGGAGGGTAGTTGATGTTCCAGGCCCCACAAAAGCCCTAAGGGCTGGCGGGGAACCAGGCTGGACGCTCCACTGGACCCAGTGCCCCCTCGGGGGTGGGGCTTTCGGGAACAAGCCGAAAGCCCTCGGTCTCTGGGGGGAATGGGGCAGTTTGGGAGCATCCCTGCAGTGAGTCAAGTGAAGTCAGGGCCTGTGGGATCCGTTTCTATGGCCACATCGAGCCTCAGTAGAAGCCACAGCAGGAGTGGATTCCTATCTCTCCAGCTGTCATCCTCGTGTCTGAGTGCCAGGCTTCAGACCCGATCCCCTGGGGCGCTAGGACAGTTACAGAGAGAGGCGGTTCTGGGAGACCTCAAGAGGGCGGTACTGGCCTTCCTGCCGACACGATTACACAAAGATCAAACAATCCATCGATGGGAAGAAAAGAAGAACCATGGTCACATCTGGACGCGAAGCTTAGACGTGGTGCATGGGTGACATTTATCGACAATCCAGCGAGGTCCTGGCCAGAGTTAGAGGCCAGGGCAGCAAGCCGGGAGTGACACTGAGGAGCATCATTGTGCAGAGGCTGGACTGGTGGTCTGCAGGCTCCTCCCAGGAGAAGCCTCAGTGTTTGGGAGGTGGCTAACATGTCTCCTTCGTGTCACCAGCAAGTGATGCCACCTGCAGAAAATCAGCTGTGATCGTGAGATGGATCAGCCCTGGGTGATGTGATAAAGCCTCCTACAAGAGGGGGCACCAGATGGACAGTGAACCAACCAACAGGCTGATGATATTCCCACCTGTGTTTATCGTGCTTTCGTAGCCAAGAATGAGGAGAGAGTTGCATGGCTCACCATGAATATTTTAACAACTTGAGAGGGTTCCATGTCTCACTGCATTTAAGTGTCACCTGGAGGAATTCAGGCAGTGTTTAGACCCAGTGGAGAATAATGGCCTCTCGGTTCCTCGTCAACCTGGCAAGCCCACCAGCCCTCTATGGCCAGACGTTGGCAAGTGCATTCCCTTGTTAGAACAAAACCCTTCCCACGCACGCCTGTGGTAAGCTTTTGTTTTTTTTTAATTAATGGGAATGATGATACATTACAGCCTCCTCAGAACTTTCCTTAGGGCTTCTCGCCTTAGACCCCTGCAAGGGGACACGCTGCCCTCGGTCCTGCACTGTAGACTGTCCCCCTGGCCTTGACACTTCCTCTGGCCACCCCCTCCATCGGGTGGCGTCAGCAGGACCAAGGGGACATGGTCGTTGGCTCCACCCCGTGCTCTAGAAACCCAGGACCCCGAATGCCCTGCCTCAGCAGCCCCTGACCCATTTCTAGTGCCTGCACTGGCTCTCCCCGGATTTCAGATACCCAGGACTCACAGAGAGACTAAAGGGCAGCTGTTTGCATGGAGGTTATAGGCAGAGCCCGGACGTGAAATCTGAGTGTCCCCCTGTGCACATCCAAGGCCCCTTATGGCAAGGGATGGACCCAGCATTGGGAAGAAAAGGGTCAGGCTAGTGATCAGAGTCTGGGAATCAGCTCTCCCCACACGCTCACTTTCTTTGCAGGACTCCCCTGTGTCTGGGAATTCTAATTTTGAACCTGGCCTTCCTGCTTATAATAAATATATATTTGTAAAGGCAGGACTTTAGAACCTACTGCACTTAAAATGTTTAGATATATAGGATGTGAGCTCCCAGGTATGCTCTGGAACTGCACTTCCAAAGGTCCAGAGCATTTATGTTGGCTCTACTGAGACTGTAAGTGGCAAAGACCGTCTCCAGCGACGAAGGGCTCCTGCTTCACGCTCCGAAGTCAGGATCTTCTGAGAGGATAAAACAATGGACACTGAGACCCTCAATTGTAAATTGATTTAGAATAATGCCAAAGGTGGTTATGACGTGTGTGTGCGCACAAACGCACCTGGGGAATTTTGTGGTACATGACTGTGAGTGTGTGTGTGGCTGTGCACAGGCGCCCCTGGGGATATATGTGGTTGTGTGCATGCTATGTGTGTGTGTGGTACATGAGTCCATGTACGTGTGTGTTTAGGGATGTATGTGGATCAGAGTCAGTGTGTCTGCACGTGTGTTTGTGTGTACGTTCATGCATTAGTTTTAACAGTAGAAGCTGTCCTTTAGAATTCTGAAGTAGTAAAATTTGTATGATGTCTTTTGCTGTATAATTCAAAATTTAAAAAATCTTCAGTCATCAGAAATTTATTCCGCCCCGATTCTGATTTTTTTTTTTTTACCATATTGATATGTTTTCATTTTACTGATGAGGAAACTTAGCTTAGAGATGTTAACTGACTCAACCAAGGGCATGGAACTCGCGCGCCAAGGGCCAGGACGCAGTCCAAGCCACGCTGCTGCAGAGGCCTGGAGCCCTGCTCATGATCACGCGTGGCCTCATGGCGGGGGAACAGATTTTGATGGGCTGTGGCCAGCGTGCAGGCTGCCCAATCCGGGGACTCGGGAAGCCGGGCAGAGAGTACCAGACAGCAGACAAGAGTGAAGCCCTGCTCAGAAATCAGATAGGTTCCTAGGTCTTGGATGAGTAAGGAGGCTTACTGCTCATCCTTGATCCCTTTGCTGGTGGCCAAAAGGGAACAAGACCCAAGAGAGCACTTCTGGGAGCTGTCTGCCAAAATCTGGAAAAGGACTGCTCAGGACTGGCTCTGCAGTAGGAGCAGAGGAAGGAAATGCCGTTTCTTGGTGGACATTATTGGTGATGGCAGTAGGAGGCCTAGCAGCCTTGTTATGGGGGTGGCAGGACAGGGTCCTAGTGGATGATCGTTTCACCTCTCTTAAAAATCATTGCTTCATATATTGTATCCATTTTGTGGTTTAATTTAGGATGGTAAATATGGTCTCTGTTACTCCATATTAGCTGGATTGATTAATTTTTTTATTGTTAATTTTCTCTTCAATGATTTGGAAGCTATATTGCCTTTTAATGAAAATTCTCTCTAAATTTTTATAAATATCTCTAAGTTCATAACTTTCTATGTAATTGGACCAGTATTCCTATAACACTATCAAAAATGAAATAATTATTAGATCCTGTTCCACAATAATGATAAATTTAGCATATTTTACCTCTCTGCTGTTCCAGATTGTGTGTGTGTGCGTTTGTGTGTGTGTGTGTGTGTGTAAGTGTCCTCCAGTTACTACATTTTGAGAGTTGCTTTCAGTTTGTTATATTAACAATGAAAATATAAGTATAAACTTCTTGGATTTCATTGCTCACTATCACTATTTAATACCATGTCTTTCCCACTTTTGAGTTATTTACTTATCGGGATTTTCAAATCAACTGGACACATGATTGGCTAAGTTTTTCCGAGCGGTGGACTTGGAAACCATTCATGTCTATATGCAGCTTTATGTTCTCCTCCTCAACAACTCTCAGGGTGTTGTTGATGGCCCAAGCCTTGTTTTAAATTATGGCATTGTTTTTCATCACCAAAAAACAAAAACAGTTTTCTTGATTTAAAGTGCTGTCTTTTTATGACTGGCTAGTCTTGTCTGCTGGATAGAGATTTCCTTAACCTTCCTCCTTCTTTTCGCCATAACTCGGATTCATTGAGATGCATGTTTTTACCATTTCTCAGATGGGCTTCCACTTTGACTTCCGCTTTAAACCATCACCCCACTCTTTTTCTCCATGCTTATTCCTGAAAAAGTGAGCTCTCTATTGGATTAAAGATGGTTCCCATCCGAGATTTGTGGCTCCCTGTCCAAAGGTCCAAATGAAGAGAAAAGGAAAGATTCCTGTTTCCATTGGTTACATTTTGTCAGCTTAGAGATCTAGTTATCCGTGTGGCTGCGGTGGAATCTGCAATATCTTGGCTCAGAGTTTCCTTTTTCTGGCTTACTAGGGGAGCTGCATTAGCTGGGGTCACGGCGCTGTGGCCGTTGTCAGGATCCCGGGGCTGAGGCAGCCCCTCTCCCCCCTTTTTATTTTAATCTTGCAAACTGGGTCCCAGCTATGCGAACCCTGCACATGGTGGCCAGGATCGCCCCCCATGTGACGTGCCTCCAGTTCCTCGGCGTCCCTCACTGCTATCAGCTAGCTCCAGTAAGGGTGCGAGCTGGCTTCCACTGCGGTCTTTCCTCCTTCCTCTCCAGGCAGGCCGTCCTTTCTGACTAGTTGTCCCTATACATTCTCTCCTGTGCTACATAAGCTGAAGGAATTCCTCAGGGTTTCCAGCAGGTAGATGGTGCTCTTCTAAGTTTGGACCCCTTAAGTGCTTGCAGTGGAAATTTAGGTGGTGGAAAGGAAGAGCTTGGGGGTTCTCCATATCTAGGGGCTCCCTATCCAGCAGATTCAATTAACAGTGGTTTGAAAATATTCGTGGAAAAACAGAAAGTTTCAAAAAGCATCACTTGAATTTGCCATACACTGACAACTACTTACATAGCTTTCATGTTGTATTAGATACCGTGAGTAATCTAGAGATGATTTAAAGTGCACAGGAGGACACAGCAAAAGAGAAAGTGACAACAAATATACGTGTATATTCATGTATAACTGAAAACTTCTGCTGTATGCTGGAATTTGATACAATGTTGTAAAATGACTATATCTCAATAAAAAAAGTTTGTATATATATTGAAAAAGTAGATGGGAGGATGTACATGAGTCCCATGCAAGTCCTATGTCATTTTATACAAGAGGTGTCAACATCCATGGATGTTGACGTCTGGGGGGAGTCCTGGAACAAGTGCCCCATGATTACCAAGGGATGACTGGAAGTCCAGGCTCCTTATCCCAGCCTGTCATGTCCCCACGTGGTCTGAATCCTACCTGTACCACACTTCCCTTGTCACTCTCCTCCAGACCTGGCAGACTGCCCTCTTATTCTTGAACAGGCCACACTCACTGCACTTCATGTCTGGCCCCTAGAAATACCAGTTACTTTCTGAGCATGGTCTGCTTTCACAAAATGGGCTGCATTTTCACTAGAGAAGACAGTGTGGAATTTCCTTTAAAAGCTGAAAATAGACTTAACTCATGATCCAGCCTTCCCACTCCAGGGCATATGTCAGAAGAAAACTCTAATTCAAAAAGTCACATGCACCTCAATGCTTACTGCAGCACTATTTATAATAGCCAGGACATGGCAACAACCCAAATGTCCATCGACAGCTGACTGGATAAAGATATAGTAGTATATTTATACAAAGGTATACTGCTCAGCCATTAAAAAGAACAAAATAATGCCATTTGCAGCAACATGGATGGACGTAGAGATAGTCATTCTAAGTGAAGTAAGCCAGAAAAAGAGAAAAATGCCATATGATTTCAATTATATGTGGAATCAAAAAAGACACAAATGAACTTAACTACAAAAGAGAAACAGACCCACAGACATAGAGAAACAAACTTACGGTTACCAGGGAGAGAAGTGGATGGGAAGGGATAATTATGGGAATTGGAAAAGTGTCCCTCTTGGGGAGTTACGGAAATGTTAGCTATCTTGATTGTGGTGATGGTTTTCTGGGTGTAGACATCTACCAAATTCATCAAATAGTACATGTGAAATATGTGTAATTTAATTTACAGGAATCATACCACAATAAAGGTGCCTGTAAAAAAATAAATAAATAAATAAAAGATTGGCGGCATTGTGTCCTACGTTTTTATGTGTCTTTAGTGAGTGGGTCTTCAAGTTTCCGGTCTGCCATATTTTCTGAACCAGAAGTGCCCTCCTTCCCTTTTCTTTGTTAAAATGTCAGTGGGTGGCATTTATTCCCATGGCTTCAACTCCTCTCTGTCCACTGATTAACTGTCAAATCTTTTCCAGCAAGGACATCTCAGTTCAGTCCCAGAAATATACTTATAATTGACAAGTAGACATTCCCAATTGATTAGCCCATAAAAATCTCAAGCTCTGTGTGTTTGAATTTACACTCGCTCAGTAGTAGGTTTACTTCTTCAAACAATGGCATCACTATCCCATCTGTTTTCCGTGCCATACATCTGGGAGTTTTCCTTTACTTTTCCAATCCCTCACCCCCGTCAGTACTACAATTCTATTCCTTAATATCCCCCAACTAAGTCCACGCCCCTCACTCCCCAGTGCATTAATTCCCACCCCTTGCTACTCTCCCCAGTGCTGTTCTTTAGAGTGAACAATCCACTTTGCTCACTTTTAATGGCTAATCTGTGTCACTCTCCTCCTTAAAACCCCAAAGAATTCCCCGCTGCATAAGTGAGGAAGTCCAAGCTCCCTGATTTAACGTCACACCTTCTCATAACCTAGTTGCTGCTTTTTTTCAGCCTCAGCTTCCGTTAGTTCCTCACAGCCTCTAGCCTCACTGACCTTCCTTCCCTAATTGCAAAGTGCTGTTAGACACGACCAGACCTCTGCACGAGACACGCAAGCTGCTGAGAATCCCGTCCCCACCACGCACTCTCCTGGTCTACAGATTTGCTGGAATCTTTCAGATGTCAGTGCAGAAAGCATTTCCTCTCTGACACCTTCCCTACCTTCTAGAACCCTGCCCCAGGCAGTGCAAAAGCCCCTCTGAACATACAGTAAACATGATGCCAAGTGAATCTTAACACATTGTTTTGAAAACCTATTTAAATTTGTCTCTTCCATGACACACTGTGATCTCCTTGAGGGATGGGGGCTGTGTGGTATTTGTCTAGACAGCTAATGTCTGGCACAGACCCCGGGCCATCGGAAACAGTCTGCTGACTCATCAAGAAGAATTGTTACCTTTGCGACGTAAGACAGACTACATGATCTCTGATCTTACACCATTCGGCAAGGGTCAAAATAATTTCACATAGAGCTACACAGGAAAAATATGTGTATTCTTTTTCTCTCTGTGAGCCCAAGATCATAGGCAGCCTGGAACGGAGGTGTCACTCTAAGTTGTCTGTCCCCTAGGCTGTCACGTCCAACTTCAACATATTTTTTAGAAGTTGTAGGGATACGTGTACATCACCCCGTCATAGAGTAAACGGCGCTTCATCCTGACCCAGTTTAATGTCCATATGAAAATCAGAAATCTTCCAAACTGAAGCCTGAGGAAATATTTCCCGTCTCTCCTTCCAGTCTGTCTGCCATCTTCATCCCACATCCCCACTGCTCACCTGCGTCAGACCACCTTCCATCTATAAACATTTTCAGTGGGACAATTGGATGAGAACTAATTACAGCAGTAATGAAAATGGTCCCATGAACGTAGGCTCTGCACAACAAGGATGCTTTGACCGGAGGCCTCAGCTGTGGCCTGCAGGTTCTGTTCACGTTTTCTGCCTGGCTTCCCTGCAGAAGTTGTGCAGAAAATCAAGCCTGCAGTCAAAGTCATAGAATGCCCAAGAAATCCAGAAAAATAGAGTGAGAGTCATCTCCTTGGGAATATTTTTGAAAACCATCCACTAATAGGAAGAAGAGCTTTAAGAGGGTCATTTCAGATCAGATGATGTCCAACTGCAGGTGGGTCAGTTTTGTCATTGTTGCTCGCTAGTTGGCTTTCTGCTGCTTCTAACACGTCTCTGTTTAGAGAAGTGGCCTGAGTCTACCCTCAGAGCAGAAAGGTGAGCTGGGCCTGGCGACAGCCTAGCTTCTGTGCTGTGTAGTACCCCACTGAGAATGAAGGGATGGCCCAGGGCTTCCTCTGACTCTCTCCCTCAGTTATAAACTCTCTGAAGGGAAAATGGAGTAAAAAATTCTTAATTCAGTATGGTATTGTCAAAGTATAAAAATAATTGTCTTTGGAGGGGAGGGTATAGTTCAAGGGGTAGAGTACTTGCTGGGTTCAATTCTCAGTACCTCAATGTAAAAAAATAATAAGGAAAATTCTGTTTTAACAAAAGAAAAAGAACAAAGAAGAAAAGAGATCTCAAACAATCCAACTTTAAAAGAAAAAAACATTTTTTACATAGTAATCAGCTCAGTCTTTTGCTAGATTAGGAGTTTGGGATTAACAGATACACACTACAATGAATAAAATAAATAACCAACTCCCACGTCCTTAATAACCTAGTTCAACCTGAATTCTTTCTCTTTTTCCCCCTAAGCAACCCGTGGAAACCTCTGAAATTCTCACCTTATAAAGAATTCATTTAAAGGTGGCATGAAAGTTACTGGTTAAAACAGTTATTTGTGGTTCCATGAATATAAGTCTAGTAAGAAAGATAGACAATAAGCCAGTAAGCAAATAAATATATTATGAACTGCCAGGTGCTTATAATTGCCACAAAGAAACATAAAACTTATTAGGAGAGAAAATGATTGAATAAGAAATATGTGTGTGCTATTTTAAATAATGTGGTCAGATAAGTCCTTTCTGTGGGTAAAATAATTTGAACAAAGTCCTGAATGAAGCAAAAGAATAAGCCACGTATGTAACAGACAAGAAAAGCCTCCCAGGCCGGGAGAAGTGTAGGTACGAGACTTGGAGTTACAAACACAGCTGTCCCAGTGGGGACCATCTGGGCGGTGAAGATGGGCTGGAGCAGAACGGTGAGACCTGAGGCTGCAGAGACGGGTGAGGGACCGGATCACACAGGGCCTTGGTAGGGACTCCGGATATCCTTCTGAATACAACAGAAAATCACGAGAGTATTTTGCAAAGCAGAACAACTTGATCTGATTCATACTTTAATAAGACCGCTGTGGGTAACATATGGGGAATAAGCAATGGAAGCAGGGCAAGGTAAGCTGATGGGAAGGCACTGGGAAGAGTGCTGCTGACCTGGAGAGAGACACCGAGGTTGGGCTGGGATGATGGTGGGAGAAGGGCTGAAATGGGGACACGATTTGACAGTAACGGTCACAGGCCTTAATGCTCGAGTTGGACACAGACACAGAGTGGTTCAGGGTGATGGGTATGTGATATTTGGGGCTGAGCCACAGTTTTTGTACAGAGACCTGACAGGAGAATAAAGTGGGGACGTTGACGTTGGTAAGAAGGGTTGGTGGGTGTTTAATTCCCCCTAGAGCCGCGTCTCTGTTTCTCTGTAGATGAAGTCAGCAGAGCAGGGATGGGTGTTCCTACTTCTGCAGATAATTGCGTGTCTCCCTCATCGACAAATTCGAGAGGCCGACCTGCCCATCCAATTGCAACATCTTGAATCTGCTTCTTTCTATCCAGGAGGAGATTTCCAACTAAGATGCCTATCAAAAATTCCCGTGTCCGCAGTTAGAGCTGTGTGTCTTTGGAATGATCTCAGAGATGCCTACACAGAGGCTCGGTGTGCTCTCTCTCACTCAGAGCACACAGTTCCCTTCAGTCCACGGGGTCTCAGCAGAGAAGATTTCACAAGTAGCCCCTCTCAGGCCCTGGGGACCAACCTCCCGCTTGGCCGAGCTCTGAAAATGAGCACGAGTTCCGGGCAAAGGGCCTTCTCCAGGGCGCCATCTGGCAGATTACATGAGGACAGTGTACAAAAGAGTGGGAGGGTTGATGGTATAAGTGGATTTTAATTTTTGCTCTGAATCTGATTCTGTCCTTCCATTTTATTAAGGAAGTGTTCTTAGGCCAGACATGATTCTCCTTTTTTCTTTCTATTTGATCATCCAAGAGGTTTAGATAGGGTATTTGTTTTAGGGTAAGAATCTTTAAAAAAAAAAAAAAACCTTGCAAATAGCGTCTTGTTAGGCATTTGGACAAGACAACCAGTAAATTCTCCCAGCAGTATTGAACCCCATTGTTCCTCCAGGGGGTCTCCAAAGGTATACATGTTCCAAATCTGGCCCAAAAGCAATGAGCTTTTCTTTTTTTTTTAATCACTTCACCATGGACAAAAGATATCACTAAAGAAGGTTAGAAAAGAGCAGGTCCCCAACATCCAGGGTCCCTCCCAAAGAGCCCACAGAAGTAAAGAGGAGATGAACGAGAGAAACGGTTTATTTATACACACGTAGGAGCCAAACAGAAAAGTAACTACCATGTTAAATGGTGAAATTTGAAGGCTTTTTTTATCAACCTAACTTAATAGGGCAAAGGGAGAGGAGAAAATTGGTTTCCATGACAGGTTTTCTTCTACATCTATTGAATCTCAGTTATCTTCAGCTAAAGTGCTTTTGTATTAACCGTGGGTTCCATCTGACTTTCCATTCCTCGAACTTTGTTCTTCTTTTTTAAGATTCACTCATGTATTCTGAGCCCCTGGCTTTTCCACGTGAACTTTATATTGATTGTCAATTCCTGGAAAACACCACCTGGGATTTGGGTAGGCATACTTTGAATCCTTACATCTATTCATGGACTACTGTCATCTTAGTAGAATGAAGCCTTCTGCTCCATGAATATGGGATTATTCTCTGTGAATATAGGTCTTAATTTCTCTTGACAGAATCTCTCATCTATTGTAATCTTCAGTGTCCATGTCTGGTACTTCTTCCTCACCTCTATTGGATGCTGATTCAGAAGAGACACGACCTCCTGGAGAACCTCTACTGCCACGGAGCTGACATGGAACTGAGTCCTGAGAAGGCTTTATATTCCTTTAAAAATAGGATTAATGTACTTTAATTACTCCATAGATGAGCAATGAATGGGTCACAGTAACATAGGATTTTAATCCTTTTAGGATTAGTAGAGTAATAAAGACACAGTATGAAAAATTGAAATACTGCCTAAAAGAGAAGAGATTTGTAATTCCCACCCACAGAGGTGACTGTCATGAATGATTTGGTGCTTATGTCTCAGTCTCTGTGTCTCTCAGTATGTCTTTCTCCATCTCTGTCTCTCGCACACTCACAATCAGATCAGTTTACATCTATACTGATTTCACACATATGTGGTCATGCAGATGGGACCCTGTGTGCAGACAGTGGGTCTGCATACTTCCACCCTGAGGCCTCCCTTGACATTGGGTTGAGACCAGACACCCACTTTTCCAACTGCACAGCATTCATTCATCCACATGAACCAGAACGAGTGGACCCAATCCCCTCTCCATCAACATTAGTGTTGCTTTAATTCCGACTGTTGCAACCAGTGCTGTGATGAACACCCTTGAAAAGGCATCTTTGAATAGGTGTGTAAGGATTTTAGTGGGATGAACTGTAAGGATCAGAACTTCTGGGGAAGAGATGCGTCTGTGGCCCTTTGATGCGTCCTGCACCCTGTTCTCCTGAAGAGGAGCGTCCCTTCACTCTTCCCTCCAGGGGATCTGCTGGAGCCTCTGCCTGCTTACATTGTCACCAGGGCTGGTTGTCACCTGACTAAAGACCCGCCAGTGTTATGGTGACCGGTGTTGTCTCTGCAGTGTTTCCGTCTGCCTGTGTTCTCACCTGAGAGGTCAAGCATCTCTAACACACACTGGCCACCTTCATTGCCTCTCATTGGAACTGACCATGTCTGTTCTGTTTCTGTTTAGAACACTGCGTTTTGAAAGATTTTTGGACTACAGGGATGGGAAAACTTTCTCCAAACTTGAGTTATGAGCAATGCTTTTTCCAGGTTGTGGTTTGTCTTTCAAGCAGTTTTTCTGGGCTTTTGCTAATTTTTTTGATTTGTTTCGTTTTGTTTTTGCCACAGGAAGAGCTAAGCATCTCCCTTATGTCTTCTGGCTGTGGTGTCACAGGGGGAACAGCAGTGTCTACCCTGAGATTATGCACAGAGTTACTAAAAGGGCTTCATTTTGTACATCACATCTTTAATCCCCCTGTATATCCCCTTAAAATAATAAAAATGCTGTTTCAAGTGAAAACTGAAAAACCAGCAGCCCCTGCTGAAAACATGTGGGAAGGCACAAAAAGCCAACTATCATAAAGTTTCATTGAAAGGGAACACCCAGCAGAGGTAAAGACACGCAGAAGGAAAGAGGACTTGGGGTTGTCAGGGGCTGGGCGAGGAGGGAGGGTAGTGCGCTCTCTGGATCCATGGTTTCACTTTGAGGAAAGAAATAGTGTGAAACTAGATGTTAGTGATGGTCTCACAACATTGTCAATGCCCATAATGCTCATGAATTGCACAATTTAAAAGGGGAAAAGTCTATATTTTATTACATGAAACTCTAAAAAGAAAAATAAAGGATGCCATAAATGATGTGAAACAAAGAAAGGAAACTAAAGAAAACCAAACAAAAACATCTCCAGCGGAAGGAACAGCAAGTTTGGGGGGGGGACTGACGGTGGGATTTTGGAGTACATTTTGTAGAAGAAGGTGTGGGTGGGTGCAGAGGGGACTCTGCCCCAGGGGGTGGTGATGTCTGAACTGGTTCTCCGTTGCCCAGCAGTCCAGGTGCAGATGCAAGTTCAGGATGAGCTGCAGGAGTGGCAGGAGGGAGCTCGGGGTCTCCTGCTGGATCCAGATCGTCCTTTTTTTGGTCTCTGACATCTTCCCCTGCCCCTGCCTCCTCTGTAACTATTGGATGTGGAGAGTGTTTTAAGACTTGTGGAAGAGCTTATGCTGTGAGAGGAAAAATTTATCCACCTGACTCCTTTTCCATATGCCTCTTTAAAGACAGAAACCTTCCCAGAGCTTTCCAGACAGCTCCCACCCAGAAAGTGCCCACACGATGTGTTCTGTGACTGAATTCTTCCAGACAGGTGGTCTGAGGACATTTTTTGCTCTGGTCCCAACGGTAGCCTCTGGGGACACCTCCCTGTGTGGCCCAGCACTCTCCCCTCCCCCACCTGCACACATGCAACAGCCCTGCCTTTCTGACCTTCGGGCTCTGCTTCGGGGGCTCCTGGTCCTCCACCTTACTTGCAGCGAGGTGGGCACGGTGCTCCAGGTCAGAGCCGGGTGTGCTGAGTAACCCGTCTGCCACGGACAGGTCCCTGGGGGGAGCCCTGGGTGTTGTCTGGGTCGGAGGCCTGCCCCACTGATTCCTGGGCCATGGTGGAGGGGACCCCTCATTATTCAGACCCACCTGGACACTGCGCTGGCCCTCAGAAGAGTGGCACATCAGCCCTTCATTTGGGGAGGGGGCGCTGGTATTCTTATTCATCAGCTGCTGTTCAATATATGGTATCTAGTTCTGCAATGACAGTGACCAGCAGCTGACCCTGCCTGGAAGTCTCAGAGCCCTGCCCGGCCAGGAACACTCCTGCTTCTGTCCACTCGACCCTCTGCTGCCAGATCAGACCGAGACCTTGTTCAGCTCAGACACCCGGGAGGGAAAAGACATACCCAGAATGCATGGGCTCCACCTTGGGCAGCAGGACCCTTCCCTGGCTCTCCACATCCCAGCCAGCCAGCTTTGCCCTGGGCTGTGGATGTGACCGGCCCACCAGGCCTCTGAACTGCTCTTGCTTGAGGCAGAAACCCATCCCCAGCATGACTGCTCCACCTCCACCAGCCAGGACGGGGCCGTGGGGATACCTGTGTGGGATCTGAGTGGTGGCCCGGCCTGGGCGGGCCTGCTCTGGGCCTCCCTGTGTTACCTTTGGGTCTCTCTGGCCAAAAGTCCAGAGGAATCTTGGGTGAGACATGACCCAGCGCCGGCAGCGTTGGTACAGCCCCTCGCTGCGGGCTTTCCGGGAGCTGCGGCCTCGGGATAGTGGGATGCAGCAGAACATGCCTCTGTCTCCAATCAAGTGAGCTGAGTAGGGACTTCTCTACAGAGTGGGTGCCTGGTGACTTTGGTTCCAAGTTCTGTTGGGCTCTATTGCCAGGGACGTGAGGTCACTTCCTGGGGTCCACTTACCCAAGCTTCCTCCTGACACATAGCTCCCCAAGGGCCTTTCTGGGCTGCCAATCTCTCATTTCTCACTCCATGCCATGTCCACACACAGTGACACCAACTCAGCCCCCCTCATAGCCCTGGAGAGGCCTGGATGCAGCCAAGGCTGCAGCTCTGAAGACACAGCTGGGTTCAGACATGGCTCCCCCCACTCAGCAGTGCTATCAAAATGGAAAAGCCATGTGCCTCTCAGGGTCTCCCCAATCTCCCATCAGCACACTGGGGATCATTCTGGCCCCTGTTTCCTAGAGAAGCCATCCTGTCTCTAGACCTAGAAACACCTACTGCATCTGTCACCCACACGGGCTGGCATCACAGGGAGCTCATGAACAGACTCAGCAAATGAAGGACCCCACAGAGGGCTGGCGGAGCGCAGAGCAAATGCCACACAGGCCTGGGTCTGCCCTGAGGTCTGGAGAAAGTCTCTTTCCTTATTGCTTGCTTCCCAGCTCTCAGTCGTGCGACTAAATTTAAATACAACTCTGACATCGTCCGCTCTGGCATACAACCTCCTAGGTCATTCTGTCATGTTGACATACAGGCCCAGTGTCCCATCTCGGCCTCTGTGGTGGGCTGCCTCACAATGGCTTCATATTTTTTGCCTTCTGTTCCCACGCCCTTGTGTGATCCCCACACCCTCCTCTGGAGGGTGGATGGACTTTGAGACCAGGTTCTGACATGCAGACTGACTTGTGAAAATGTGCGTGAGTTCCACTCCTTCACAGCTCCAGTGTTCCTTCTCTCTGTCTCTGTTTCTCAGTGCCTCTCTCTCTGTTTTGTCTCTCTCTCTGTTTCTCTGTCCCCCTGCTTCTCTGTGTTTCAGTCTGTCTCTTTTCCTGTATGTATGTGTGTATATATTTATGTGTATATGTGTGTATTTATGTTTGTGTATTTTTCGGGCCCAGGGCAGGTCACTTCTGAAAATCCCTTGATGACATATTGATTATTTTGAATTCATGTTACTAAAGAAAAATTATCTTTGAAAATTGTGCACTTTGGTGGGATCTTATCTAAGGACCAGCACTGCTAGGGAAGGGATGTTCCTGTGGCACTTTGATGTATCCTGTACCTTGTTCTGCTGGAGAGGTGCGTCCATTTGCTCTTCCCTCCAGGGGACCTCCTGGGGCCTCTGCCTGCTCACGTTGTCACCAGGGCTGGTTGTCACCGGGCTAAAGACCTGCCAGTGTGATGGTGGCCAATGCTATCTCTGCAGTCTGTCCATCTGCCTATGTCCTCAACTTACAGGTCGAGCATCTCTAGCACACACTGGCCACCTGCACTGCCTCTCGTTGGAACTGCCTGTGTGTGTTTTGTTTCTTTTCAGAACACTGGGCTTCAAGAAGTTTTTGCACCACAGCGATGTGAAGCTTTACTCCGACCTTAGGTCTTGAGGAAAGCTTTTTCCAGGTTGTGTTTTTTCTTTCCAGCTGTCTTTCTTGGCCTTTGTTTTCTGCTTTAGTTTGGTTTTATTTTGCCACAAGAAGAGCTAAGCATCTCCCTTCTGGCTCTGGTTTCACACTTAGAACAGCAGTGCCTACCACGAGATTATGCACAGAGTTACCAAAAGGGCGTCATTTGGTACGTCTCATCTTTAATCCATCTGGATTTTCCTCTCAAAATACAAAAATGCTAATTAACATGAAAACAAATAAACAAAAAATTCACCCGTCCCTACTTAAGATATATGGGCAGCGAGAAAAAAAAGCCACATTTTATATGATTTCATTGATAGGGAACCTCCAGGATAGGTAAAGAAATAGAGAGAGAAAGGGGATTATTGCTTCTCATGGGCTGGGGGAGTTAGGATGTGGGGTGCGCTTTGTATACAAGCTTTTAGTTTGAGAAGGCAATTGTCTAAACCAGTGGTATTGGTCTCACAGCATTGTGAATGCACTTAATGCTCCTTAAAATTGCACAATTTAAAATGGGAAAGGCTAAACTTTATTCTTATAAACTTAAAACAAAAATAGAATATAGTATAATAAAAAAGAAAAAATTCTGACTCCATAGAAGATCGGTCATTTTGGCTTTAACCCTGTGCCCTCTTTTCTAGGCTTAATCTTACTAGCTCTGCACCTTTTGTAAAACAATGTTGCCTTTAGCCTGAAATATACAGGAGAGCCTGTTTTCAAGGCTCTGATCTTTAAGGATATTAACACTTTTGCACTTATATAAAGATGACAAGTTGCAGAATAGGAAATAACTTTTGTTTTATTAGAGGTTTTACAGAGGCACTATGACCTGGTCTACGTAGACAGCTTCAGACCAAGATAATGGCAGACTAATATCTTGGAGAACCATCTTCCCCAAGTCAGACTTTAGGCTCCTTTTCTAGTAAATAGGGGAGAGGCTGTGGTTGGTTGTTGCAAACTTGTTGGTGTAGGATTACTTTGTTCTTTGGAATCCTTTGCAGCTGTCCACGTGGGTCAGATCATGGTGTTCCTGTAAAACCTGCAACAAAACAAACTTTCTATTCTGCAACTTGTTATCTTTATAGGAGTGCAAAAGTGTTAATATCCTTAAAGTTCAGAGTTTTGAGAATAGGATCTTCTGTTTATTTCAGGCTAAAGGCAACATTGTTTTACAAAAGGTGCAGAGCTAGCAAGAGTAAGCCTAGAAAACACGGCAGAGGGTTAAAGGAAAAGGCACACATCCAATATGGAGTCAGATTTGTTCTTCTTTATTACAGTGCCTTTGGGTGAGAGCTAAGAGTATGATTCCTGGGTGGGTCCTCTATTGTCCCAGGATGGAGTTCAGGCAGGAACCCTGCCAGATTCACCATGACTTTGGACCTGATCTCCCGCAGAGAAAGTGACAACTATTGGATTAAAATTACCTGTCAAAATCCCTTCAATTGCCTGTAAACTATACCACAGCAGGGGATGTCCCATTGGCCAGTCAACTGCCAGTCTCCCCTGATGCAAGGGACCAGCGTCGCCGGCGGGCTCCATGGTGGCCAGGCAAGTGCACCTTCCTACTTTTCTCTCCAGCCTTAGCTTCCTAACTTTGACGCTTTAAAATCTCCCGTCCCTCTTCCCTCTGGCCTGGTGTGAATGAACAATATCCCTGCACCCACCTGGGCTGAGGCCAGGCCACACACACAGCCCCATGCACACAGCCCACCATCTGCTGTCTACCCCTGGGCTCAAGTGCACCCTCTGAACTCCCCCACCCCAAAGGTCCGCCTGCCCAGTGCCTCCGCCCTAGGGGTCCAGACCACCATCAGGACCATCAACCACCCAAGGCCCACAGGCCAGTGGCTGGCAGCCTGGGATCACCTTGACCCATCGGGTCAGATGAGACACAGAGTGCGGGGATCAGGGTGCCAGGGCAGGATTTGGAACCGCCTTCAGCCCAGCCTGCCTCACCCTGTAGCCTCAGACATTAAATATGAAGGTGCACACTAGGCTGGATCCCCCACTGGTGGCAGTAGTCATCATTCCTGGAGCCCGGATTTCCCCACCCCAACCACAGGGTGAGGGGTGAGGGAATGAGCTCAGGTTAGGGGTGCGCTCAGAGTGAAGGGGATCCCATGGTGAGGGGGTACAGGTTGTGGGGTGTGGGGCCCACTTAGAATGGAACTGACCTGGCTGAGAGGTGAGGGTGACAATTTCAGGATGTTGGGCCTCCTGTGGTGAGGCATGAGGGGTAAGCTTGTGGGTGTAGGGGCCATAGGTTAGGACCTAGCAGGTTGGAGTGTCAGGGCAGGGACCTCGGTGTGAGGAGAAGGAGCCCTGTCTTCAAGTTCTGGTGGGAGACTGGGCCTGGCCAGGGGTGGGAGGGTAGTAACAGGGAGGGGAAGGTGAGCAGGGGAAGTGGGGCTGGCGGGGTGTGGCCTGGCTCAGGGCAGTCGTGGTTCTATTTCAGTGCCAGGACCCAGTCGGTGGCGGGGTGAAGGCTCTGGGGATGGAGACCCGGCGGGACGAGCAGGAGGGGCCCCACCTGGCTCCTCCCGGCCCCAGTGGCCTGGTCCGGTAAAGCAGGAGACCCACCCGAGCAGTTTGCGCTGCAGGCGGGAGGAGGAGGCTCGCGCACGCACAGACACACAGATGCGCGGACGCCGGAACCCGCCCAGAACGCGTGGAAGCTGGCGGGAGCCGGTTGTTCCTGGACCAGCTCCTGGAAGAGGAACACGGCCTGGGGTCTGGGCCGCCGCTTGCCCTCGGTTCGGCTGCCGCTGCTGGGCAGTTAAGGGGGCGCTGTTGGGGGCGCGCTGCTCGGGGAGCCGGTGGGTGACACCTGGGCTGTGCGGCTGGGGAGGCGTACAGGGAGGGGTGCGGAGGTGAAGTCCAGGCCGTGCGTCCCGTTAGGACCCTGAGGCGGGTCCCAGCCACCGCTGTAATTCGTGGTAATCCCGCTATTAGTAGTTCCTGAACCCCGCGTTTTTGCCGCCGCTTATGTCCGGGTTTAGGAGAGCAGGCACAGCCCCGGGAGGTGGGAGGGCACCGGACGGCTCTGGAGCATCTCCGACTGGCCCTCAGACAATGGCCTGCTCCTGGAAGGCGGGTGCGGTGAGTTCGCGGGGCCTCGGATGGAATGGGGTCTGCCCCATGAGAGCCCCTGGATTTGTTCCCATCTTCCCCGCGGCCTGACCTTGGGGGCGGCCTCTAAATCCCCAGGATCTTGTGACTCAGGTTACAGGTCAGGCTGCTCCTGGGAGGTGGGCGCGGTGCGATCAGTGTGCTGGAATGGCTGCAGCAGCAGCGGGAAGTGGTTGCAACCCCTGCGCTCTCACAAGGCAGCCCCAATCCCGCCATCGCAGCCGCCGCCTTTCCCTGACAGCACAGCACCCGCCTTCCAGCAGCAGGCTGACCTGTAACCTGAGTTCCACGAACCTGGGGCAGCAGAGGCCAAGCTCAGGCCATGTGCTGGGGAGTTTGAAGCAAATCCACTGGCACACATGGGCGGACCCCATAACCAGCCACTGCCTTTGACCACACCGCGCCCTCCTCCTGGGAGCAGGCTGACCTGGGGTCCGTGCCTAGAGCAGCAGAGGCCGAGCCCTGGACAGGCCGTGGGGGATATGGGGGCAAATCGACCAGCTTGCCAGGTCGCTGCCCATCTCCCTGCCGCTACCCCAGGTTCGTGGACCACTTGTTTTAAAGTCAGTGGGTTCCTGAGATACAGGAGCGGTGCAGTCAGGAGGCAGGGTCTGCGGGGAGGGGTGCTGCCCGAGGGGGAGCAGGTGGACTTGCTCCCATCTCCCCCAGGGCCAGACCTGGATACGGCCTCTGCTGCCTCAGGTTTGCAGGACATATGTCATGTCAGCCTGTCCCTTGGAGGAGGGTTCAGGTTACTCGGGGCAGCCTCAGTGGCTGAGAAGGATTTTAGAAGTGGGCTCTAGCCCAGCATAACTAAATCCTTTCTTCTCTTGCTTCCTCAGTTGGTGGCTGTATCGGCTTTTTCATTATAGGTTATTGCTGGATAATGAACATAGTTTTCTGTGCTATACAGAAGAAACTTTATTTAAAATCTATTTTTATATATAGTGGCTAACATTTGTAAATCTCCCAGATTTATCCCTTCCCATCCCCTTTCCCTGGTAACCTTAAGATTGTTTACTAAGTCTGCAAGTCTGTTTCTGTTTTGTAAATGTGTTCACAGTGTCTTTTTCTCTCTTTTTTTAGATTGCACATCTGAGTGGTATCATTTGGTATTTTTCTGTTTCTAGTTGCTTTCACTTAGAATGACGATCTCTAGATACATCCATGTTGCTGCAAATGGTTTTATTTTGTCCTTTTCATGGTAGAGTAGTATTCCAGTATATAAATATACCACAACTTCTTTATCCAGTCATCTGTTGCTACATTTAGCTTGCCTCCATGTCTCAGCTATTGTATACAGTGGTGCTATGAATACTGGGGTGCAGGTATCTTTTCACATTGGAGTTCCTTCCAGTTATATACCCAGAAGTGGGATTGCTGGGTCATAGGGTAAGTCTACTTTTAGTTTTTTGAGGGATTTCCATGCTTTCCATAATGAGTACACCAAACTGGATTCCCACCAGCAGTGTAAGAGGGTACCCTACACTCTTCTGCCTCTCTAGCATTTATCATTCATGAAATTCTGAGTGATGGCCATTCTGACTGGTGTGGGCTGATACCTCATTGTAGTTTTGATTTGCATTTCTCAGTTTATTAGTGATACCGAGCATTTTTTCATGTATCTATTGGACATTTGTGTCTTCATTGGAGAAATGCTGGTTTAGGTCTTCTGCCTATTTTTGGATTGAGTTTTTTTTGTTGTTGTTGTTGTTAAGTTGTATGAGCTGTTTATATATTCTGAAAATTAAGCCTTTGTTAGTCGTATCATTTGCAAATATTTTCTCCCATTCATAGGTTTATGTTTTCTTTTACTTATGGTTGCCTTTGCTGTGAAGGAAATTATAAGTTTAATTACGTCCCATTTGTTTGTTTTTTTCTCTTATTTCCATTGCCTGGGTAGATTGCCCTAGGAGAACGTTGCTAAGATTTATGTCAGATAATGTTTTGCCTATGTTTTCTTTTAGGAGATTTATCAAGTCTTGTCCATCTGCAGCTTAAGCCTGTACTCTAGATCTGTGCTTCAGTTTTGAATTTTGAGCTTCTTAGAGAACACCTACTCTTAGCTCATATGTCAGATTCAACATGTCTAAAGCTGATTTCATAATCTTTTTTCTTGCAGCGTCTCCACTTATTCAGTGGGATCATCATTCTTCTGGTCTTGAATAGCCAAAGGCTTGGAATGGACTTTGATTCATCTTTCTCTCACCACCCTCCACATTTTGTCAGCTTCTGGAACTGTATGTTTTTGGTTTCAAGTGTCTATTCTGATTGCTGATACTCTGATGAAGAGCTTTCATCCCTGATACATGAATTTTTCCTTCTGTAGAATTCTTGGATATTCTCTCACCTCCCCTTTTCAGTCAACCTACCATTTTGACCTTCCAACATCTAGAGTCAAGTCAAAGACTTACCACAACCAGTTCTCAGACAGGTAGGCTTGAACCTTCATCACTTTGGCCTTACCTTATGTGTTCCAATCATTATGTGACTTAGCCTCCGAGGGTAACCTGTGCCTTATTAAAAACCAGGAGTCACCAGTTTTTTCCTCTCAAGTCCTCAGTTAAAACAGCTTAGAATTGCCCTGAGAACTAGTTGAATCCCTATCCCCTTCATAGAATCTTCCCTATTTACTCCAAATACTTCTAGCTCCTCTTTGTATTCCTGCACTGTTTATGATCGGTAGCCTGTTATCTTGGCTTTGAGTACTGACTTGGTACCATTCCTGGGTGGTTTCCAATGTGTCTCCTCACTGAGCTGGTAACTGGAGAAGACTCCATTGTTCAGCCTCCTTTATACCCTCACCCTGCTTAGCATCGGGCAATAGCAGGCATCCAGGCAGTGCTAAACTACTTTAGTTATTCGCAGGGGTGGTGGTGTGGAGTATAGCTAATAACTATTAATTCAGTGTTGCAATTAAAAAAGAAAGCCAAGAAAATCCATGGAGAAAAACTTTATCTCCATGTTCAGTTTAGCGCTTTACCTCAACAGTTTTCTTAACTCTGTGTTTACATTCACATAGTGTTCAGTGCTTGTACAGTTCCCTGAGGCAAGCAGGTGAGATGTCATTATGTTTGACTTTCACGTTACATTTCATATTGGATATATTTGTGCAAAGACAAAACCTTCTTTTATAAGTAAACAGCTGGAAGCCCAGAGAGACTAACAGCCTAAACCAGGGTCACCTGGTTAGTGTTTGGCACAGGCCAGGACCGCGGTTCACATCTTCCAGCTGCTCCTCTTCCAGTGCCTTTTCATTCCAGTGCTGGGAAATGTAGCCCCATCAGCCAAACGGCCAAGTCTCATTGCTGCCCCTTTATCTGCCAGTGATGGCAGTGCTACAAAACGTGGCAAAGGAAAGGTCAGAAATAGGAGTGATAAAAGACATGGAAGTGCTGGAAATGGATCCTCAGCCTCTTCCTCCCTATTTGAGCACCTCACAAGTGTCCCTCTCTGACACTGCTGTTCATTGATTATAACACAGTCTTTAAAATCAGACTGATCTTTTGTAGGACATGCTTTTATCCTGGTCCCTTTCCTGCTAGTAGTCACCGTCATGGGCAGAAAGTGCCTGACTGTGCTCTGTTTGTCACTTAGGTGGGAGGGGAAGTGGGAGAGGAAGCGGGTTGAACTGAAGCCGAGCTTTTTACAGCTCTGTTGTTCTAGGACCAGAGCAGTTCCACTCCTGCTTTCATCACCTCTCCACCTCTGAGTCCCAGCCACCCACTCCTGCCTGCTTCCCCACATGCCACGTCCTGGGGGAGGACAGTGTGGTTGGCAATGCCCCCTCCACCCTCTGCCTTCCGCCCTGGGAGGTGCAGGAGTCTGCTTCAACTTTTGAGCTGTTTTGGTAGTTGGGCTTTTCCAGCCTTTCTAGGCATCTGCTTTCCAGCTCTGGGAAATTGGAGATGTAACTTAACCATACAAGTTCTATACTAATGTATTCAGTGGCATTAATGTGATGTTGTCTTTAAGGTGTTCTGGGACTGGATAGGAGGTTTTTAACACAGGATGCTTCACATCCAATTCTAAAGGCCTACAGGATGCAGGTGTAATTCAAGTTCTTACATGGCTGTAAGGCAGACATGGACATTATTTTATAATATGACCATATGTTCATAGATTACGGTTAGTCCGCCGGCTCTGTATCTAATAAAAGTTTAAATTCCAAACGCTTGAAGAAAATTTGCGGACCATGTCTTTTTGCCTGTAACTAGTTGCAAAAACTGAAATCAAGACTCTACCACAAGCCAGTGTTTCCCAGTAGAGAAACCCTCTACTTTTACAACCTCTAAGTAATGCGGTGGTTCTTTGGGTGAGATGAGGGATGCCAGAGTATTTTGTTGGGACACTAGAGTGGCATGACAAGTATTCTGGGACTGGTTACAGTTGAATCTCTGCTTCCTATATCCTGGACTGATTACAGAGTCAATGTTAGTGCGTTAACCAGCTTCTGAATGCAAGGGTAGCTAGGAAGACAACAGAGAAAATAGAAGGATATAAAGTAATGGAGAGACTTCAGAGCAGTACAAATGTTGACTTTGACACCACCAGCTGCTGACGTGAACTTGGCAGGAATTTGTGAGAAATGGTGGGTGTCACTGCAAGCAGGAGAGTCCTGCAGCTTTTGGGGTGAACAGGCAAAGGGGAGAACAGTTATTATGACCACTCGGGGGCTGATTATTTGTGTCCTGAATGTGAAAATGTCTGGTCTCCTGTTCAATTTTGCAGCCACAACTTCACGTGACTCAGGGCATTATTTCCACCAGAAAACCATAAAAACATAAACAACCTCTGTTTCCCAAAGTGTTTGTTCTCGATCTGAGATGATTGTCCTGTGGTGGGAGGTAAGTGGGCGGTGGGTCCTATTACATCACTCCCTTTCACTAAAAGTCTACCTCGCTGTTTTTCAACCTACTGAAGAGGTGCTGCCATTCTGTTACACCTAGACCTATAAGACGGGCTTGCCTGAATCCTCAGGTGAATAGGGGTAGTTATGTGAAATTTTAAATAATTGCTTGGGTCATGTGGTCCTTTGTTCCCTCCATTGGAAATCACTATTCCAGAGCAAATAGTATGAATCTATATAAACTATATTGTTTGTAAGATGTCTTCAGAAGTTTTGCAGTAGGTTTAAATATTTGCTTGGTGATGGCATCTTGATTGTTTGAAGGAGGCAACACTCACTAGGGGCTTTGTTGGCTCCCTTAGAGTTCCCTTACTGGCAGTAGAGTGTTTGTAGGCAGAGTTAGAAATTTAACTGTGCTGAGAAGCCAAATTTGCCCTCAGCTGGGAATTGGCAGAAGAGTCAGTTATGGAAGGAAGGCTTTAGGATTATCTGGTAGCAGAGTTGTGGGATCCAAGCCCTGGGAAACCTCAGCTTTTGTAGAGTATGTTCTGTAACAATAGGCTATTGGATAATTTTAACACTTGTTATGGGATGTAGAGTTGGGGAAAGACTTAAAAGTGAAAGAACCTTAAAAAAGAATCTCCAAATATTTTAAAGAAAACAGTACTCAGAATGAGAGCTTTCCTGGAAAAGACTAGTTCTTCACTTCACAGGGGAAGCAGGGAGAAGGTGTAACTGCACTTACGGTAACTTAAAAGGTAAACCTTACCCTCCCACTTAGCTGTTTCCTGGTGTAAGTTCATATTCCACATCTGTAGTTTTAGACATGATGTGTCATTTTCTGGTACTCCATTCTGCTTCTGAGTGAGAGACTGACGCAAAGTCACATAGCAATTGAAAAATTGCACAAAAGTCTTTATTGTTAAAAATGTAGATATGTGGCAGAGTGCTGCATTTGCAAATGACTTTCAGTACAGAGAACACTTAAAAGAATGCGGTGTTATTTCTTTTTTTATTCCTTTAAGCCTTTGAATAGAAGGTTTTCTTTGCAGAGTTTCTGGAGTACATCAGAACAAGCAGGAACTAAAAATAGCTTTAAGAAAGCACCAGTATAGATGTTGTTTATAGTATGGTATCTGTCTTAAAGTTAACTCTTTAAAGCAGGAAGTTGTAACTCTCAATTTCTTAAGCAAATAAAAAACATTCTTGACTCTTAATGACATACTTTGTGGGGTGAAGCCGCTTTTGCTTCCATTCTGAGCATTGAAAGGCCTTCAAGGATAATTCTACCAGTCCTCAATATTTTATTTTCCTTCTGTTGTGAACTTGTTATTAAACTTGAAGCAGATATAAATATCATTAACTTGCTACATATGTAGATATTTAGTGTTACATTGTCAGAAAGTTTGTGTACATCACACGTATCTACATAATTCCCCAGGTTCCAACTGTGTTCCTGATAAAAGAATGGTGGGAAATGGCATTATGGGGATATGTCTTACAGTACACAGTGTTTCCCCTGTTCCCTCTACCAGATCTGGATGTTCTTTCATCTTTCGGCTTCTAGAATTTCTACCTCTTTTTCTTAAGACAGGTGTAACTCATCCCCCTGCTCACGCAAATATGCGTACACACACACACACACACACACACAATGTGCCGTAGGGAGTAGCGTGCACCATCCCATTCTCTGACTCCAGCTCTGATCCCACACACTGGAGGCAGTGTCTTGCACGAATTCATTTGTAAGTTCCTTTTTAAAACTCGAGTGGTCGGGAAATAGGACTGATATCCTCACATAGTAGGCAAGCCCTCAAGGATAACTTCTATGGTTAATGCCAGGGTATCTTAATGTTTGAGTACCTGGGTTTCATGTCTTCCTGTACCACCTGTGTGACCCATGATTCCCACAGTTCTGTCTCCCGTTAGACTTTTTCTCTCAAACTCTGGACTCTTATAATATTCTGCTGATTTGGCATCTTCACTTGGAACTCTGATATCTTAAAACCAACATGTGTAAAAACTGAGCTCTTGGTCCTCCTACCCCCCAAACTGGTTCTTTATGCAGCCTCCCCCATTCAGTTAGTGGAAACTTAATCCTTCCAGCTGCTTGGGTCAAAAATCTTGGAGTTATTCTGACTTTCACTGACATACCACATGAATTCTGTCAATAGATCTGGTTTGACACTGCCTTTAAAACATATCCAGAGCCCAGCCACTTCTCACCATGGCTCCTGCTTCCACTGCTGCTTCCCTGCCCTGAGCCACTGTCCTCTCCTCCTGCATAGCCCTTCTCAGTAGCTTCCCACCTTTCATCTCTGACCCGTTTGCACTATTCTCACCCCGCAGTCAAGTGAGCCTTGAAAACCTAAGTTAGATTGTGTCGTCCTTCTGCAGTGCCTCCCCATTTCACTCCGGGTAAAAGCCACAGTCCTTACAATGTCCTCCAAGGCCATACAGGATCTGCACTGACCCTTCTCCGCAGCTCCAGCCGTGCCCCCATTCTGGAACATGCGAGGTCACGCTGGCCTTGGTGATGGTTATTCCGTCCTCCTGGGACTTCTCACCTCCTAGTCTTAATTCTAACCTCAGTTCACAGTGTGCCCTGCTCTGGTATTTAATACAACATCACCCTCATCCTATACCCTCAACTCTCTTTACTTTGCCCTTTTCACTTTTTTCCATGGTTCCTCTTTCCTAGCATGCCACCTCCTCTGCTGCTCTGTTGTGTGTATTGTCATCTCCACCCCCCACCCCAGCTAGACTCCAACCAAGCTCCGTGAGGACAGGACTTTTGTTTTGTTTATTGATCTATTCCAAGTGCCTAGAGTAGTCCTGGGTACATTGTAGGCCGTCAAAAATTATTTGCTGAATAAATTAAAAGGCTATTTTAAAAATGAATCATCCTTTCATTAACAGGTGAGGAAAGGAAGCTGCATGAAGGAAAATGGTGCAGTAAATAATGATATTTGCCTGTTGTACTATGTATGATATATATATATGTGTTTTAGTCTTAATTTGGTATCTCAGTTTCTTAATTTAATAGCTGTATTAAGGTGTAATTTACAGGCCATACAATTCACATATTATAATTGTACAAGTCAGCAATTTTAACTATTTCTAGAGTTGTGCAACTGTGTCCTCATAAAGTCCCCTTGTGTCCATCCATATGCAGTTCGCCCTCCCCTCAGTGGCACCCTGATTTTATTTGTTTTTGTTTTTTTGGCAATCACATCTGAAAAGAATAATTTACACAGCAGTACTAATATAGCTTTGCACTTTTAGAAATGACACACTTAAATATGAAATCAGGAGTCATTACTGAATGTAGGCAGCAGTATCAGACATCGGTGAGGAGAATGGACTTGAGTGTCAGACTGGCTGCGATATTACCCAGCTCCACCATTTACCAAGTTACCCAAATTATTTTCTGTCTCAAGCTCTATGTCTGTTATATGGGTGTAATAATAGCAGCTTACAGAGTTGTGAGGATTAAGCAAACAGGGAAACAAAATTTAGTATAGTGGCCAGCTTATGTTATTACCTAAGAAATAGCCTTGCAGGTAGAGAGCAAAATTCAAATCAGTTTCTAAAGTATGTGTAAAATATGATCCAGTTCCTGCCTGGTTTGTAAACACGTATGCCTACTGCAGAATGTAAAAGCAGGCTAATTTCCAACAGAAAAGATCATTTCTCAGCATTTCTTTCAAAGGTAGTTGCAAAATAATTTTTACTAAATTTTCTGTGCCCATCTCTGACAGAGCTTTGACACCAGGGAGGTAATTATCTACATTTTTGTTAAAATGATGCTGACCATCAGGAAGTGTTCCGAATTATATTTTAGCCTTTATGTTGGGAAATATTGTGAAACTTCTTCTAAATTAATGGAGGAGGGGCATTCATTGTAGCTCTTGTAGCCTGATAAGGCTTCTCTAAATTATCTTTTTTTAAATTTTAATTAAAGTAATTAATTAATTTTTTGCAGGGGGTGGTAATTAGGTTTTTATTTATTTTATTTTTATAAGAAGTTCTGGGGATTGAACCCAGGCCCTTGTGCATGCTAAGAATATGATCTTTCACTTGAGCTATACCCCCCTAAATTATCTTTAATAAGGTCTTTTTCTCTGTTTTGTTATTTTCTTTTATGTACAGATGCACAAAGCAGGGTCATCAGAAGCCTCTCAATTCCAAAGATGATTATAGTGAAAAACATTGCACAGTGACAGTGAATCCTTGGAATATGAAGAAAGATTGTAAAGTCCTGAATGAATTAAGAAGGAATTGTTACATTAACTTACATGTAACCATGGCTCTCTTACTTTTATTTTTCACTTTATAATGAAGATATTCCTCACCCGTCAAGGTTGCTTTGTTAGATATAGGGAATATCTAAAGCCTTTTCTGGAAGTTTTTTAAATAAATAAGAGCAGGTAATTTATCAGAAGTGTGAATGGTGTAATCTGCTCTGTCTAGTATGGTAGCCACCAGCCACATGTGGCTATTGTGAATTGAGATGTTCTATAAGTGGAAAATACATAATAGATTTTCAAGACTTCGTACAACAATAATAATGTAAAATATTTATTAAAAGTTTTCAAAGTGTTAATCACACTTTTGAAATGATAGTATATTGGATATTTTGGGATAAATATAATTATTCCTGGAATTAAGTACACTTGTTCCTTTTTATTGTCTAAATGGGATTACTGGAAAATTGTGACTTGCACTATGTTTCTATTGACAGTGCTGGCTTCTAACTTATTGCAAATAATATGAAAAAAACTTTGATTAAGTATTTTATAATTGAGTAGTTGATTTCCATCATATTATTTTCAGGTGTACAACACAGAGGCTCAACATCTTTATATATTATATTCCATTTAATGTCACCATAAAATAATGGCTATATTTCCCTGTGCTGTATGATACAGCCCTATAACCTATCCATTTTATACATAGTACTTTTTACCTCTCAATCTCTTACCCCCTTCCTGCCTCCCTCTCCTCCTTCTCCCCATTGGTAACCACCAGTCTGTTCTGTGTACCTGTGAGTCTATTTCTGTTTTATTATAGTAATTAATTTGTTTTATTTTTTAGATATACATATAAGTTAATAAATAGAATATTTGTTTTTCTTTCTCTGACATATTTCACTTAGCATAATACCCTGTAGGTCCATCCATGTTATTGCAAAAGACATTATTTAATTTTTTAATGGCTGAGCAGTATTCCATTGTGTGTGTGTGTTAATGTGTATATATGTGTGTGTATATGCGTGTATATATGTAAATATACATATATATATAATATACCACAACTTCTTTATCCAATCATCTGCCAGTGAACATTTGGGTTGTTTCAGTGTGTTGGCTATTGTAAATAGTGCTGCTGTGAACACTGGGGTGCATGTGTCTTTTTGAATTATATTTTTCTCCAGACATATACCCATGAATGGGATTGCTGGATCACACGGAAGTATATTTCCAGTTTTTTAAGGAAACTCTATACTGTCCTCCATGGTGGCTGCAACATTTACATTCCCACCAACCGAGTAGGAGGGTTCCTTTTTCTCTTAAAAGGTCAAAAATTCTCTACATTTATATACTTTCCTTACAGTTTAGGACACAATTTGGCAAAAGTCAGATAGAATTTAATAGGAGTAAATACAGTATTTTTTCAAATGTCCATGCATTATGGATAGATACGTTATTGATGAGTTGGTTCCCTATTTTTGTAGATGCAGAAGTTTTTATAGCTTCACAGACATTTCAGTCTTGCAGAAAGAAAAATGTCTTTGCATTTTGCTGAACTTGTCCGGGTGGCTTTATGGAATTTGGTCCAGGCCTGCAGAGGTGAATACACATCCAAACCTGAACCATTTGAATGTCTGCAAGATTTTAAGAGTCTAGAATGTCAGATCTGGACTATAACTCTGGTGAATGACATCAGTGAGTGGACTCAAGAAAACTCCATTTGAGTGCAAAGCCTTTCATAAGCCAAAAAAGGCTTTGAAATTGTGGCAAAGCCAGAGACTTTTGTGCACCACATATGGCCACAAACCCATGGGGACAACCACAGGCCTTCTGGAGTGCCAAGGGAATTCCATGTGAGGAGTCCAGCACTCACAGGAATCCAACAAGTCCCTGCCAGCCAGAGCACCTTCATTGCTACTGTGGTATTTTGAGCAAATGTCTTTTCTTCAGGTTCAAATTGGTTTGTTGTTTTTTTTTTAATAAAAGAAAATCAAACAACTTCTTGTTCCCTTGGTGAAAGTAAAAGCCTAACATTTTCTGATTTCTTTTGACAGAGAAAACTTGAGCCTATGAATCTAAACTCATCTGTGATGGCCTGCAGCTGGGAGCAAGCAGATCAGTGTCAGTCCCTTTGCAGCCGTTGGCTGGGAGCCTGCATGTTCCCTGGAATGATATTTGAAACATGTCACCCTAGCCGTGCCTTCGCTCTGGACTGGGAGGCGAGTCAGTCAGAATCTGCATTATGGAATGTATGTTTCAGATCCAAAGCTAGGAGATCTTTTTTAATAGCCAGAGAATGTAGTCATAAATATATCTATTAATGTATTTATGCAAGAACAATTTTAAAGTTTTTTTATTATAAAAATTTCCCCCAAAATTGAAAATGAAAGAACATTGGAATTAAAATCCAATGGAATTAAAAACAGTGGAATTAAAAATCATCTGTACCTTAGTTATACATAAACAATCTTAAAATCCTTCTAAACATTTTTTTGTTCTAATGTAGATATTTTTCCCTTCCAAAAATGAAAATTATTATTTCACAATTTTTTCTTTTTCCTTTTATTATATATTCCATATTAATAAATATAATTCTTTTAAATCCCTTTTAATAGCTGTTTAACATTATATTGAACAGATATGTAAATAGTCCTAGGTTTAAGAAATTTAAAAAATTGTCATTACAATGCCCCTGCAAAGAATTTTTTCGTGTTTCTATTTTTAGTTACTAATTTGGACTAAAAGTTAACAAGTTTACTTTTCTTCATCTAAAACATTGGTTATTTTATGAATGAATTGTAAGGATTTTAAATAACTTTTCAGTAATTTCAACAAAGAAATTAACTTTAAGGCAAAAATGTATGATGGTTTGCAAATCTATTTTCATTATATCTTCACTTATTCCAGTGTCATATCTGTGTGTGTTTGCACAAGTGCTTTAACTACCAGCAATGTAAGAAAAATCTATGTACTAAAAATGTGAAAATAGTTTCCTGGTTTGTGTTTTCATTCTCCCAATATAGGTTTTGGATGACAAGCTTGTATTTGCAAATGTACACACCCTGTGGGAGGTGCTCTGTACATACGCTGAGATACTGTACATAAAATTGCCTCTGAATCCCAATCATCTGAAAACCGTGTCCTCAGCCTTTGATACCTTCAGCTGTTTTATGAAAGTCCTCCAAGTGGATGAAAGTATCAACAACCGGAACAAGAGTTTTTCATTGCCCTATTTGAGAAGAGCTGCGTGAACGACTTTTATATTCAGGATAGAGATACATTCATCAATCCAAACACCAGGAGCCGCACTGTAAGTCTAAACCGAGTTTAGCTGCTGTCTTGGGGGTGATTTAGAACCTGCTGTTGAATTATAAGTGATTTAGTTTTGTTGGTTTGGTTTGGTTTTTAAAAGCTGCCCATAAAAATGAAAAAAGAGAAAGAAAAGAAATATGCCTACAGATTCCTGTTAGGATAGTAAACAGTGGCTGGTTATTTACCCTGTATAAACCACACGCTTTCTTAGAATCTATTTAGGTTTACTTCATCCTTTCTCAGATCAAGTATCAAGTAAGGGACAGTTTTAAATAAAAATTCAGGATTAACTGGCTTGTGAGCTCCGGGATCTGCAAGGCAGCTTTCCCTTCCCATGGTGTAAGTCAAATGGCAGAAATGAAATAAAGCACTTCATGTATCCTCCGGTGTTAACAGGAAAAGGTGAGTCTTCTTGACCTTGTTACTTCCTGGGTAAAATGAAGATAATATGTCAGGAGTCGACAAGCCCATTTAGGGCAGGAACCATGTTGTCTTGTTCACTGCTGAATCCCAGGCACCAGGAAGGCTGAGTTTAACAAGTGGGTGAATGAATGAACTGTAGTTCCCCCAGAGTTACCATGTGGGGCAGTGTGGATTAGCAGCTAAGAGCATAGACTCGAGAGGTGAGGGTACAGCTCAAGTGATGGGGCGCATGCTTAGCACGCATAAAGTCCTGGGTTCAGCCCCCAACACCTCCTCTAAAATAGACAAATAACCCTAATTACCTCCCCACCCCCCACCAGAATTACCTTATTATCTCCCTGCCACCAAAAAAAAAAAAAAAAAAAAGGTAGAAGTGGCCAAGAGCATAGACTCAGGCTGGAACACTTGTGCTGGTTTCTCGCTGTCTACCTTGTAAAAGTCATTTAGCCTCTGTGTTTATCAAGTTCCTCATCAATAAAATGGGGATAATAATAGTACCCACCTCGTAGAGATGCTATGGGGATTAATGAATCTGCTTGAATTTTAGAACAGCCCTGGCTAATAGTAAGTACTATGCATTTGCCAGCTCTTTTCATAATTACTGACAGATGTTATTATCAACCAAAGAAGTATTAGTTCTTTGTAAGGGAAATGCATGTTAGACCATTTCATTTATCATTTTCTGTAATTCAGGCTTTTTCCCTCTGAAATACCATTTTCTGTCTGTGCACTAGTAAATCACAGGGCTTTCCAAATTTCATCTGTCTGAGTTCTTGTCATGATGACAATACTGCAGAGTTTTGACATTTTTTAGGGACTCCATCTGAGATGACAGCAACCCCTCAAATTCAGAAGCACTTCTCTAACTGACAACATCTCGCATGAAATGAAGTTTGTAAAATGTAAGAGCTTCAGACGCTAAATGATGCCATAAATGCAAAGATGTTATATCTAAGCTCTTTAAATAAATCCTGTCATTGAAATAAAGGAAATACTATATTATAGCGCTCTATGACTTTGTTACCTTGCTATCCGTTTATCTGACTCTCTAAGACAAAAGAAAGCAAAGACTGAGATTGATCATTACTACTGTGCGGTACACGTATTTGTGGATGAAGACCATACTGAAATGCACTGTCTAAGATACTAAAATGGACACTAAACAGCTGCTTGATGCACATGCATGAACAGAACAGGGAGCTGGTTGCAGGGAGCAGACACTGAGCTTCCTGGATCAGAGACTCAGCATAGCAGTCCAGCCCAGCAGTCCACATGTTTTATATTTATATCCCAGCAAAATTAGCAGTGAGAGTCTGAAATGAACTTTGGGGACACTTGCAAACAGCTGTCATGATTACTAATGTGGGACACCAGGATTCTACAGTGTTTAGTTGGCATCTGCACACAACCATTTCTTTTCCACTAAAGCCTGTTGTAATTGCTGGTTCCACATCCAGGCTGAGGAATCATCTCATGTGGTGTTTGGGAGGGAGGTAAGTGGAGTCAGGACCCATGCTAAGGCTGGGTGGGTAATAATCTGGTTCTAGTACAGGAGAAAGGAAAGTAGGTCAGGTGGGAAGGAGAATGACTGGATTTAAATTTTGTTTCTTGAGTAAGCTAAATATATAACATCATGTCAAGTTTCTTTATTGTTTATATTCCATGTGCTGTCACCGAATAACTACTGAATTGTGGGGACAAAAAAGCCTGGGTTTTAGAATTGACCCTGCCCCTAAACAGCCAGAGTCCAGGTTCCTCTGGGTGTCCAAGGAGGGGGCTGCTGCCTCCACTGAAGCAGTTTGGGCACTTGGGTGGCGTAGTTTTTTTTGCTGTGGAAGACTGGCCCGGTTGTAGGACATTAAGCATCTGCAAGGCCCTCACCAGGTACCCACGGTGGTCCCAGGAGTGTAACATCCAAGTGTTCCTTTCCAGCCACGTTTGCAAATGACCCTCAAGGGGTTAGTATTAATCCTCGGTGAGAATTATGAAAAATTATATGGTACCTCCATCCCTTCTGGCAAAGGAGGGCCCCTTATTTACAAATGACCACAAAGTGTTAGCACCACATTTTATTAGCAGAACATGTGAACACGTGGTGACAGTGACGCTCACCTGTTTGCTTCTGCTTCCCAATGCAACTTCAGCCTCCATCAGAGGACCTCAGCTGCCCCAGCGAACAGGGCCTTCTGTACAGGGAATGTGCTCCTCCTCGAAGCATAGACAAGAAGCAGCCCTTAGATCTCATCAGGTGAGCTGTTCTGGAGAGCACTCCAGTGGGAAGGGCTCAGGGTTGCCCTCATGGCTTCTGAGTGTGACAGTCCTCCAAGAGTGTTACCAACCAGGAAGCTCACAGGAGCTCTGAGCTTTGTTGCCCCAAGTTTTTACTGGAGACTTTATTACAAAGACATGATTTATTGGGTCACTACTGACATGGGTACCCCAAACACTAACTGTAAGTCAAAGCCCTAACATTTGAGCCCCTACCTCTCCTGATGGTCAGTCACTTGTCACAAAGCTCAAAGCCCCACTCCTCTAATCACATGGTTGGTGTCTCTGGCTGGCCAGTCCCCATCCTGAGTTATCTCATGAACACAAGCCATCCAAGGGTCCACCATGAATAGTAAAGACACTCCTATCTTGGGAAATTTCAAGGCTTTAGGGGTTGCCGTCCAGGAACTGGGAACAAAGACCTACCAAATTCTTCATTAAACAGGAGTAAATGTTAGGTTTCACTTAAATTATAAAATAAGAGAAGTATTCTCACTGCTTAGCTCTATCTGCTGTTCGACACCGTTTCACTACACCACGTGACTGTAATGTCGCGCTCAGCATGTGTATTCTCAGAGCATCAGCGCCGGCTGCTCCACGGGAGCTTATGCTGTTTGGGCAAGGCTGCTGGGAGGAGGGAGGCCAAGGACAACTGAGCAAACAAAAATAATCGGGCTAATAAGGAAACAATTTCAGATTGAAATGAAGGAAATAATACAGTGTTGAGATGGGAGACTTGGGGGAAATGGAGTCAAGAAAGCTATCTTTGAGAAGGTTACATGTGAGCTGAGATGGTGATAAGTAGGCTGATCTTTGAGGATCTGGGATAAGTCACCCCAGGAATAGAGGCAGCTTGTCCATTGCCCCGAGGCACAAATGTGCTCAGCAGGTTTGAGGAGATACTGGAGCCAACGCTGGTGAGAGTGATGAGACGCGAGGTTTAGAAGGGCATCAGGAGCACGGAAAGTAGTGTAGACTCTAAGTGCAGTGAGAAGCAGTCATGATAGTTTAAGCACTAAGGTAATTTTCTCTCACAATTTGCAAAGATAATGTGGAGAATGAATTGCAGGGACCCAGGAAGCAGGGAGGCCTGGTCGGAGGCTCTTGGAGTGGGCCAGATGAGAGATGGTGGGAGCCAGGGAGAATGCGTTTGGGGAGTGGAGCTGACAGGATGCAGTTATGGGCTGGCTGTGGATGGTGAGGAGAAGAGAAGGGTCAAGGTAGCCCCAGGTCGGCCTGGAGCCAGGTGCCTGATCTTCCTAATCTCAGTGCCCCATTCAGATGCCCACCTACTTGGGCAAACCTCTTAACCTTCCAAGTGAGGGTTTTAAATCACTGAAGTCTTTTTGTTTGTTTCACATTTTATGGAAAGATTCAAACACGTACAGAAGTAGAGAGAACAGCACAGCCAGCCTGTCTGTATCAGTCACCCATCTCCAGAATTATCAACTCAGAGTCACTGTTGTTGCAACTTTCATCTCCACCTTTTCCCCTCCCCCACTTCGGGATCATTTTGAAGGCAATCCTACGTAGCTTAACCTTTCATTAGTGAAATGACAAGGTCTCTTTCAAATACAATTGGAATATTCATTTTTTTTAGGGTTACAAAATAATTCCCTGATTGTCACAAAAATACACTTTTAAGCAGTTTTGGGGTTGAAATCAGGATCCAGACTAAGTTCACACATTGCAGCTAGCATATCTCTCAAGTGGGTTCTAATCTATAATTTTCCTGTTTCTCATTTTCCTTGAAATTGCTGAGGGATTTCTCTATTTCCTGTTTGGTTGATTTCATTCTCCCCTGTGGTTAGACTTATTTCTCCATCCTATGTATTGGCTTTAGCTAAGTGATTTGATCCTCCCCTAAAAGCTTGATCTGAACGAGGTTCAAGTTTGTGCAAGAATATTTGTTATATGAAGTTTTGTACTCCTGTCATAAGGTACATAATGTCCAGTTGACTCTCTTTTTTGTGATGACAGCAGCCAATAATGATTGTCACCCGGGATCATTATTTCATAAGGGATTTTATTTCATGTGGTCATACTCTAATTTCCTCCCACAATTATCAGCAGGATCACAGTCATGAAGAGGCACTTTCTCATTAACCCGGATTATCCTGTAGAACTGTTTTAAAAGAGGAAGTTTATATATTTGTAAATATTTAAAGTTGATACATTTTTCTATTGTTTCTAATGTTTTTTTCTAATGGAGGTACTGAAGATTGAATCTAGGACCTTATGCTTGCTGAGCACACACTCTGCCACTGAGTGTACCCCATCCCCCTTGAGATTCATATTTATATGATATATTCCTTCTGTTATTTTTGTTTTATGTTATACAGAATTTGATGGTAGGGCAATGGGTTTGATGGCTATTTAATCATTCTTTATGGGATTTTGGGCTTGGTGTGTGTGTTTGTGTTTGTAAAGAAAACAATTTTCCCACTATTTTACGTATGTTTTGTGAAGGAAATTATGTTGATCTGTTCCCTTCTCCTGGTCCATGTATTCCCTTGTTGCTTCCCACTAGTGGCCCCTTGAGCTCTGTGACAAGACTAGCATGTCGTTAATCCAGGTTGAAGGAGATCTGAAGAGATTTATTCAAGGAGATGAAATTTGTAGACAATGAATTGGAAAGTATTGAGAAAGTTATTCATTAGGAGAAGGTATGTGGTTGAATTGTTAAGCGCAGAGAAATCTAAGCTATGAACCACCAAGACAATTATTAACTCCAGGAAAAACAAAGTAGGGAATAAAAAAGTAAGCCTAGCAGACAACTTCCTACAGCTGTGAACAGTCTGTACAGAGTCCTAATAATGTAAAGCAAGGATACTGAGCTGATCAAAATTATAATGTATTTGTATCAAAAGTTTGGAAGAATGAAGGTTTGGGTGTGTAGAGGAGATGTGGTTTGAAAGAGAGCTTAATATTCATTTTCCAAAATAGAAAGTTAAATAGGTGATACATAAAGCTGAAAAAGTCAGTAGGCTGTGTTACAAGGATATTAGTCAGAAATAGGGAGTTTTTATTCCAAGAGTCAGCAGTAGGAGCTGAACATTGTTGCTTCTGACCAGGAAATGGGGTGGTTGTTGGGAACTGCTCCTTTTTACAATCGGTGTTCGAGAACTGTTTGACTCTTTAATGAATGTATGGTATAAGTTTGATAAAAAGAAATCAAAGCTGAATTTTGAAAAATTGATGTTAAGAATTGGGGTGTTTTTGACAGAGAGAGATAACAATCAGACAAAACTACATTTGAAGGGATCCTCATTATTTCTAGCCTTTCAGCAAGGACTAGGGGTCAGACATCTGTTTAAGGTTCAAAAATTCTTTCTGACATTCTTGCCGACATGTAACCTTTGGAAGTAATGAACTCTCCGTCATTGTAAATATGCAGGCAGAGGCTGCCTGACCAGCTCTTTAACTGTAGCAGGGTGTGTTTACCATTGGCCAGTTGGAGCAAGCAACTTCTAACATTCTTTCAGTTTTGAATGTGGCATTTTCAGGATGGATAGTTGATAAGAATGTATTACAAAAAGCTTAACAAGAAAGAGTCCAAGACATCTCAAACCCATTGCCAGGGTTTTCTCTGCCAGACACCATCCTGAGCCTGCCATCTGTGAGCCAGGCCACAAAGACCAGTCACATGAGAATGAACACACTTTGTCCCTCCTATATGATTTGGCATCAGGCTCAGCCATTTTCCCCATGGAATGGTCCACGCCCAGGTCTCTGACGATGGAGCTGGTCTCACAGCAGCCCTGTGAGCGCTGGTCCAGCCCTAGGGGTTCCTGCGTGAAGTTTCTCAGGACTCCAGGCTGTTCTCAGAGCTGAGTCCCCCCTACGCTAAGCCCTCGGAGCTCATCTCAGCTCCAGACTGAGCCGGAAGCTTCCGAGAGAACTCAGAGCTGAGGAAAGTCACAGGTTTTACCCAGCACTGCCGCGTCAGCAGTGCTCCAGCTGAGGGAAGTATCAGCAGCAGCAAACACACCTGAGCCGCCGCCTCATTGTTCCGCCTCATCCCTAAGCCCTCTGTGTCTGCCTGTCTGTGTCTGTCTCCCTTTCAGGACCAGCCTGGCACCGCTTCGTGCCCTGCCTCCTTTCTTCTAATCTTGCCTCCCTGGCCTGTTCCGTCTACTCCAGATTAACTGAGTAACATTGAAGGGTTTTTGAAACCTAGGAACAGCCGACGTGCTAGATACAAAGAATACAGGGCAGTTCCTTACTCAGCCACATCCCTCCTGCCCTCTCCCATTCCTACATGAGTTTTATAAATATTTTGTCAGAGAGACATTGCACTCCCAGTTGTTATCATTATCAGCCATTTCCTTATTATCTGTGGTTTACGATGCATTTGCTCCAGGGAAGTTCCCGAGATAAGGCAGACTCAGATGACTGAGCCAGTAGTTGAAGTCCACTTGTGTCAAGCCTGTTAAGAATGATCTTTGGTGGGATTTGTTGAATGTGCCAGACTGTCCAGTGAGTGGTGATGATCCCCTGCATCTGCTCCGGAGTCGGCCTCGTCCCCTCCTTTGCTCTGTTCTCATTTATCTCTCTTCAGCAGGTGAACCAGTGATCTGTATTTCTATGATACGTAAAATACTTCTTATTTCACGGTAGAATTTGGGGGCTGCTGTGAAAGCGCATATGTTTTAAGTGTGAATTGAGTCAGAGGTTTAAACTTAAAGCCCCCTTGATTTAGAATCAGAAATTAGTATGATGGAAGGAGGGTATAACTCAGTGGTAGAGTGAATGCCTAGCATGCATGAGGTACTTGGTTCAATCCCCAATGCCTCCATTTAAAAAACAAATAAATAAACCTATTTATGCCCCACCAAAAAACAAAGAAAAAAGAAATTAACATGAGGATGAAGCTACAGAGTGAATATGTGTGTCTTCTGAAACTACCTTCTGTCTTTCTACAGGAAATTCTACGGAGAGAAGGTCGGAATCTACTTTGCTTGGGCTGGGCTATTACATTCAGATGCTCCTACTGGCAGCAGTCGTGGGGGTGACTTGCTTTCTGTACGTATATTTTAATCAAAATAACTGTACTTAGAGGTAACTTCTCTTTATTCCTTGTTACGGTGCTTACTTAACTTAGAATGACATTCTCCAGGAGCATCCACGTTGCTGCAAATGGCCCTATATTGTCAGTTTTTATAGCCGAGTGGTTTTCCATTGTATAAATATACCACTTCTTTAGCCAGTCATCCGTTGATGGACATTTAGGCTATCTCCATGTCTTGGCTATTGTAAATAGTGCTGCTATGTATATTGGGGTGCAGCTGTCATCCTGAAGTAGGGTTCCTTCAGGATATATGCACAGGAGTGGGATTCCTGTGTCATATGGCAATTCTATTCCTAGTCTTTTGAGGAAACTCAATACTGTTTCCACAGTGGCTGCACCAAACTGCATTCCCACCAGAAGTGTCGGAGGTTTCCCTTTGTCCACAGCCTCTCTAGCATATGTCATTTGTGGATTTTTGAATGATGGCCATTCTGACTGGTTTGAGGTGATACCTCATTGTACTTTTGATTTGCATTTCTCTGATAATTAGTGATATTGAGCATTTTTTCATGTGCCCATTGATCATTTGTATATCTTCCTTGGAGAATTGCTTGTTTTGGTCTTCTGCCCATGTTTGGATTGGGTTATTTGGTTGTTTCTCAGTAAGTCATATGAGCTGCTTATATATTCTGGAGATCAAGCCTTTGTTAGTTTCATTTGCAAAAATGTTCTCCCATTCTGTAGGTTGTCTTTTTGTTTTACTTAAGGTGTCCTTTGCTGTGCAGAAGCTTGTAAGTTTCATTAGGTCCCATTTGTTTATTCTTGCTTTTATTTCTATTGCTTGGGTAGACTGCCCTAGGGGAAGATTTCTGAGATGTATGTCAGATATTTTGCCTGTATTTTCTCCTAGGAGGTTTATTGTATCTTGTCTTATGTTTATCTTGCTGAAGAGACTATCTTTATTCCATTGTATATTCTTGCCTCCTTTGTTGAATATTAGTTGACCAAAAGTATTTGGGCTCATTTCTGGGCTCTCTATTCTGTTCCATTTGGCTGTATGTCTGTTTTTGTACTAATACCATGCTGTCTTGACGACTGTAACTCTATAGTATTGTCTCAAGTCTGGGACAGTTATTTTTCCAGCCTCTTTCTTTTTTTCTTAAGTTATTCCCTGGAAATTCTATGTCTTTGATGGTTCCATATAAATTTTATTGTGATTTGTTCTAGTTCTATGTAATATGTCCAGGATAATTTGGTAGGGATTGCATTAAATCTGTAGATTGCCTTGGGCACTGTGACCATTTTAACAATATTGATTCTTGCAATCCAAGAGCTTGGGATACCTTTCCATTTTTTAAAGTCTTCTTTAATTTCCTTCACCAATGGTTTATAGTTTTCTGTGTATAATTCTCTCACGTCTGTGGTTAGATTTATTCCTAGATATTTTATTACTTTGGGTGCTATTTTAAAGGGGATTGTTTCTTTACTTTCTTTTTCTATTGACTCATCATTTGTGTAAAGAAATGCAACTGATTTTTGAACATTAATCTTGTAACCTGCTACTTTGCTAAATTCTTCGATCAGCTCTAGTAGTTTTTGTGTGGATCTTTTATAGTTTTCTATATATATTGTCGTGTCAACTGCATATAGTGACACTTTTACCTCTTCTTTTCCAATTTAGACCCCTTTTACTTCTGTTACTTGCCTGATTGCTGTGGCCAGGACTTCCAAGACTATGTTGAATAGGAGTGGTGATAGTGGGCATCCTTGACTTGTCCCAGATTTTAGTGGGAATCTTTTGGGGTTTTCATCGTTGAGTGCTATGCTGGCTGTAGGTTTGTCATCTATAGCTTTTATGATGTTGAGATATGTTCCCTCAATACCCACTTTGGTGAGAATTTTTATCATAAATGGGTGTTGAATTTTATCAAAAGTTTTCTGCATCTATTGAGATGATCATGTGGTTTTTGTCCTTTCTCTTGTTGATGTGAAGTATTACATTGATTGATTTTCATATGTTGAACCACCCTTGTGTCCCTGAGATGAACCCCACTTGAGCATGATGTATTATCTTTTTATGTGCTGTTGGACTTTATTTACTAGTATTTTGGTAAGGACTTTTTTCATCTGTGTTCATCAGTGATATTAGTCTGTAATTCTCTTTTTTGGTGGTGTCTTAGCCTGGTTTTGGTATCAGGGTAATAGTGGCTTCATAGAATGAGTTTGGGAATATTCCTTCTTTTCAATCTTCTGGAAGAGTTTGAGAAGGACTGGTATGAGTTCTTCTTTGTATGTGTGGTAGAACTCCCCGGTGAAGCTGTCCAGTCCTGGACTTTTATTTGTAGGGAGGTTTTTTATTGTTAATTCAATTTCATTCCTAGTGATCCATTTGTTCAAGTGGATAGTTTCTTCTTGATTCAGTCTTAGTGGACTGTATGTTTCCAGAAACTTGTCCATCTCCACTAGGTTATCCATTTTTTTCCATGTAGTTTGTCATGATATTCTCATATGATATTCTGTATTTCTATGTTATTTGTTGTAATTTCTCCATTTTCCTTTCTTATTTTGCAAATTTGTGCTCTCTCTTTATTCTTCTTTGTGAGTACGGCCAGAGGATTTTCGATTTTATTTATTCTTTCAAAAAACTAGCTTTTGGTTTGATTGATTATTTTCTCTATTTTTTTAATCTTTATTTTATTTATTTCCTCCATGATCTTTATTATTTCCTTCCTTCTGCTGACTTTTGTGTGTTTTTGCTCTTCTGTTTCTAGTTCTTTCAGCTGGTGGGTTAGATTGTTTATTTGGTATTGTTCTTCTTTTTTGAGGAAGGCCTGCATTACCCTAAACTTTCCTCTTAGCACTGCTTTTGCTGTGTCCCATATGTTTTGTGTGGTTGTGTTTTCATTTTCATTTGTCTCAAGGTATTCTTTAATTTCAACTTTGATTACATCATTGACCCATTGGTTTTCTAATTGCATGTTGTTTAATCTCAATGCTTTCCTTTCTTTCTCCTTTGTTTCTCTGAAGTTGATTTCTAGTTTCCATGGCATTGTGGTCAGAAAAGATTCTTGAGATAATTTCTATCTTCTTAAAATTGTTGAGGCTTCTTTTGTGACTAAGTACATGATCAATCCTAGAAAATGTTCCACACACATTTTAAGAGATTGTTTATTCTGTTATGGGGGATTGTAATGCTCTGAAAATATCCACTAAATCCAATTATTCTCTTGTATCATTTAATTTCTCTGTTGCCTTATTTATTTTCTGTCTGGAAGATCTGTCTAGTGATGTTAATGTGGTGTTAAAATTTCTGACAATGATTGTATTCCCATCAATTTCCCCCTTTATCTCTGTTAGTAGTTGTTTAATGTACTTAGGTGCTCATGTTGGGTGCATATATATTAATGATTGTAATATCTTCATCTTGTATTGATCCTTTAATCATTATAAAATGTCTTTATTTATCTGTCTTTATGGCCCTTGTTTTAAAGTCTATTTTGTCTGAAATCAATACTGCTACACCTGCTTTTATGGCATTTCCATTTGCATGGAATATCCTTTTCCGTCCATTCACTCTCAATCTATATGTGTCCTTCTCCCTAAAGTGTATCTCTTGTATGCAGTGTATTGAAGGTTCTTGCTTTATTATCCAGTCTGCTACTCTGTCTTTTGACTGGAGCATTTAGACCATTAACATTTACAGTAATTAATGATAGATGAGAGTTTATTGCTATTTTCAACATATTTTTGCAGTTGATTTGGTATTTCTTCTTGGTTCCTTTCTTCTTCCTTTTGTGGTATGGTAATTTTCCTTTGTATTGTATTTAGTTTTTGTGACTCACTTGTAAGTTTTTGGCTTGTGATTACACTTTTTTGTAAGTCTGTTAACCAATTACTGTAACTGTGTGTACTAAACAGATATTAATGTAATCTCAAACCCATCCTACTGAGAACAAGATTTAAAAAAAAAAAAAGAAGAAAGGAAAAATACTCTCACAGTCATGAATTCTCATTTCTGTAGCATCCTGCTTCTTTTCTATTTAGAGTAGACCTTTCAATATTTCTTTTAGCATGGGTTTAGTGTTGCTAAATTCTTTTAGTATTTGCTTCTCTGTGAAATTCTTTATCTCTCCTTCTATTCTAAAGGATAGCCTTGCTGGAGCAAGTATCCTAGGCTGCATCTTTTTTTTTCATTCAGGACTTTGAATATATCTTGCCACTCCCTTCTGGCCTGTAGTGTTTCTGTAGAGAAATCAGCTGAGAGCCTTCTCTTGTAACTCACTCTTTGTTTTTCTCTTGCTGCCTTTAGGAACATTTCTTTATCCTTCAGTCTGGCCATCTTGATTTATGATATATCTTTGCGTGTTTCTCTTTGGGCTCTTCCTGTTTGGGACCCTCTGAGCCTCCTGTGCTTGGGTGTCTGATTGCTTCTTTAAGTTTGGGAAGTTTTCAGTCATGATTTCTTTAATTACCTTTTCCATCCCCTTTGTTCTTTCTTCCCCTTCTGGTACCCCTATTATGCATAGATTGGCATGCTTTATATTATCCCATAGGTTCCTTATATTGTTTTCATTGTTTTATATTTGTTTTTCTCTCAGCTGTTCTGATTGGGTGCTTTCTGTTGTCCTGTCTTCTAGGTCACTTATTCGTTCTGCTGCATTATCTAGCCTGCTTTGTACAGCCTTTAGGTCAGATCTCATTTCAGCCAATGAATTTACCAATTCTACTTGGCTCTTCTTTATAGCTTCTATTTTGTTTTTGATATATTTTATGTCTCTAAAGACTATCTCTTTTAGTTCCTTCAGTAATTTGATCACTTCTTTTTTGAAATCTTGATCTAGTAGGCCATCAATGTCTATTTTATTGATCGTTCTTTGAGGGGATTTCTCTTGCTATTTTAATTGGCAGGACTTCCTCTGCTTTTTCATTCTGCTCATATCTCTCTGGCCCTGTGGCTTTTGGAGTATCAGTTATCTATTGTGGTCCTTAAAGGAGTTTATTTATTTATCTATCTAAAGCCTATGTGGGAATAAAACTTAAAAGAGAGAGAGAGAGAATTTTAAAAGAATGGAGGAAAAGAAGGTTTGAAAAGAGTGTATAATCAATAATAGAATAGCAAGTTGAAGCAGAATAGGAATCGAGTTGAGATATCTTTTTAGAATCTTAATAAAAAGAAGAGAAAATTCAAAATACAATATTTGAAACCTGTGACTAATAATAACAGATCAAAACCAAGAGAATATAAATGAAATGAGAATTGTAAACATATAGGACTGTTTAAAAATAAAGATTAAAAATGTAATAGGAATAAAACAGATATAAAAAGATTTTAAAAACAAAGATGTGTTCTCCTAGAGACTGTGTGCTCTTTATGGTTTTATTGAGAGGCCTTTGTGTCTTCGCCCTGTTTCACAAACTCACCTTGCTCTGTTTGCCCCCTTGTCTGTGCTGCTCATAGTGTCTTTCGGCAAGAAGATTGCACCCCTCCAACACTGGGTCAGGTGATCCTTTCCTTTGTGGTGGGTGGGTGGGTCACTCCCCCTCCAGATGCTGCAGTCAGTGCTGGGCCAGTTGCTCCATATGTGGGCTCAGCTTCAAAAGTAACAGCTTTATGGAGATATAATTCACATACCATAAAATGCAGCCTTTGAAATTGTGCATTAGGATTTTAAGTACATTTCAGGGTTTTGTAGCCATCACTCCCAAAAAGAACCAGTACCCTTTAGTAAGTCACTCCCTAAACTTCCTTTCCCTTAGACCCCAGCAGCCACCACTCTACTTTCTGTCTCTACGGATTTGCCTGTTCTGGGCATTTCATATAAGTAGAACCATACAGTATGCTGCCTATTTTGATTGTCGTCTTTCATTTAGTGTGACGTTGTCAAGGCTCATCCATGGTGTAGCATATATCAGTACCCAAAGTCCTTTTTGTGTTCAAATAATATGCCATTGTTATAAATACACCACTTTGCTTATCCATCCATCAGTTGATGATGAATAATTCTGCTGTAAATGCTCATGGAAAAGTTTTTGTGTGAACACATATTTTCAGTTCTTCTCAGGATATATCAAAAAATGGAATTGCTGGGATGTATTCTACTTTTAACATTTTGAGGAATTGCTAAAGTAGTTTTTAAAGTGACTGCACCATTTTATATTTCCAGTAGTAATGTATGAGGAGTCCAGTTTCTCCACATCCTCATCAACACTTTTTATTACCGGGTTTATAGATACATATTTATATATCATATATCATATATATTTCTCATCCTATTTGGTATGAAGTGGCATGTCATTGTGCTTTTGATTTCTGTTTCCCTAATGCCTACTGATGTTGAACATCTTTTTATGTGCTTATTTCCCATTCGTATGTCTTCTTTGGAGAAACATCTATTCAAATTCTTTGCCCATTTTAATTGTATTTGTCTTTGTATTTTCATGTTTTAAGTCTCCTTTGTCTATTCTGGATAAAAAGTCCCTTATCAGGGAAAATATTGGAAATATTTTCACCCATTCTGTGGATTGTCTTCTTACTTTGTTGATGAAGTCCTTTGAAGCACAGAAGTGTTTAATTTTACTGAAGTCCAGTTCACTTGATATATTTTCTTTTGTTGTTTGTGCTTTTGCTGTCATATCTTAGAAGTATTTGTACTTCAAAATCCTGAAGATTTTCTCATTGTTCATTTTCTAAAAGTTTTATAATTTCAGGTCTGTGATTTATTTTGAGTTAATTTTCATAAATGGTGTTAAGATAAAAGTTCAGTTTTCTTTCTTTCCAGGTGTATGTTCAGGTGTCCCAGCATCATTTTTGTAAAAATTACTTTTTTCCCGTTGGATTGTCATGGAACCTTTACGAAAAATTAACTGGCTACATGTAAGAGTTTGTTTATGGACTCTCAGTTCTTTTCTCTCAATCTATTTGTGTGTCCTTTATGCAAGTACCACACTGTATGGATTACCATTTTGTTACTGAGTTTTGAATTTGGAAACTTCAAAACTTTGTTCTTTTTCAAGATTGTTTTGACTATTCTGGGTATCTTGCATTTCCATAGTTTTAGGAACAGTTTGCTCATTTCTCCCAAAAAGCCAGATTTGCATTGAATCTATAGGTCATTTTGAGGACAAATGCCATCCTAACAATGATAAAGCTTCTGATCCATGAACACAGAAGAGCTTTCCATTTATTTTAGGTCATTTTTAACTTCTATCAGTAGTATTTTAGTTTTCAATATACAAGTTTCAGACATTTTCCTCAGTATTCCACATATTTTTCTTAATATTCCTAAGTATTTTATTCTTTTTGATGCTATTGTAAATGAAAATGTTTCCTACATTTTATTTTTAGATTATTCACTGCTGTTGTATAGAAATATAATTACTTTTTTATATATCGATTTGTGTCTTACAATTTTGGTCAAACTATGTTGTTAATTCTAATAGTTTTTTTTTCTCTCTCTCTCTCTCTTTTTTCTTTGTGGATTCCTTGTGATTTCAATGTATAATATCATGTCATCTGGAATTGAAATAGTTTTATTTCTTTCTTTCTAATCTAGAGGCTTTATTTTCTTTGTCTGTTTGCTTTGACTAGAACCTCTAGTACAATGTTGATTTTGGGAGGAAATAATTCAGTCTTTCACCATTATGTATGATCTTTGCTCCAGGTTTTTCATAGATGTTCTCTGTCAAGTTGAGGAAGTTCTCTTCTATTCCTAGTTTTTATCTATTATTCTATTAATATGGCATATTACATGAATTGACTTTTGTATGTTGAAGTGCCTTTGCATACCTGGATACATCCCACTGAATTGTGGTCTATTTTATATGTTAATGGATTGGATTTGCTTTTATTCTGTTGAGGACTTTTGCATTTATATCCATAAGAGATAGTCTTTAGTTTTCTTGTGATGCCTTTGTCTGGTTTTGGTATCAGTGTGATACTCGTGTCATTGAATGAATTGGGAAGTGTGCCCACCTCTTTATTTTTAGACGAGTTTGTGAAGCATTTTTTTGTTTGTTTGTTTTTTGTTTTTGTTTTTTCTTTAAGTAGTTGATGGAATTCACCAGCAAAGCCATACTGGCCTAGCATTTCCTTGTGGGAATGTTTTGGATTACTGTTTCAGTCACTACTTATTGTAGGATTATTTGAGTTTTCTATCTCTCCTTGAATTAGATTTAGTCACATATCCTTCTAGGAATTTATCCATTTCATCTAGATTATCTCATTTATTGGCTATACAAGTATTCATGGTATTCCCTTATATTCCTTGTTATTTTTGTTAGGGCAGTAGTGACATCCTTCCTTTCATTTCTCATCTTAGTAATTTGAACCTTCTCTCTTTTTTTCTTCAGTACTAGCTAAAAATTTGTCAATTTTCTTGATCTTTTCAAAGAACCAACTTTTCTTTTTGTTGATTATTCTCTGTTATTCATCTATTCTCTATTCCATTTATTTCTGCCTTTACTATTTTGATTAGAATATTTAATTCATTTACATTAATGTAATTTCTTATCAGGTTGAAGTTACATCTGCTATCTGCTTTCTATATGACTTTTTATTTCCCCAATGCTCTATTACTACACTTTTTTGTACAAAGTAGGCATTTTCAAGTGTGCCATTTTAATTTGTTGTTTATTTTATCTTTTTCTTCTCCTCCTCCTCCTCCTCTTCCTCCTCCTCCTTCTCCTCCATTGCCCTGGAGATTATTATTAACATATTGTTTTAAAGCAATCTATTTCACATGAATGCCAACTTAATTTCAATAGTACACAAAAACTTTGCTTTGATATCAATCTTTTCCCTCCCCCTCCTCATGCTGTCACTGTCATACAAGTTACACCTTTATGCATTTATAAGTGCTACTACACTGTTTCATAAGTATTGTTTTATGTAGTTGTCTTTTACATCAAATAGAAGAAAACACGTTCATGTAATACTGTATTTATACTGTTTTATTTTCTTACTCATGTAGTAGTGCTCTTTATTTTTCAGGTGAGTGTCTTTTCATTTACACCTGCTGGACTATCCTTAGTATTTCTTGTAGGGCAGGCCTGCTAGCAATTGATCCTTTCAGATTTTGTAGGAGTGTGTTAATTTCTTTTTTTTTTTTTTTTGAAGAATCATTTTGTTGGCTATAAAATACTTGGTGACAGTATTTTCCTTTTATCACTTTGACGATACCATCCCACTGCCTTCTGGTCTCCATGGTTTTTGATGAGAAATCAACTGTCTTACTGAGGAGCCTTTGAATATGTTGAGCCTCTTTCCTCTTTCTGCTGTCAAGGTTCTTTGTTCTTCTCTTTTGACACACTTAGTCTGATGTGCCTATTTTCGATGTCTCTACGTTCATACCACGTGGAGTTTGTTGAGCTGCTGGGATGTACAAATTAATGTTTTCATCAAATTTGGGAAGTTTTCAGCCATTATTTCTTTATATACTTTTTCTACCCCTTTTTTTCTCTCCTTCCTTCTGGCGCTCACATTATATGTGTATTGGTATTGTTGATGGTGTCCAACCTATCTCTGACACAGTGTTCATTTTTTTTCATTCCTTTTTCTTTCTGTTCCACAGACTGGATAATCTCAGTAGTTTTAAATTAACTGACTTTTTCTTCAACAAGTTCATATCTACAGAGAAATCTCTTATTGAATTTTTCATTTTAGTCATTATATTTGTATCTCTAGAATGTCCAGTTGGTTTTTAATGTAAATTTTATCTATTAATATTCTCTGTACAATGAGATGTTCACATACTTAAATTCTTTAGGCATGGTTTCAGTTAGCTCTTTGATCATATGTGTAATTCCTTATTTATGTATTTGTCTAGTAAGTCCAGTGTCTGGGTTTCCTCAGGGAGTTTCTATTGACTACTTTCTCCCCTGTGTTATGGCCAAACTTTTCTGTTTCTTTGTACATCTTGTAATTTTCTGTTGAAAACTGGACATTTAAAATATTACAATATGGCAGATCTGAAAGCCAGATTTTCCTCATCTCCAGGGTTTATCATTGTTTCCATTGTCATTGCTGCTGCAGATATTTATTTAGTTACTTTCCTGAACAAATTCTGTAAAGTCTGTATTCTTTATCATGCATGGCCATGAGATCTGTATGTGTGCAGAAAGCCTAGTTGTCATCACTGTAATAATGATTGGACAGTGAATTCTTTCAATGCCTGGAGCCAATCGTTTGAGCTTTTGCCAGGTGGCTGTGTGCCTGCGTGCTGAGGGATGCCCTCAGCACCGGCAGGCAGTCTGCAGCTATTCTGTAGACTTTAGTTCTTGCTTATGCAGAACCTCAAGTTCAGCCAGAGTTGAAGGCTTAAGATTTTCTCAGATCTTTCCTTGCCATATGCCACACATGTGTACGGACTTCTACAATTCTCAGAATTTTTTGGAGCTATTTAACCCTACCTCCACCCCCAGAAAGTCTCAATACTCAATTTTGCCTTCTAAGTTTGCTAGTCAGCATCTAATTAGCCTGTACTGGTACCACTGCCTCATGCAGTTGTAAAGTTACTCACTGCTGATTGTTTTCCACAAACACTCTGGGGACAGGCTGTTTGCACAGCATGAATTTGAGATAGGTGAATTAGTGACAGCTCTCTGGGGGCGGATTTTTTGGGTAACTTCAAATCACTTCTGCCCCTTCCTTGATTGTGAGACTGTTGCTTTTAAAGGCCACCATTTAGGTGAGGATACGGGGATGGGGGTAGTTCAAGTTACGATATGTCAAAACTGACTATCTTTATGGAGATTTAGCTGTTATTTTTTCTCAAATAAACATTCCCCTTATTGCTGGAAGCCTTGGTTAAATTTCCAGAGTTCTGCAGAGGTTAATTTTAACAAATTTTGCCATTGTCATTGCTTAACAGAGGAGTAAGTTTTCCAAGATTTTTACTCAGATATTGTAGAAGTGTATCCCATTTGCATTTGTTTTTAACTGAGTTACTTGCAAGAGTAACTAATTCTACAGCTCCAGCCCCATTCACATAAGAGTCCATCTGCATGGCTTCTCCTACAGGGAGAAGTGTGCAACCTGTTGTCCGTTTGTTGTTTTACTTATTAAAGTGTAGGGGTTTTTAAGAATATGCTCATGAATAGCCCTTTGTCATTTTTACACGTTACAAATCTTCCACTAGTCTGTGGCTATTTTTTTTCCCTTTCTTTTAGTTGTTTTAATGAAATTCTCAGTTTTAAGGATTTTCAGTATAGCAATATGTGGATGCTGATTACACGGGTGAGGCATTTAACTACTGTCTAAACCTCAGTCTTTGCTCTGATTCACTGTCTAGAACATCTGAACATATCTACTGAACCCCATATACCAATGGACACTGACAGTCCTAATTAAAAAAATGCTTTTTAAGTAAAGCAAAAAATATTATCTTTGACACTGGAAAAGACAAATTTCAAATTTACTAGCTGATCTTGTTTTCTGTGATCATTAGCTACATCATGTTTATAGAGCCGAGAGGCATATTGAGCTACTGATTTTATTTCATCGGATTTTAGAATGTAGAACACATTTCAGGCCCACTTATAGCACCATATGTGTATCTTTAAGGATATGTACATATGATGATGTCTTTATTATAAGTACCTTATTTTATTTTAAGTACCAACTGCTGTGAACCTCATTAAGGAAACCTTGGAACTGCGGGACTGATATTTTTCACACCACCACCATCCCGTAGCATCTCTTTTGCACTTAGATGTTGTGTGGCAGAGTATTTTTCTGCTCCCTAGGAATGATCAATGTTGAAGGGGGAAAAAAATCCCTCCTCTAATAAATAAAGTCCAAATCACATATTTATCTGAACAATGGCCACCATTTTAGTCCACACCAATCCATCTACTCATACTGACTCAGAGTCCTTAACACAGACAATCCACAACTGTAGTCAGGGTCCTCAGCCCACGTTGTATCCCCTCCCCATTCTTTGTTGATTCTGACCTACTTTTGTCCAACACGTCCTGCCAGCCTCTTCGCTACCTTACTGCAGTTTTTAATTTTTACCTTTGAGTCCCAGGCTGTGCCTAGTGATTTCCAGAGAAACGCCAGACACCTGGCTCATCAGGAGGGGTGGGGAGGATTTCAGGAAGCTATTACCAAAACTCACTTGCAGATCAGTAAGTGGCTGTTGTGAGCATTCCTTCTAGATCTCTGCCAGGCCCGCTGCATCCACCCCAGCAAAATAACGTAGCTCCTCCACCCACCTTTGCCTCCATTCATCTGGGTTTCTGCTTTAAGTGACACTCAGAAGCTGCTGATGGGCATTATATATATATATATTTTTTTTTTTTATTTGAAGTATAGTCAGTTACAATGTGTCAATTTCTGATGTACAGCACAATGTTCCAGTCATTCATATACACATATATATGTATGAATTCCTTTCCATATTATTTTTCATTAAAAGTTATTACAAGATATTAAATATAGTTCCCTGTGCTATACAGAAGAAATTTAGTTTTTTTAGCTATTTTTATATATAGTTGTTAATATTTGTAAATCTCAATCTCTGATGGGCATTTTTAAAGCCACATCTGGAACCCTTGCTGCAGAAGAGTCTGAGAAATATATTTTCAACCTCATAGCATTTTGGTTAGGAAGTTGGAATAAAGGCTGAGCTGGCTCACCTAACTTGTCTGCCTTTGTGAGTAAAGAGGTCTGGAGATTCAAGGCCCAATGAAATGTCCCAGCCCTTCAGTAGCAAACTCTTAAAGCAACCAAAATGCTCCCATCTGCCAGAGCATGACTTGTCCTTAGATACTGCTGGCCATAACCACCAACGCTGTCTAATGCATCGTCTTCATCTGGTGCACACTTTCTTTAGATGTCTAATATCCTGATTAAGAGGACAAGCTGGTTTGGATTCCCAAGGTCACAGGCAGCCTTCTGCCTGACTTTGATGTATATATGTTCATTGAAGAGTCCTCTCTCAGATCAGCTAGAGCTGCCTGGTGTGTGGTTTGCCAGAGAATGTGGGTATATTGCTCCCCACCAGAGTCCTACCAGTTGTTTTATTGCAGGAAGAGAGAGAGCAAAAGAGACAGAACAGAAAGTTCTTGTCCAGCCTCAAGCACAGTCACCCCTGCACAGGGCCCTTGCTCTGGGACACGAAGAAGTACAGGTCAGCATCGACGTGGCCCTGGTGTACTCCAAAACATGGTGTGGTTTTACTGGGCTATCTGTGTCTTTCATGGACCCTGCAAAATTCTCCCCATTTGTGAAATGGGGAACCAAGGAACTCCCACCCATGCCTGTAGCTCCCAGGGTTTGCACCCTTATGGGTTTTGAGGATTTGCTGGCAATTCATTCTTTTACACCAGGTCATTTCTCAGTTACACGGCAGTCCTGTGACTTCCTCATCAGAACTACTCCTTAAGTTCGGGATTCAGTGAAAGATGCCATTCATGTTCAGGGAGGAGGAGGAAGACAACACAGATCAGAATTTCTGTTTTGCTTTTTTTGTTGTTGTTGTTTTCATAAGCCGTCTCCAGTTGTCGAATAGACCCTGAGCAAATGAATGACTGTTACACTCCCATTTGAAGGATGAGGAAAATGACACTCAGGGAGAGGAGGCAAATATCCTGAGGTTCCAAAGACAAAAAGGGATGAGCACAGAATAAGATCCCTGCAAATTTCTTGGCTGTCATCAGCCTTTAGGTCAGTGACAGAGTGCCGTGTGTAGTAGTAAAGTTGTAGCGTGCATTTAGAAGGGTGCAGATATTCTTGTTTTAGTTGATACAATCACACTGTTTTGTCTGGGACTCTGAAAAAGAGAAATGGGTTAGAAAATGTTGGTTTCTCATCCTTGGTCCTTCCTCACCCTCACCCGTCTCATGAGATCAGTACTCATTCATTTCATCCCTGCCCACCTGTAGGTGATAAAGCATAGCATGATTTTCATGTCCTGCTTCACTGATTCTTGTGAAATTAGGTGTTTGAAGATAGGAAGTCATGAAAGGAAGCTGCTTTTTTTAAATAAAGTGCAGTAATTTTCTTAGCAGTATAGGAAATTGAGGATTTTCTTCATTGAAAATCAATAGAGATTTCAAGAATATCTGTATTTCTGATGTGTAGATTAAAATGACAAAATCTAGAGGGATTACAGAAACACAAAGATGATACAAAAAGTATCTTTAAAGAGCTTTCCTAAGACTGGGCTTGTAAAGAGACTGTTAGTTGACAGAGACCCTCTTCTCACCCATAGTCCCTCTCCTTAGGTTGCAAAGGGCCAGCGTTTCCCCTGTGTGCAGTCCTGGTGCTTCAAGTGAGTTGTGGGGTAGGGCGGTGCACATGGTGCTGCCTTCAGTTTGTCCACCCTAAGTAACCTCTAACAGTCAAGGGGCGAGTGTGTTGTAACGGCATGAACCATGCGCCATGCTCTCCGGAGTGTGTGCCCATCTCAGCTCATCCCAGCTCAGGTGATGGCAGAGAAGAGAGTGGTGGCAAGAGGTCAGCCATGAGTAGCAGGGAGCACCTGTAGTCAGCTGGGACCCAAGAGGCTAGGAGTTCCAGGTGGAAATCCCAGGACTTCCCACAGCTCATTCATTCAGCTAATACTTCTCCAGCACCTGTGATGTGCTGGTGCTTCCTTTGTGAACAGAACCAAATCCTTGTCCTCCTGAATTTGATGTTCTAGTGGAAATAAGAAATGATACACACAGGAGCAGATCCTGGTCAGGACACATGAGTGCTGTCTATTTTGGAGTGCACAAGGTGAGATCCTTTGGGAAGGAATGTATGATACAGGAAAATGTGGGGGAGAGGATGGCCATATCCCAGGTCGTATTTGGGTCCCTGGGATGCACCTCACCAAGTGTGGGTCCTTGGTTTGCCCAGCAACAAATTCGAGAGCCACAGTTCAGTAAAAGTAGATTTATTCAGAGAGATATATACACCATAGACAGAGTGGGCTGTTTCAGAAGGCAACAGAAAGGCCATGAGGCATGGGGGTTGGGTGCTCCAGTTTAAAGTAAAAGTAGATACACACTCCACAGACAGTGTGTGGGCTGTCTATCTCAGCAGAGAGAGCAACCACGAGGTGTGGGATTGTTAGATTTTATGCACTCAGTATCTTCATATGCTAATAAGTGGGAGGAATATTCCAACTGCTTTGGGAAAGGTGTTGGGATTCCCAGAAATTGGGCCACCACTCACCCTTTGACATTTTATGGTCAGCCTTGAACCTGTCCTGGGACCTGTGGGAGTGCCATTTAACATCCTGCTGTATTTCGGTGAGTGTGTATTGAAGCTCAAGATCTACTGGGAGTTGACTTTTCCACCATCTTGGTGCTAAAGGCTGTGCCATTCCTTTATTGGATTTGCCCGGCCCCTTCCTTCCTTTCTCATGAGGGAGCTCTGGACTGATTGCACAATTGCAGAGCAGGGGACACAGTGGAAAGAACTTCATAAGTGGAAGGTGGAAGGCAGTGTTTTCAGTAGAATTCTCAAGTCAATTACAAAGTAACGGTCTTCTTTTTGCTGGGGGTACATGGTGTCACATGAGGGAACTGTGAGCCTTGGATACTGTAGTGAGTGGGTGGCTCACTGTGTATACTGTGTTGCTTCTTAGGTGGCCCGAGGACAGTTGGCTTATAGGTGACCCATTCCCTCAAGCAGGGGTCTCTTTGGGGATTTTCTGCATGTGAGGGTAACATGGGTCACTTGGGGGGCAGGACCAGCCAGTCACAGCTTGGTCCACAGTCACCTAGTGCCCTCAAGGCTTTCACCCCATGGATGCGTCACCTCCCCCTGGATGGGGACAAGGGCACAAGTGGTGGGGCAGCTTCTCAGTGGTGGAGGCATTGCTCTCCAGACCCAACACTCAACAGCGTGGACCCCTGGTGTTGGCCACAGTCTTGGCTAGATGAGGCTGTTCGGTAGCTGAGCTCATGAGACGTGGGTGCCATGCTTCCATTCTCACCAAGAGCTCTAGTTTCGAAGGTTCTCGTCAGACAGCCACAAATACTCCATAGCCCATAAACAAAGAACAGTCTCCTTCAATCGGGGAAAGGCACACAGAAGGAGAACGGATGATCCCGAGAGCAGGAGAGGACAAATCCGTCCTGCCATCAGGGATCTGACAGACGAGCCAGCTCAGTTCCTCTTACTAGTTGTTTACTTGGAGGATCTGGGGTATTTGGGTGACCTGCAAGTGTCAGGAAATAGTACACGAGGGCTTTGTAGATTTTATGGTCCGGTGTTTACTCACCCCATTGTAGCTGTCGTGTAAGGAAACAAAACTTGTTGGACAACAGGCCATGGCCTCTGCTCCCTGGTGGAGCCAGGAGATTACAATATTAAGTACGACTGCGGGGGCATCATTTCTATGTTGAGAGGCCAGATGGCCTTACATAACTCTCATGCTGGATGTCTAAGTTGCAGAGGGAAACTGGATTCCATCCAGCTCTCCAGCCAAGGAGGATACCAGAAGTGGCCTCCGCCACCAACTGTGAGCTCTTTGCCTCCACTGACAGCAGCATCTATAGCAAAAAGCTGGGCTGCCACCTGCGTTTCCGTGTAAACATCTGATTACCCACAGCAATGGCCTCGTGAGTGTTGGTGTGCCCAAGGAAGCGGTGTGTGAGATGGAGGGAGCAGTGCCGGGGTCAGACACCGGGCGGGCAGGCAGGCAGTGACGACATCTGTGCAGCGCAGGGCCCATGGAACTGAGCCAAAGGGAGGCGGGTTTTGGAGCAGGGAGCCTGGGCAGTGCCGTGTTATTCGTAAGATGATCCTGGGCTCTGGATCCACGAAGTCATTGGCTTGATTCCAGACACTAACCTTCATCTTGGGCAAATGTTTGAAGCTTTCTGTGACTCTGTTTCTTGGTGTCCCAAATGGGGACAATAGTAGCAATTACCTCTGAGAGTCAGGAGTGCCTTTATAGTTGTCATTTCATTACGCTCACAGCAGCCCACGAGCACGGTTCTAGGTCCCCCAGTTTACACGTGGCAGACCGGTAACCTTTTAATCAGTAATCACGCAGCTAAGAATGGTCAGAACGAGCATTTGAATTTGATCCTTTGTCCAGATTATTTCTATTCTCACCCAGTATTACTGGAAAAGTAGTAAACTCAGAAGAAACACTGCTGGGAAGTGGGTGCTTGAAACATGTTTGTCATTGGGGAGTGTTGAGTTCACGTTCCTCACAGCCCATCCGAGGCTCCCTGCATCTCCGGCTGCCCTTGCTGCGGTCTGCAGGGCTCTGGGAAGCTTCTCCTTGATCTCTACCCCAAGGCTCTCTGCTCTCTACAGGTTGATTCTCAACCCTGACTGCTCAGTAGAGCTAATGTCTAAAAACAAAAAAATGGTGGGGAGGGTATGGCTCAGTGGCTGAGCACTTGCTTAGCATGCAAGAGGTCCTGGGTTCAATTCCAATTACCTCCATTAAAATAAATAATTCTAACTACCCCCCAAAAAAAGGAAAGTATTTAAAAAACAATAAACATTACAAAGGCCCCACACCAGGCTGGGGCGCACTATGTTTTAAAGGCTCCCAGATGCTTCCCATGTGCAGGACGGTGAGAGCTACCCCTCTATATCTCTTCTCGTGAGCTTGTCCACTCACAACCATTAGCCTCTTGAAGCAGGAAAACTACTTGGCTCAGCCTAGAACTTTCTCCCGATTTCTAGACTTTTATTTGCCTATTGGACCTCTCTCCTGGAGCCCACAGGCACCCAGCCAGAACTGAATCAGTTGTCTCCTCTCACGACTTGCTCCTCTTCCTGCCCTTCTTGTTTTAGGAAATGGCACTATAATTTAGGACACTGCCAAAGCCAGAAAGCTGGCCGGCATCTTTGACCTCTTCCTGCCCTTCCATCACATCTGTGGCCAATCCGTCCACCTGCTGAAATGTTTTCTTCTCTCTCCTCCTAGCGGGGCCTCAGCAGGCCTTCACATGAACCTGCCAATAGGTCTCCCTGCCTCTATCTTTTTTCTTTCTAGATCACTTTGCATGTCTCCTTTACCTTGGAGGCACACAGAGTCCTGTGTGATGTGCACCTGTGATCTCTCCACCTGGTTGCCTCACCTGCCTCCCACACCCTGTTCTCACTTCTAGACTATTTGCAGTTCCTGGAAGTGACCTGGCTCTCTTTGGCCTCCCTCCTTTGCATGTGCAGCTCCCCAGGGAGAAATGGCCTTAACATTATAACTTCACCTGATCACTTCTAGGGCATCTCAGAACTCACCACAGTGGTTCCCTCCTCTGGGAGAGCGTTGGCTACAGTTCCGGCTCTCTGCCCCGAGCACCCACTGCTGACTGTTATCCAAGCCGTCTTAACACGCCTCCTCAGCCATCATTTCATGATGAGTCCTGTGCACCTAGGAGCTCCCGGAAGCAGGGACTGTGTCTTTTTTCTCTTTATTCTCAGAGCATGGTAGAGACTCAGGTATAATGGTGGAGGGAACAGTGGTTATTCTGGAATTTCTCTAGAGTTAGGGCCTAGGGGTAACAGTCTGGTTGGAAGAAGGGCTTAGGGGATTTACCCTGAAGCCACATTTTTCAATAAACATTTCATGTTGTTTTTGTCTACTATTTGAAGTTACGAGTCTTAAAACAGATTGACGATTTCTAAAAATTACTTTACCGAAGATTGAGGAAAATGGCAGTTTTCCATATTTAAGAATATTATTTTAATTTTGTGTGACTGGGGTGGTGGAAAATAGAAATGCAAGGGTTACTAAAGCATTGTTATCCCCTTCCCCACCCTCAGGTCCTTTGGACAGAAGAGACAGGGATGTGAGGAGAAGGCTTGGAGGGTGGACCGTGCACTGCTTTTAAATTGTGACAGTTAATTTTACTTTTTTTAAATTTTCTTTTTTAATGGAGGTACTGGGGATGAACCCAGGACCTTGTACATGCTTAGCACGTGCTCTACCACTGAGCTATACCCATCCCCCTGATATTTGTGTTTTTAGTGGGCATAATATGCTGGTAGCAGGTACTTTAGCATCAGACACAGTCACCTGCGTCTGACCATCATGTTAATAACTTTTTCTTGAGCTAGAGAGCTAGTCTGTTTCCAAAAGTTCAATAAATAATCTACATTTTCTTTTTTCTTAAAAAAAGGCATTAACTCATGTTTCTCTTTAGTATCGCCTATAAATAAATGTGATTTTATTAACCGTTTACCAAAGTGTTAACGGTAATAAATATTAAGTACTGGTTTCTGAAGCATCAGTCATCACTGAAGATCCACATTCTGCTGTTCTCTCTCTCTGTTAGTCACTTTACTTCTGGAGTTCTGGAAGCGGCGCCAGGCAGAACTTGAGTAAAAATGGGACACGTTTGAACAGGAAGAACAAGTCCAGCCAGAATAGGAGGCGCGGTGTCCCCACGTGGAGACAGATGAGATTACCCAGGAAAAGCGGGCGCTATTTAGATGCACTTTAGTCTGTTTACTTCTGGGCTTGTCAGCCTTGGCTGCATGTTGGAATCACCAGGGTACCTTAAAAAATGTTGGTGCCTGGATTCCATCACTGCTAACTCAGATGGTACTTAGTGGCCTTTGGTGCATTCTGGCATAGGGAAGCTTTTAAAGCTCCTCTGGTTATTCTAATGTGCAGCCAAGTTGAAGGAGCACTGACTGGAATGGTGTACACAGAAGAGAAGTGTGGTCCTTCATTCATAGTAACAGTAAAAAGGGGGAAAAGAAAAAGTCTTGTATAAGTGTATAAGAAAAGAGGCATTGACTTTTATCCTTTCATAACACCAATAAATAAATGCAAAATATAAACTAGCTGCTATGACATAGATGTAGGAGGAAAGACACATTGGTTTTTATAGTTGACTCCCATTTTTTCACATGTGCCTTCATTATTGCCGCCTCCTTTTCATCGTAGACTAGGTGCCCCTTTGTCTTTAACTAAGTCCCGGTCACTGCTCCCACTTCCGTTTGGGATGTGCACAAAGCAGCATGACTCTCATCCTAAAGTCAAAGAAAGGTTAGGAGAAGCAGGGAAACATTTGTTGAGATGCCATCAGTGTTTGAGCAGTGTTTGAGCTAGGCATTTTATATAATTGGAAATGTAAATTTATTGCTGCCACTCCTGCTGCAAAATTAAAAAAATAAAACTATATATCTTTGTATCAACGTTCCAGAGCTATGAAAAGATGATTTTTTGAGTCATCTGTATTATTGCTTCTTTCCATCAGCTGAGATAATTTAGAGCTGATGGTACTTGCAGTCAGCAGCAGCAGGACAGTATGTTGTGAACATGAATAACTCTTGGAAAGAAAATGCTTTTACTAGGAGCATCTGAAAATGTCTCCAACTATAGATTTAATAAATTGAATCACAGATCTACAGAATGTTGGCACTGAAAAGTTCTGGAGGGAGCAGGTAAAACTCCTCTTTTTATAAATGGAAAAAAATGAGGTTCAGCTACCAATAGAAAGTGACATTTGTCTTTTACAATGTAATAAGCTTCTAATAATCCCCATTATGAATATTTCCCATTGTTTACAACTGAAGATGGGGGTCAAAGCATATGTTGGTAAAAGACTGTACATTCAGAGTTGAAAGCTGAAACTTAGACAAAATTAGATGTTCATAATGCTTTTGAGTCCTGAAAAACAAAAACGTATCATATTGGCAGCATACAAAAAATACTGAAGAAAAGTTTTTTGGTCATTTAAACTGCCAATTTTAAATTTAAAATTGCCAGCTAATAAGTTTAAATTTTCATTAGAACATGCTTGTTGAAAAATTGAAGATGAAAACTCATTTCACTTTATCGTACTTCCTTTTTTAAAAAATTGCCTAATATTTTTTTGTTTAGCTTTTTAATTGAAGCATTTTACTTTACTTGCGAAAGTATGCTCCATTGTTTAGAGAGGCCAGCGTTGTGGTAGTGAGAGCTTGGGAATGAAGTTGCCTAAATTCATATTTGAACACAGCAGCTTGCTTCCTGAGTGATCTTGGACAACTTAACTTCTCTGTGCCATAGTTTCCTATAAAATAAGAATAAGAGGGTTGCTTCTTCATGACTGTGGCAATGACGGGTCGAAGTAATGTACAGAATCTACTTGGAAGACTTCCTGGCACAGAGGAAGGGCCATGAACTTAGGGACAGCTATTATTATACTATATCTGTTTTTATAATCCAGGTAAACCTTGATTCTTACTGATTTCATCTCTTAAAAATATTCGAAATATAAACTCTAAAATGTAAACTCTAAAACTTCATAGTTGTAGCTAATTAACACATAAAGCTCAACCAAGAAACACACAGTGGAGACCAGTTAGCTGCCGACACCTGTGAAACATTCTGTCCTGCACGGACTCTATGCTGTCACTACCGTCACTTCTGAAATCTAAGGCAAGCTCAGGCCTCGTCAGGTACCCAGACCCCCAAGCTCAGACCATGGCAGGGAAATAGTTTACTGTTCACATATGCATTTTCAAAAAATAGTATTAAAATGAACACTGTACGTATTTTGTTGTTTGTTTGACATCGTTAACGGAAAAGAAAAGAACAAAAAAAAGGAAAAAACACATGCAATTACAAATAATGAGGCTATGTCTGAAAATTATTTTTTTTAAATTATGTTTAGGATTTATTGACCAATTAGGAGAAAAGTCATTTCATTGGTGTAATCCCTTGATTGACTTAACTTGTTTTTTTAATTAGGAAGAAGAGAGTTTTCCATTTACCACCTGGGGAAAGTTTATACATATAACCCTTTGTGCAAGTGCTCTTTTTCTGGGTAAGAACCTGCCACAGACTTTTTAAAATCTAATGTGAAATCCTGAGAAAACTGAAAATCAAGCTGGGAACTATGAAGTCTCATAGAGAAAACTTTTTCCAGAGAACATCTGAGCCAATGCAGGGCGCCACTCTGGAGGTTCCAGAGTCTCTTCTGCTCACAGTGCTTCCCCCTATTCTTTTCACCTCATTTGTTCAAATCAGATCAGTGGTTTAGGATTCTCCAGGGTCTGATTAAGAGACCAGATGGAGGCATTAAGATTTCTAAAATTTTCCAAGAGTAACAACCAAGGTAAAATGTCTAAGAATAACCTAAGAAAAGGATAGTAGGAACTATCAAAAAATAAAAGTAAAAACTACTGAAAGATATAAAAGATGCTTTAATCACATGATTCTAGATTAAATGATCATATCTCCAAAATATCAGAAGTTATAAAATTGATTTGGGGTTTATTGTGAATAAAATCATATTAGTAATATAATAATTAATAAGATAATGAGACTTTTAGTAGTTCAAGAATAGCCAGATTAGAAAATAGGACAGGAAGTCCAGATATGGGCTCTGATATCAATAATAATTTAATATAAGAGATGGAAGGCATTACAAATCAGGGAGATAAATAAAGGTTATTCAGTGAATGGAACACTCGTTAGCTACTTGGGGGGAAAAGAAAAGATTGAAATCATACAGTGAACCATATATTGTGATAAATTCCAGAAACATTTAAAAAGTAACACAATTAGAAAAAAACTAGAAATAAATATGGATGTTTACACAAACTCTAGATGAACAGTAAGTTTCTGAGGAAAGTATACAAAGATTTCCATGCATCAGAAGCATCCTAATTTTAAACAAAACACCAGAGGATGTTATTTGTTTACAAATCCAACAAGGGGCTAATTCCTTCAATACATAGAGAGTTCAGATCACTTCAAAGGTAACATCAAAAAATCTCAGGAGCATAGAAGGCAGAGAAAAGGAACACACATTCACAAAGAAAAATAGATGTCACACTCCAATGGTAATTCACTCAGTGCACATCAAAATGAAGTAGTTTTCCACCTCTCAAGTGACACAGCTCTGTTTATGAGGATGAAATGCCAGTGATCACCAATCCCATGCCTAGGTTACTGGATATTTTTTGTGAAGTATGGTTGATTTACAATGCTGTGTTAATTTCTGGTGTACTCCTCAAGCTTTCTTAGAAAGCAGTCTGGCAGTTGATATCAAGAGTCAAAAATATTCCTATGTTTTAATCAACTAATTCAGCTTTGAAAAACTTTTAATCAGGAAGTATTTCAAAATGGCTGGGAAAAGTCAGTACGGATGCAAGTCACAGACATACTTTTATATGTGTATATATATATATAAAATCTCAGCCAAAATATTCTTCCAAACGTTTACAAAGTAGAATAGTTTGCAGCCATGAAAAAGTGTGTCCATGAAAATATTTTATGACATGTCAAAGTGTTACACTTACGATAGGCTTGAGAATAAAATTAATATATAAAATGATTTGTAATATACAAACAATGTACCCTTCTGAAGGAATTATGTCTATAGGTAGAAGCATTTTCCTTAATTTATTTTTTATTCATTTTCAGAGTTGGAGTCCTTTCATTGTAGGTGACAAAATCAATTTCCAATGTGTTTAAACAACACCCAAAAAATGGGGATGCATGGGATTTATTGGTTCCTGTAAATGAAAACCTCAGATCTGAGGTCTGGCTTCAGTCAAGGAGAGATACTGTAGCCCAGATGATGTCAAGGGCTGGTCTTGTCCTGTCTTCATTCTGTGTCCAATTATGTCTCAGCATGCTGCTTCTAGGCACTCAGCATCCCAGATCATCCATCCAAACCAAGAGAGGTCTCTTTGGCAGCTTCCTCTCTTGATAGAGGAAGCTTATCATTCACATGGGCACAAGCACGTATCTCCTCACATAATAGTGGCTCTTACTGGTTTATTTGCCAATTCTCCAATCATGTGTGAGGCCAATACAATGAGGGGTATTATTTGTCTTAAACCAACTGAGATCTACCTCTGGTGCTTCAGAAAGAGTTGGTTAATCGAGCTTAAATTACAGGACTAAAAACAAAAGGGAGGTTATTTATCCTAAAGCAAATTCTGGGCCCTCTTCTAAGACTGGGGACAGATCCAGGAGAACAGTTCTGTCCAGTACTGAGTACTTTCAAATTATCTTTAATGAGCAAATGTTAAAATTATGATCAGAAAAGATGATAAATAAGAAGAAACTTGAGGAAGTAGAATGGAAAGCTTTCCTGTTTCATAAGAAATATTGAACCCATTAAGTGCTTGGAAGAAAAATGGAAATGTGTCAAGTTTGTAAAAGTTCTGAAATGAATTACAATTGATTTCACAGACCATGTAGTAGACAGTGCTCTACAGTTAGTGTGTCTTTGGGCTCTTTGAGTATTTCAGTTCTTTCACTTAATTGTTGCTTCATTTGGGGCAAATTGCATCATCTCCATGTGGCTCTATTTCCTCATCTGTAAAAGAGATATAATATTACCTTCCCAACAGGGTGATTGTGAGGATTTAGAAAAATAGATGTGTGCTGAAGCAATAGTAAGCATTTAAAGAATCTTAACTATTAAGATTACTTAATACATAATTAAAAAATTATTATGCAGACTTTTTAAAAATGCATAGTATTTAAATAGCCTATATGTGCTGTACAAGAGAGGAAGGCTTAATATACCTTGTATAATACATTTTTCACAGCCTTAACTAATTTTCACATTTAATCACACACACACCAAAAAGTTATTCCTTTCACAATCATGAAGACTTACTGTGAAGAAAAGGATGATGAAAGAGAGTAGAGGAGAAAATAAAATGCTTTCTCTACAAAGTGATGGCTTAAAAACTAAGAAAAACACCTTTTTAAGACTTTGGTCACCATATTCATAGCTAATACTTAGGTATAGTTTTTCACATGCCTGTGGTTAATGTTCTAATTGTTTTCACAATTAGTAAATCATTGACTCATCACAATAGTCCTATAAATTGCTATTATTATCCCCCCATTATATGGGTGAGGAGATTGAAGCCCCTAGAAGTTAAGGAATTTGCACAAGGCCCCACAGCTAGCATCGGAGCTGGGATCCAGATGCAGGAGTGTGGCTCCAGGAGGGGCTTGTAAACACTCCATCTGCTCTCCCCTGCAGGTGCAAGCCAGCCTCCCGCTGTTACTGTAAATAACATGATGTGGTTCACCTAGTCTTGAAATTCACATTCTTTGTAGCTTTCTCTCTGGGGCAGCCATCAGGAGCAGCCAGGGACCCTGAGTACATGCTTCTGGACTATGACCAAGAAGCTAGATGGAAGGAAAACAGTTTAAAAATGGTACCTTTAATGTGCATTCTTCAGTGGGCAGAAAAATACCTGCCTAGTGAGGAACTGAAGCCTTACCAGCCACGTGCAAATTATGCTTCAGACACTCCCGTTGCCCTTGAGTCCACACAGTCAGAACTACAATGGATCAGGGACATGAATCTTGTGCAAATGCAGGGAGTAGGAGTACCTGCCATTTTAAGATCTCAAGGAGTATGAAAAGCATGTGAAGCTTTCATCAGCAGAGACCTGCAGTCACTTCCACTATTTCCCTCAGGGCATGTCCACAGCTTCACTGGTCCTATTCAGAATGAAGATGACAGCTAGCACCTGCTGACCCCTGAATCAGTGATAGGTTCTCCCTTGAAAGGAAGCATATCCCCTTCATGGGTTACAACTAGTTCATAACCTAAATAATTCTATAGATGTAGAAGGGATACTTTCATTGGTTCTGCTATCACAGACTTGTCTCCAAAAGAACATGCCACCAGTTACTCCATTTTCAGCCATTTAAAGATATACTTAACAGGCTTCCTTCTTTAGTGCAGTTTTAGGTTTACAGAAAAATTCACAGAAAGTGGAGTTCCCATATATTCCTTATGCCCTGCACACAGCTGCTCCTGCTGTCAGCATGTTACATTAGTGGATGCACTCATTCTTTTTGACATCCTTCATTCCTCCTCCCCTAAATTTTAACATGCCGGATATTCACGTCTCTTGTGGCATTTACATGCGATTTACATCACTTCTCAGGTTTATGTGAGGTTTACAGCACGTGCATGTTGTCTGTTTAAGCGTAGATTGGGGGCAAGTTTTCTGTGTAAAAATATGATCATTAGTGAGCCTTATGCTGCTGGGCTTTTGGGTTGTCAGGTCCTGTTGACCATTGCTTCAGTTATTGGGATCATTGTCTACGGACTTTCAGTGTTCATTGTATTTTCAGCAGAACTTCCCAAGAACCTGAATGGAAGAGACCCAATCCAGAAGTACCTGACTGTGCAGGTGGGCCACGCCCATCACTGCTTCCCTCATCAGTTTTAACATCATCGTGACCCTGAACGCCATATATGAGAAAGTGGCAATCAAGATGACTGAGTCTGTTAAGCTCCTTCTGCAGCTGAGGTCATTTCTACACCAGTTTTAGAACCAGGTCAAAACAGAGACTTTATCTTTTAGGCACTTCAATTCCAGTACATTACAGTCTTTAGAAAATTTCAAGTGTAAACGTATTTTCTCTAGCCTATATGAGAAGTGAATTAGCTGCAGCTATGCATTAGTAAAAGGGACAAAGAAAGCTTTAGAATGTCCAAGCTCTGTGTAAATATGTCAGTGCTTAATAATAATTTCAATTACATTAGATCATGTACCCTATTGTTGAAAGTAAATAGTCTCTCTATTGCAAATAAGTGGAAGAGGGTCGTGGTTCCAGTGGCAGATTTGCTTGTGCGTTACGGAGAGGACAAGTAATCACACTGTTATGTGTCCTCCCCCCATGCTGTTCCTGTTAGTGTAGCTCCATTCTCATCAGCTGTGGCTTCTATAACAAATGTTTCTTCTCTCTGGCTTGTATCCCAGCCAGCGGCTTAGCGGCCCTAGTTAACTGCTTCCCACACACTGCATGTGGCTGGGTCGTTCTCCCAGTTGTCTGCTCAGTGGTCATCTTCTGAAAACACTAAGACCAATTCAAATTTTGAACTAGCAGGATGTTTTATGTTCCCCAAATGCTTCTAGCAAGTTGCCCCGTGTTTTGTTTGTTTTCTTCAATAGTCCTACCTTCCTGCCGTTCAGGAAGACAAGAGAATTTCACTTAGCAGGATGTGTAGAAGTAGCTTTCTTTCAACTTACACCTGACAGAGGACAGTTCTTGCCCATTGGATACTGTTGTGCTTATAAATTTTAAGGAACGGGTGACTTTGTTTTTTTTTTGCCTTGTGTGATATTGCATTCATAGTGGGAGAAACTCTTACAACAGTGTGTACAGTTGGAATTAACATAGTAGTTATTTTAAGGAATTCAAAACAGCTTATATGAAAAAAGTGTGAATTGTGTATATATATATATATATATATATATATATATATATATATATATATATATACATATTTAGCTTGTTAACTCATGTGTCCGTGGCTTTGATTATGGTCTCAAAGCTGTTCACAGTTTTACAGACTTAACTTTTCTTTATTCTAGCTGCAGAGATCCCAAGGACCAGACTGACTGTGGGAACAACCTAGCCATGAAGGTGTTCTTCTTCCAGTTTGTCAAATACTACTCCTCGTGTTTCTACATCACATTCTTTAATGGCAGATTTGTGACTTATCCTGGAGATCTGGTGTATTGGCTGTGAAAATACAGAAATGAAGACGTGTGAATACAGCTTTGTGTTCGGACAGTCTAACCTGTTTCATGTTTTCTCTTAGTTGCCCAATGAAGAGTGTCTTTACTCTCTGTTCCTTAGATTTTTTTAGGCATAAAATAATGACTTTATTTCATGTTAGAGCTATCTAAAATTTAAATGAGATTTTCTTTCTAATATTCCAGTGTGACCCAGGCGGCTGTCTCCTTGAACTGATGATGCAGCTGACAATAATCATGGGAGGACCGTCCATCTGGAATAACATACAAGAGGTGTTACTTCGGTGAGTACTAAGTCATGTGATCTTGGGGTGAGAACGGCCCACCCATCCAAGTAATTTTCCTGCATGCCCATCTCTAAAACAGGGGAGACTCTCTGCTTATTAAAGCTCTCCAGATAAGATGATCCAGCCAACAGTGTAAACATACCTCCTGTTTAATAATTATGTTTAAATTCCTTCCTTTTTATGTTTAAATTAAATCCTCAAGTGCTATAGTTTCTGCTTATTAGCCCATCACTGGGGACTGACTGATCAGAGCCCGTTGAGAGATGGCCCTTTTTGGGGCCATGAACTAAGTTTTCCCACAACTTCCCGCAACTTTCTCCTCCTTTTATACATGCATTTAAAAATCCATAACAGGAATTTGTTGAGTGCCTAGTATGTGTTAGTCACTGTATTAAATGTTGTACATATATGTGTGTGTGTGTGTGTACAATTTAATCACCCAAACAATCCTTATTCTTATCTTCCTTTTCAAATGAAGATCCTGTGGCTTAAAGAGGGTAAATGATTTGCCCAAGTTCTCATTGCCAATAAGAGACCACTGTGGGACTCAGATGTAAGACCCTATCTCATGGAATTCATGTTCTTCTAAGAACAGAGACTCTCTTGGTGTCCTAAGGCACAGGGCTACATAATGTTTTAAGAGACACTTGTCTAAAATAATAACTACAGAGGTTTTGACTTACTGTTCTCTTCCTAAAAATGAGAAAAGCAGATGTTAGCAAAGGTCACACTGTCCTTTGGATTTTCACATAAGCCCTATCCCATATCAAAGTGGACATTCCAGTGTTTTCTGCAATTTCTGAACATTTCAAGGAGCTTAGTGTATTCACTTTCTGTTGTAACAAGTATCCCCAAATGACATGGTAGTAGGAAGAAAAAAGAAATAGTCTCCACTAAACAACACAAATTTAACCTCGTAGGGTTTTTGAACGCAGGAGCCTGCTGAAGTCAAAATATTGGCACGGCTGTTTCTGAAGGCCTCAGGGGAAACTGTATCTTTGACTTTTCTGGCTTCCAGAGGCCACCTACGTCTCTTGGCCTGTGACCTCTTTTCCTTCTCTCAAGGTCAGCATGGTTGTGTGCCTCTGACTCTGATCCTGTGGTCAAATCTCCTCTCCTGTCTCCCCTCTTCTGTCTCCCTTTTCCTACTTTAATGACCCTGGTGATTACAATGGGCTCACCTCTATAATCCAGCTCGTCTCTCTTAGAGAAGGCTGGTTAGCAACGTTAACCGCATTTGAAATCATAGACCCCCTTTGGAAGGGAAACTGACCTCTTCCTATTTTCTGGTGATAAGGACATAGACATATTGGGGGGGGAACATTTTTCTGCCCACCACACTAAGCTTTTTAAGATAATTTCTGGCTTTGAGTTTCTGTCCTCATGAAACTGTTGATCTCTCTTCTGTCTTGCCTTCCACAAAATCATTCTGCTCCTGGCCAACCTAACTGCATTGCTCACCACTCTCTGTGGTGTCCCCCAAAACCAATTACACAAGCAATTCTTACTGTTGTTTGGAGCATGGAGGAGAAACTCAAACAACTTGAATTTTGAAATAAAAACCTCCATCATTTTAAAATCTTCCATGCCACTATAAAAAAAATTATTTTTTAACTTCATTTTTTAATTTTTAAACTATTTTAAACTTTGTAACTTTTTTTAAACTTTACTTTTTTTCTTATCATCCTTCATTGTAAGCTCCAGAAACCTGCTATTCTGCCCACCGCATCCAAGTTCCCTTTCACTGTTTCTCCTCCCTTCCCTAACTTTCCTTCACTCTCCCTTATTACCAATTTTCTGTCCATTCTCTTTATAGGGCAGTTAAATTATTTTTTCTTTCCTTCTTTCTGTTTTTGCAGAGTGAACACATTTGTGTGTCAGTGTGTCCTTCCACATTTCTTCACAAGGTCTTCATCTTTCAGCTTCAGGATGGATTACTGTGGTCTGTCTCTAAACAAAGGCATTTCCCTTGTCCCCCAGCTCACCATGCCCCTCAAAAAAAAGATTCTGATCTTTGCTGTGAAGTGAATCTTTTTTTTCCCTACTGTGCAGTAGACAACTCTTACCCTGAGCTCACAATCAGATTTCTCCAGAGGAGTAAAAGTAGCTCATGTGCAAATAATACTACTTTTCTCTGTGAAAAGAAATAGATCAGATAGAGGAAATACTTAACTCAGATTACTCAAAAGCATTTCCTGAAGGAAATAGGTTAATTATTTAACACTAAATTTTGTTGAATCTGGTTATCAGTGAGCTATTTTTACCAATCAAGAAGGATATATTTCCTAAATTGGTACTGAGCAATTCATGTGAAATGAAACTTGCTCACATTAACTAGTTTAAAGTAAAGGATGCATTATAGTATCTGTGGTCTGTTTATACCTTCGCTTAAGTAAGCACATTGTTGTAGGTTCCAGTGAGCTGAACTTTGCCTACATGTATTTCTACTCTGGGCTAAAATATTTAGGGAAAATATTTTGAATTATGTTTCCCTTTTTTGAATACCAGAAATTCTGAATGGTAGCCACGTTCGAGGGTGGCTTGTGTTTTCCTCACTGCCTCTTCTCTTTGTATAAGGTGCCAGTTTCCTTCTTAATTTTTCATATAAAATCCTAACATACTAAAGATCTATCAATTACTCTTGCTGCCCCAAAACTATACCCATCCTCAAAAATACATAGGAAGGGAAAAGAAAACTTATCAAAGTTAGTGACTATTTTCATGCTATTTAAATATGTCTAAAGGAACATAATGAAATGAATTTTACCATATCTCACCTGCCTCCACCCCCCAATCCCATGTGGGTTTGTTGAGTAGGATTCTGGGAGCAAATGAAGAAGGACAGTGATGCCGTGATCCAGGCTCTCTCTGGGGTCTCCCCAGCACTTGGATCGGCACTTGGTATAAAGTAGGTCTCAGTCCGAGCCAGCTGAGTGAGTGAGTGACTCACAGGCATCGAATGAGTAACATCAGTGAATTAACAGCATTCTTTGTAGGACTCAGAGAATAAGCTGAGTGCCCTATGGCCTTCCCAGCCTCACGTACTATTTTGATGTTGGGGTCATTTCTGGGAATGTTATTCTGTACTTGACAAAAGTCTAGTACAATTCCAGGGTTAAGTAACTTGCCCTAGGGAAATTTTATGATAAAATATTAAGAAAAATGGTTAAATGCCCAACATGACATAGCACTGTCCTTTGGTGTTTAGATAATGTATGGCTGTAATTTTCTTACTTTATATGCTTTCTACATTTTCCACCGTGTGTACGCACTACTATATAGTAAGAAAATGCAAATATTTAAAAGAGAAAATCTCTCTTCTCCTGATATGATTTGGTTAGAGGATGAGTCAGATAGATATATTAAGAGAATCTTAAATACATGTGTCCATAATTCACTCTTTAAATCCAGGAACAGGAAACTCAGGAATGAAATAGATTAAGAGAATCAAAGATACTTGTATTCAAGATTAGCAAGTAGGAGTGTCCTCAAAAGAAATGGTGATTATCTATAATTCGGGGATTAAATGTGATAATGAACGTACAAAGACAACATGAAGTAGAAAATGCCACGTGGGAAGCACTGAGTAAAGGGCAATTTACCATGATTATGCCAATATGTGTGGTCAATTCCCAAGCAAATTATTGTGTAACCCCTGCTAGAGGGAGAAAGCTTCCAGCCTTGGCTGGAGAGTGGGGAGGATCCAGTGTCTGTATTTTTTAAAATGTCTACAGGTGTTTCTCATGTGCAAATTGGTATCCCTGCATGAGAACCATAAACCAACAGAAAACCCAAAAGACCGAGGACAATGATGGGTTGCCGACAGCCCAAGCTTTTCTGCCACAGAAGAGTGGTTCCAGTCAGGAAGACTGAGCAAGAGGCTCAGAGTCTTAGCTAAGGACAAGCAAGTCGGGACTTCTAATACGACCTAATGTCATCGACGGGGGAGGGCAGTTCAGCACAAGAAGGGAGCACCAGGTGAGTTAACATGGAAGTTACATCCTGGATCCAAACCGTGATGGATTTGGGTCCCGGAGGGTTAAAGCCCTGCTTCCGTTGGGCATGGACCGCATTCCACAAGAGGCTGAGACAGGAATTATGAGGCAGAGAAAAATTCCCCCAGGGGACTCCCGAGTCTGGGTGCCTGGAAGGGTGATGGACGAGCGCGGTCCCAGCTCCACCCGCACCGCAGGGCTCCGAGTGGCTGTGGAGCTGTGCGCTCCCGGCCGGACCTCAGACCTGACTGCAGTGCTCCGGGCTGCGGCCTGGGGAGCGGCGTCAGGAGCAGGCTGTCCCCGTCATTCTCGTAGGTGCTGCAGTGAACCTCACCCCGGTGGCCACGGCTTTCCCAAGCCAAGGGTCTAAGTGACTTCAACCTTATTTACAGGTGACCACAGCTGGTTAGCCTGTGCTGCTCAAAAAGAAGATCCCATATGGGGTTTTGATGTGTTAGGGGGTTTGCTAATACCTGGCCTGCTTTGAATCGTTTCATCTTGACAGCAACCTGGGCAGTCGAAGTTTCACCTCCCAATTTTATTTCAACATTTTTTGTTGAAAGTATAGTTGGTGTACAATATTGTGTTAATTCTTGGTATACAGCATAGTGATTCACATATACATACATATATACATATATATATTCCTTGTCATATACTTTTCCACTATAGGCTATTAAAAGTTATTGAATGTAGTTCCCTGTGCTATACAGTAGGATCTTGTTGTTTGAAACAAAAATTACTAAACAAAGTAACAAAGGAAGCAGACAAAACCTATCCATGTATACGGCACAGTTGAGTTTATCTCAGGATTTAAATGTGGTTTTGAACTCCAGGATCTCTTTATCAACTTATCATATGTAAAGTGCCTGTGGAACACTTCTCAGAAAAATGTTTAAAAATCATAAGATTTAGAGAATAAAGAAGGAAGATAATTATACTGAAAAGCAGGTATCAAAATATAGAAATGGGCATTTTGTGATACAGTAATATCTGAATTATTGGAAGGACGTGTTGAATAAGAGGATCCAGTGGTGGGTCTACTGACCGCAACATTCTGTCACAGCAGTGAGTGTAAATCAACTTCTGAGATCTGCAACAATTGCATTTTGAATGTAAATAAAGTTAAATAACAAATAAGCCATGAAGTGTGGATTCAGATTCAGGGGTATCTCGAGTCCATATCCCCACCCCTTCACAGAGCTCCCTGCTCTTTCCCTAATGTCATTGAAAGAATTGGGGAAAGTTTGTGAAGCGAAGGGCATGTTCCATTGCAAAGAAATCTCGTAGCAACCCTGGGAGCATGGCCAGGGAAAGGTTAACGCTGAGATCAGAGGCAGTGGGAAACCTAGCAGGGGAAGCTCTTTACAAGTCACATCATAAACTCTGTGTGTGTCCACGTGTGTGTGCATACAGACGTGTGGGCATGTATGATGTATACACCTGCCTTTCGTGTGAAGCCGCCTCACTGTCCAAATTTGAAATCCATCCAAACGTGCAGTGCAGTCAGCCGAAGCTCCGCCAGATGCTAAGTTGTCTGTTGTTGCTCTGTCTCTTCTGCTGAACTCCACGAGTAAACCACGCGCCAGCTGTTGCTTTCAGGAACAACAGCTCTGTAGTCTACAGGTCCATGCCTTGTTTCACTGCCAACTCCGAATTCCTTTCAGGACAAATTGCGATTTGAAAAAGGGGGAAGCATTCAGTTGTCCCACAAGCCTCTGAGTGAGGAAAAAATTTAACCTTAGAGACAGCTCTGTGGGACAACATCCAGAAGGGTGCAGAGCACTGGGCTGCGAGTCGAGGCTGTTTCTTTCAAGCTCTGCACTGAATTTGAGGTGGCATGTCACTTCTTTGGCCCTTGATTTGTTCAGCTTAAATTAGGGTCTTGGACCTGTTCGATCCAACGTTAGAGTATCACTTTTCTGCTCAGTGATCCTCCATGGTTCCACAATTCCTTCAGAGGGAAAAATGCCCACATCCTCATGGCAGCCTCTAAGGCTCCACCCCCCAAAACCACCACTTATTTCCTATTCACTCTGGCCCACACCAGCCTCCATGCTGTCTGTCCAGCGTGAGGGACCTCAAGGCCTGTGATCACTGTTCCCTCTGCCCACCCCTTTGCCTCCGTCTTTGCCTTATTCAAAGGTCACTTGCCCCATCCACACTCCTCCCTACCACACATTCCTCGCCCTCCTTTATTTTCCTCTGCAGCACTTATCACCAGCTCACCGACCCTGTATTTCTTTCTTTTACTTATTTTCTCTGACAATTTACAGACTGGAAATGCCATGGTGGATAATAGCAGAGAAATGGGGGAAAAAACAAATGAGGGTAGGTATCTTCTAAAAGCTAAAGTGCCCACCTGAAAAGGAGGTAGGAGATAAAGTAGTAGTAGTCGTTACAATTTTGGTAAACACAAGGTACGTAGTCAGGACTAGTTTTCACAATACTTGAGTGTAGGTAGGCAGCAATAAAAAGAAATTTATCCTGAAAACAAGAAATTAAATTCTTGGGAAGATGATGTGTTCAGCTTGAAATGTCAGTAATACATTTATGACCTTGGTCTGATAATATCTTGCCTTATAATTTGATCTGTTTGACAGCTGGGTCATGAATCTAATGATGCCACAGTTTCGGGAGCAGAACAGTCCACCCCACGATGGGAATGGGACAACCATCTGTATCCAACGGGCAAACTGGGGTTATTTTATGAATACCCTGAAATGAGTAAGTCATCAGTGGGGATTTCTGTGCTGTCGGTTATACTAGAATATGCTTTGGGTCTCAGAAGCATCGGTTACCGAGCCAAACAAAGACCTAGCATACCGAAACGGAGCCCGCTTTTCTCAATTAGATGCAATTATGCAGTCAGGCTTTCAAATAGGTTGCCTGTGTATATCTTTGTCAATATTTATGTTGTACAAAGCTGAAGGTTTACTGCCAAGGAATGAAATGGAATACTCATTCAGGTAATTCTCCATCATTGATTCTCAGATCCTTCTGGTCATGTCGTCTAAGGATGAACTCAGAACCGTTACTAGATGTGACTCAGCACGGGCTGCAGCCCGTGTGGCACAGCTGTTGGCTGATATCCTTCTAAACAGAGTCATGTGAGCCCGCCAGCCTGTGCAGAAAGCCCGCAAGAGCATCCTGCCTCATGGCAGCAAGGGTCACAGGGTCACCCCTTCCACACCTCACACCTGCCTTTGACATTTTTCCTATTTCTTCTGGCCGATGGTTTCAGCCTGGTTCCTTGAGTGACCTCATGGCATATCACTGGCTTGAATTCAGGATGAATTTGCTGATCTGGAGTATTGGTAGAACACAGATCCCCTCCTTCTCCAATGTCTTTGTCCATTTCTGTAAATTTGCTCGGCCTTTGTTTCTCTTTGTTTGAACTTGGTTTTGAGCTCTCGGTTGCCTTTAAATTGTTGCATCTCCAAATAGATTTCCATAGGAAACTTCATCTTTTCTATTATGCATGGCGCACTTTTATCTACTAGAAGGCTGATGATGTGCAAGTTTTGTATCTGAGACCTTTGAGCTCACCACTGCCTTGAATTACTTTTTTTTTTTAAGCTTAGGAGACAGGAAAGTATTTTTGTCAATAGGCTTTGCATTTATGCATGCGGGTTCATGTCTGCAAGACACCCCATTGGGCTTCCTGTTTATAAGTCTAAAGAAAGAGGGAGTTTTCTTTTTCCTAAATTACATGCTATATATATAATAATTGCTTTTAAAATATATAATATACATAGAAACGCATCTGATTCCCTCGGTGAATGAAAGGTCATTTTGTGTCATCTTCAGTCAGCTATGCTTTGTGGCCTGGTGTCTGATTTGAGTTTCATCTTTGCTTTTGTTGTGCTTAGTGACCAGGTTCGATTAAGGGTGCAGCTCCTGTCCCTGGTGTAGAAATTATGTTCGTTTTTTCTGCTTATTTTCGAAAGGACTTTAACCCAATGACCTGTTATTCCAAAATGAGTCATAATTGTAAATATTTCTTATTGGGGCTATTATCAGCATTAATAATAACAACAACTTTCTGAGGGCAGCATATCATTTGGTATTTTAACACACACGAAAAAAGCCTTGGAAAATAGTTATTGTTCTAGTTAAGTCAAATAAAGGTCATTGAAAGGAAAAGTTGTACGCTTTTGGGAGAAATTGATAGGACTTTTAGAACTTTATAGTCTCATTAAAATACTAATTAAATAATTCAGCCTAACTCTACCCTACATAACAGGATGGAGTAACAGCTATTCTAGAGAGATTTTTCAGATTTATTCGTTTTCCTATTCTCTAAATAATCCCTAACGAATTAGAAATTTCAATCCATTTTTGAGAGTAGGCAGTCTGTTATTGTGTATTCAACGCTGGAATGAAACTTATTTTGTGTTCTTTTCGTTCATGGGAGATAGGATTTCCAAGTGCTTTTTGAATTATTTTTGTTCCTCTCAAATAAAGTGCCTTTGGTGGTGATCTCCTGACCTCAGTTTCCTCCTCCCAGTTTTCCCCATGATCATTAATGACACCACACCTGCCTTTTTAGTTAGGCCTCTTAGCTGCTGAAGGGGAACAGCTTCTGACAGATGACCCTGGAGCCCTCCACCCTTGCTTCTTTAGGCCTCGCACCCTGCCACCATCCGTAGTCTCCTTCGCCAGAAGTATCTTTCTCTGCTTTTCTGCCTGGAAGGGCTCTTGCCAAGCCTTGGCAGCAAACCCTCAACTTTTTAGAGATTTTCTGCTCTCCTCTCTAAGCATGAATTGCAGTTGATTCTTGTCTTGATGGTGCGTGATCATGTCTGTGTCCATTGCGCTCCCCGGCTGGACTGATCCTGTCGGAGGCAATAGTCAGGCTTTTCATCTTCCCGTGCATGTCTGAAGCACCACAGCCTGGACCCTGGTTCTCATACGTGTTTAAGTGACTTGAGCTTGGAGTTTCAATGCACTCACATACAACTGTTAGATGAGTTGGCGGTAACATTGCCCCCAAGGCCCCCAAAAGTTTCTATAGGGCATATGTTTTTTTCTGAGTGAAATTTCTCTTTTATTTGTTCTAGTGATTTCCCCACTGTCCTTTGAGATTATTGGAGTAACCCTGAGTTATTAACCACAATAGCTCACCCCCAGAAGCAAAAGATCCTGCTATTTGAGAACTCAGACACGGGACATAAGAGAAATAATCTATCAGTCTTAAAATCTGGAAGCCATAAGATACCGTTTTGTACTTAGAGCACCCACAGCACAAACACCAGTCTCTCAAGAACTTGGCGCTGCCTTCCCAGAGGGCGGGTGCCGTAAGTGAAATGCAGTGAGTGATGAAGTGAGAGCTCTTCGTCTCTGGTACTGCCTTTTCCACCCTTGCTGTGTTAACTTGATCTTCCCTTCATATATTATGTTCTCCATTTAATTTACTGCAGTTAATATCAGTTGTTCTTCAACATCTCCTTGCACGCGCCCACTCCATTCCCTCTCTCTCCATTGTTATCCCACCCACGCCTCTCCTGCGCTCTCCAGGACCAGGCCTTTCTCCCCCACGCCCTCACCTCTGTTCTGTCTGCCCACCACCTGCACTGACATTTCCTTAACTCCACAGAATGAACTTTCCAAAATGGCAGCTGAGTAACTGGGGGGGATTGTAGACCTCTCATCTCTTTACTGATTCATTCATTTATCTATCCAACAAACACTGAACACCTGCTATGCCAAAAACTGTATCAACTGCTGGGGAGACCAAGACAGGTAAGACTTGGTGTCTGCACTCCGCAGGGCAGGCGAGACTTGGCGAGTAGTTGATGGATTGCTAAGCAGGTGAACACACATTGGACTTCATAGAGCTGGGAATATTTGAACTGAATTTTGAAAGGTGAAAGGAAGTTAGCTCTCTAATGTGTGGTAGAGGGAGTGGACACTTCATGCAGAGAGGTAGAGACATATAAGAGTACACGGCATGAAGCGGCTTGGCCAGACTGAAGAACAACAAGTAGGGTTAGAACAAAGTATCCACAGGTGGGAATATCAGGTGCACAAGGCCACTGTCACGATGGGTCTTGTGTGATTAGACTTGAATGTATCCTTAAAGAAACAGGGCTATATTGGAATATATGTAAGCAAGAGAATTGCATAATGATTATGTTAAAGTAGATCTGGTTATACTGGCAGCAGAATGGATAATAACATTTTTGGGGGGAGGCCCATATTTTGGGGGGAAAGGATATTTCGGAGGCCACCCCAGGTAATCCAGACAAGTGGCACACGCCTGCAGAGAGGCCCTGGGCAGAGGGAGAGAGTCGTGTGTGGCAGAAGTGGTGACTGCTGCAGAGGGGACTACAGGGCCGGGGCGGCGGGCTGCAGAGCTGCTGAGGTGACTTTCCAGTGACCCATCTGGAGAGTGGATCTGCAGTGGGAGTGTAAGGGGAGGAGATGCTTTCGAGGAGATGGTTCTGTGTGTGGCATTTTGATTGCAAAGTGTCTATGGAACATCTGAGGAGTGATGCCCGTTGTTAAGCTGGATTCAACAGTCAGGAGCTCAGAGGAGCTGTGGGTGAGGCCGTGGGGGCGATTCATTCCTGCCAAGTGGAGGATTGAGGACGAGGCCCTGGGGAAAATGGCCATGTACATGGCACATGGGAGAAAAGAAATCCACCAAGAGAAAGAAGAATAGCAGAGCTGTTGGGAGAAACTAGTTGAGGCAACACAGAGAAGGCTGTAACCTGGCTTAAGAGGGATTTGAACACTGACTAAAAGGAGCATAGTGAGAAGGGGGGTGTGTGGGGCAATAAAGCAAGAGCTAAAGCCCACCTTTAATTGCCAAGCCTGGGGAAAAGGAGGAGGAGGAACATACTTAGGTAGACTTTAAAAAACAGATCTGTGTGTATCTGTGTGTGTGCATATGTGCACACAAACTTTTCTGTCTGGGCTTTTTAAGTTTATTTAATAAAACAAAAATTAAGGGGGGAAAACATCCCCCTGAGAGGAAAATATTTGTCCACAGCAAAAGCTAACTGGTAATCAAATAAACACGAGCTGAAAATGCTGACTAGTTTGAAACACGCAGCCACCGGCAGTACAACTCCTGTCTAAGTGCTGCGATGAGGGCCGTGGGGGATGCAGGGCTCTGAGCACTGAGGAGTCTTCAGCGCAGGTACTTCTCCAAGAAACTGGACTTTAAAGGGAAGAAGAAAGTGTAGAACATATCAGAGAGCAATACAGGGCCGTGAGAGAGGGTTGGGCTAGGGTTCGTTTTGTTTTACAGTGGGCGTTTCTGGCCTTGCTGAGTTGCTAGGCCTTTGCTCTTTTTGGTCTTTGTTCCAAAAGCTTTTTAGAAAGTTCTTCTCGCTTGAAAATCTGAACAGATTTAATCATGTTGGGTTATTTCTGGTGTTTTATTTTTTAATTAAAAAATTATCTGGAATTTATTTTAATGTCATAAATGAGGACAGTCTACCAGGCCTTCCAATGATTTAGCTAATTACTGCAGAACTTGAATCCACTGATTTGAAGTGTCAGTTTTATAATATTACTAAAATCTCATAAATATCCACGTCTATTCTTGAAATGTTATGTATTTCATTCATACTCTCAGTGCACTATTTCTATACTGTTTCCATGAACATAGATTAATACCTCCTAGAGTTGGTCCTGTTTTATCCTTTTCCAGAATATCCCTAATACTACAAATTCAAACATCCCTCCTCATTACTTTATTTGTATATATAGGTATATTTCTGGAATACATTTAGGATCACCTTTCAGAATTTTTTCTTAAATCCATTTGGGAATATTAACTAAATTTGCATTCAGATACTAAATTTATTTTGGAGAAAAAATGTTCTATGTCCCCCAAATTTGAGTCTGCCCACTGAAGAGGGCGGTGCATTGTACTGTTCATTCAATCATCTTTTTTTTTCTTTTTTAAAATCATTTATCAGAATCTTCTTAATATTTTTCATTAATTTATTTCTGAATAGTCTGTGCCTGCTTTGTCATTATAAAATGATATCTTTTCTGGGTTTTGATCTGGGTTGATTGCTAATAAACTCTTAATTTCTGGCTTCTCTTGAATAAGAAGGAGATCTGACACTGTGAGGCCCTATTTCCAATATGGTGATGGTGAGCATTGCATTTCCTTAGGATGTCCACTTGCCAATTTGCCAGTGGCTGCACCCACTCCAAGCATTTCTGCTACTTACCTGCCCCCGTAGGCAGATGAGCTCATGTAGGGTTAGGTGGGTTATGGACACAGATACTGACATCAATGCTGCCACGCTGCTGACCCTGTGGCGTCACTAACTCTGGTTCTTGCTCTCTGACCTCCCTGAATATGACAGCTCCTTTTGGGCTGTGGACCTACTGCATCTTTCCAGCACTGTCGGCTTTTCTGCAACACACGCCTGCCTCTCAGGTCAGAAGCAAATGTCAGCTCCTCCTACCCATCCACCCCATTCACGGTCTTGCCGTTCCTGGCCAGAGTGGTCCCTACCCCTTGACTGAGCAGTAACAATAAAGGGACTATAAATTTGCCTCTCATCCACTGTCTTAGTTACATACCTGTGCTAGTTTACTTTAAAGGTCTGCCAGTTAGGAGGGGAGGGTCTAAAAGTCTTTTAGATCTCTGACCTTATCATTTCTAACCGCTCCCCCACCCTATGGAACAGCTTACCACAGATCTCTGCTGCCCCATCTGTAGCATTGCCCTGTAAATTACACACAGAGAGAAAAAAACTTCTAAGCCACCACCATAACTTTGACTTCCTGTGACCACACAGACCATAGAAATATCAAGATAAAAATTCCTGAAGAAGAATATTTTGCTTAGGAAGACACTTTAATTGCATACCTTTCTGTGACTTGTAATAACTTCATAGACTCTCTGAATGTGCTGCACTCACTTTCCCAGACTCAAGGGAGCTTGCTCACTTGCCTATATTCAGTGTATTTCCTCTAACATTCTCTATGCATAGCTTTCCCAAAGGTACATTTCTTATTTCTATTTAAATTGTTAGATACATCCACAATATTCTTTTTTTAATCCTCAAATACAAATCATCTTCCAAGATTGTATTATTTCAACACTGAGAGTGAATAATATGCTTCAAGATTCCCAAGTTTATTATGAGCAAATAATTATGGTTGGTTGAAGATTTTTAAGTATGTTATTCCTACTAAGGGTATATATGTGAAAGAAACAGGTTGTAATGAGTCTTCTTCCCAGAGATTTTATATTTGCCTTTTGTTTGGATTCTTTCACTGTTGAACATTATTATTACCATGAACGTCTTTTCTCTTTGGGATTTAGTTCACCATTTTCCCCTCTCTCTTTACAGGAGTAAAAGAATTTATGTTGTCCTTCCATCCATCCACCACTCCATGTTTTGTGTCCATTCCTTCAACAGGTATTCAGTTTGGGTTCACCACAGTATATGTGGCCTCTTTCCAGTGGCCCCTCTGTTGGCTCTGGAGAACAATATATTGGAAATCAGAGTGGGTACATGGAACCTTGACTACCCAGTATAGACGCATTGTGCCAGAAAAAGCCCAGAACATCGCAGCATGGCAGCCCACCATGCAAGGAACAGCAATTCTGGCTTTGGTGGACCAATGTGAATAAAAAGGCTTCTTTGGGTGAAGACTTAGAAAAGTCCAAAAATGCATTGGCGTTGTTTCCTAAGGAATCTAGTGTTGAGTACTTTTTAATATGAGAGGGAGATGCTAACACTATCATCGTTATAAACAACATAGTTGTTGTAACTGTAATTGTTATTATTTTTAATATATTTTCTTTATAATTATTATTTGTGACTTACAAGACCCTTACAGAGGCAGTTGTTAAGGAGCGTGGCCGTTATACTGTTGCTGAAGTGTTAATTCAGTAGAAGCATGGTAATAGCATTAATAAGTACTCACTCTTTTGATCCTCACATTGACTATAAAGGTCACCCAGCAGTGCTTGTATAATGGAGATAGAAATCTATCCGTTTAAGTGTTTGTAGAACTTAAAATAAGAGCAGACATTCCACCGCATTTGACCATATATTCCAGACTATCAGTTTAAAATAGGAACTACCTGATGAGGCCATAGAAACCCTTTGTGCATCCCCAATCATTCACTACCTTCCTGGTCCCCTGGGGCAGCGGTTCTTCAAGAAGGTGGCCCCATCTCTCCTCCCCACCCCACTCTTGGCCTTTGATACCAACTGTTGGTCATTAGCTAAGCATCCTCATGTCCTGCATGTGTCTGAGCTGTGAGGGAACAGAACTCAGCTGTTTACAAACTGTATTGACTATGACCAGTATGAACAGCCTCTCTCCTTCCCTGCCCACAACCCCACAGTGCAACACGGGGCTCACAACCACAGCGATTCCCATGCCAGCCCATCAGGGAACCTTCTTCCCTAGAAATATTCTTACAACCAGAGATGTTTCCTCCCTTACTTCACTGCCAGTTTCACTCCCAGGTTACAGTCCCCAACAAAAGGCTATCCCAGTTTGAATTTCTTAATCAAGTCGCATTGACCCTGAGTACCTGGCTTTTTCCTATGAGCACTCATAGAAATAGAACAGGGCCAGGCAGTGGCTGTGGGCCAGGTTCCCGGGTGAGGGGACTTGCTGGGAGCTTCAGGTTCTGTAGCCTGGCCCGAGCTTAGCTCCCAACACGGCGTCTTCCCATCTGCATTATTTCGGGCCAGGCTTCAACAGTTCAGAGTTTCATTTTATCATCTGCAAACAGAATAATCCCCTGCTGCATATTTTAAGACTGTTATGTACCACAAAGGGTGCTTAGGGAATTCAGTGAGTCAATGCATGGAAGTCACACAACCTGGTCCTCAGGGAATGTTAGTTATCTTCATTATGCACCATCGATAAAATTGGCTCACAGACTTGGCCAGGTATCAAAGCTACAGGCACAAGAATTTGACAGTGTGTTACTGTCTCGATCATAGTCACAATTTTACACAGTAAAACAAGCTACCTGGGACCACCCAGCTGTCAGCCGACCTGACTCCCCACCCCAGGATCCCTCAATTTATCAGATTTGCTTGCTACCCCTACTTTTTGGAGAAAGTTGGCAAATCACACACAGTCAATGACTGCTAGGTTATGTCCATTCCCATTCACTCAAATTGCCCCATTTTCAGTATCCACTGTGCTGCAAAACATAGACTAATGTTCAGAAATATGACAGCAAGGCCTTTCCCGTTCCACAGTCAGAGAACTACGAATCTGTCATGTTTAATATGCCATGTGACACTAAGCAAAGCAGGAAAACAGGCTTCTGTGCTTTAAGAAAGTTTTTAACAATGACGTTTGAAACTAAAAGTGTTTTTGTTTGGCCTTCAGCTAACCAGAAAATTCAATTGACTCCTATTACCCATTACTCAGGTGTCCTGGTTTGATTGTATTAGGCACTTTTTCCTCATCTCCCCAGCATGGCTTTGCTCCATCAGCACAGATGGAGTGTCTCCAAGGCTGCTCCGTGTGCATAGGCGTGTGTATGCACACATGTGCACCCACTGATTGGTGCCACTGATTCATATCCAGGAGATGTTCTGTCTTATAACTCAAGCACTGCTTTATTATATCCTAGAAAACTGCTTTTAGATCATTGATTGAACTATAGACCATCCTTTTGCCCACATTAGAAAGTGACATCTTCCAAGACACAGGTCCTGTGTGCTTGTATTTATGTATAAGTAAGAATTAAATATGTATGTCATCCCCTCACATATTTAATTTGTGCCTTCCCAATTGAATGTGCACAGTAAAGGCTAACTTCCCATAACAGGAGAACTTTTAGGAAGTAAGAAGAAGGAATTAGCCACCATGGAGAAGACAGGATATCAAGCAGGAGTTTGGTATAAAGTCATTTATTCTAAAGTTGCTCTGGCTCAATAAATAAGTGGAATTGACATTGTTGTATCATGCCAGAGCATCTGCTATTGAAGACTGATTTTAATTTACTTTGATATAAGTGGAAAATTGTGTCAGAACAGCATGGGAAATGAAGAACACTGCATCTATCTGTACTCCTGAAGTGTGTTTCAGAGCTGCTCAATTTTGAGGAAAATTATCTTGTCTGGAGACAATAGAATTATTTTCATTGTTGGAATTTTTGTAGCTCCCAGAAGCACATCTGCAGGTGATTCTGTAAAAGTCTAGAGTTGACTTAAATAGCAGTAAATTTTAGCCTATTGAAATCAGGAGATGTGAAATATTTTTGCCTACCACCACCACCGCCACCACCACCACCAGGCAAGCACTTGTACACCCAGAGAGATTTCACATCAGAGGGAATGACAAAGCTGGTTCTGTTACTGAGGCCAAACTTGTTCTGCTCACTGCACAACAGTGATAAATAAATAAATCAGGAGACAAGGTTTTGGGGCAAGGAATAGTAACTTTATTCAGAAAGCTGGCAGACCAAGAAGATGGGGGACTAATGTCCTGGAGAATCATCTTTCCCAAGTCAGAATTAAGGCTCCTTTTGAACTAAAAAGGGGAGGGGGTGTGGTTGGTTGTGCAAACTTCTTGCTGCCGGGATTCTTTGTTCTTGCAGCCATCCATGTGTCTCAGGCTATTGTGTCCCTGTAAGCCTCCAACAAAACAAAGGTTATTCTCTATTTTGCAACATGCCATCTCTGCATAAGTGCAGAAGTGCTAACATCCTTAAAGGTCAGAGCCCCGAGAATAGGCTTTCCTGTAGGTTTTAGGCTAAAGGCAACGTTGTTTTACAAAAGGTGCAAAGCCAGCAAGATTAAGCCTGGAAAACAGGGCACAGTGCTTCAAACTGAAGGAACAGATCCAATATGGCTTCAGATTTGTTCTCAATTACAGTTTTAGTTAGGGGAAATTTTGCAGCAGAAAATCCCCTCAGTTGTTTTTCTTGCTTTGCCTGAGATCTTGTTTGCTGGCTTGTGGTCTCATGGTGTCAAAACCGTATGTTCAGATGAATACTATTAAAATCATATGGTGCACAAAACATACCTATTCTGCTTCAAAAAAATGACTGAAACATTTAGCTTTGTTTATTCCCATAGAATTTGGATTGAATCTATTCTCGACTTTCTTCTTCTTCAAACCAGTTTTTTACTGGAGGATTTAAAGCCCAAATTAAAGAATTTTGGAGAAGACTCATGTAATTTATAAGACGTTTACATCCGAATTTAAGACTGACTCATATTTGTACTTTTAATCAAGGAACACAATAAACTTTGTTAGTCAATCATTTATGACGTTTTAAACTTTGTCCATGTAATCTTTTGGAAGTTGAGAGGCTTAGACAATTGATATAACAAAACAGGTATCATTGCTTAACTGTGTGAATGAAAGAATCCCAGTATAGTTTCCTGAAAGTATATTTTATATTAAAAATAATAATGAATTCTTGCTCTGTAATAAAGCAGCAGACAGAAGCACATACTGAGTGTTTAAAATAAATAATACTGCGGGAAAAATTATCTAAGCAACTCAAGATAGTATAGAGAAAAAAGGATGAACTTGAAGGAAAATACATATTGTGCAATTAATATCTTATTTTTAAGAAGCAAATGATAAAAAAAACCAATTTTTAAATGATTTATCGAAAAAGGATTTATATAAAGCCAACTTATTTTCATAAGTATTACATAAAACAGGGCTATCTAAATCTATATTATTAAAGAATAAAATATATGAAATATATCTCCAAGGTTAATTGATTTTCATAATATTATAATTTTTGAAAATATAACTTACATATACATATTCAAGAAGCTCTTCAGATAAACACAGTAACCTAGTATACAGTTATACCTATTCCACATAAAAAATGAAAAGGCAAGGATAATGCCCTTGCTTACGAACTGCCACTGGACTTCTGGATATTCCTTTAGGTTAAAGACCAAAAGCAAAGTAACTAGTCTACTTTGAAGCGGTCGCTCAAGATTTTAAGATATTCACTATCTATATCCAGTTACAGGAAAGACTTAAGTTTTCTGAAGTTTAAAAAAAAGAAATCAACTGCTGAAAACGAAATTCTGTAATGTCTCATGGCCATAACTATAAAGGCTCTAAATTAATGCTCCCTTAACTGTTTTTTTACAAGCACAGGTCATGATCATCACTTTCAAATTCCATTTATGCTAGATGAACGAACGTCTCCCCACATGCTCAATTCTGAGAGTTAAGTGTGTGTGAAAGCCGTCAGTCACCTACCTTATTGAGAAAACACAGTTTCATTTAAGTGGGAAACAACACTACATACATACATATGGGGAGGAACAAGTTCCAACTGGGAATTAAAGTGAAAACTGCAGGAACTTAAAATCGGCAGAGGAAACATACTGAGAATCCAGAGTAAGTGTTTTAACTGCAAACCATTTCCCTTAAGCTAGATGAACGAATGTCTTTCCACATGATCAATTCTGAGATATAAGTGTGAGTGAAAAAGTCAATCACGTAGCTTGTTGGGAACACAGCTTCTTTTCAGTGGGAAACTACACTACATACATATATATGGGGAGGTTCTAGCTCCAAATCTGTTTTACAGTAAAAACTGCATGAACTTTCAATAGGCACTAGGAAACATACTGAAACCAGAGTAAGTGATTCTACTGAAACTCACTACATTTGAGCTAGATGAACGAATATCTCTCCACATGCTATGGTCTGAGATATAAGTGTGAGTGAAAGAAGACATTCACTTAGCTCGTTAGGAAAACAAATTTCTTTTCAGTTGGATTCTACACTACATAAATATATATTTATTGTTACTACCTCGAACTCGGGTTTACAGTGAAAACTGCATGAATTAAAACCCGGCATTTCGAAACAGAATGAGAAACCAGAGTATGTGATCCTACAGCATCCAATTCCGTTTGTGCTACATGAAAGAACATCTCTCCAAATGCTCAGTTCTCAGGTATACGTGTGTGTGTGGCCGTCAATCATCTAGCTTGTTGGGAACATAAAGTTTCTCTAATTTGGAAGCAACACGACATACATATATATGGGGAGGTACAAGCTCCAACTCGGTTTTACACTGAAAATTGCATGAACTTCAAAACGGTACTAGGAAAAATACTGAGGAACCAGAGAAAGTGTTTTTACAGCAACCCATTTCCTTTGTGCTAGATGAACGAACGTCTCGCCACATGATCAGTTCTCAGAGATAAATGTGTGTGAAAGACGACATTCACATAGTTGGATGGAAAAAAAGGTTATTTTCAGTTGGAAAAAACAGAAAATATATATATGTGGGGAGGTACAAGCTCCAACAGGGTTTTAAGGTGAAAACTGAATTAATTCCAAACCAGCACTAGGAAACATACTGAGAAACCACAGTAAGTGTTTCTACGGCAACCCCTTCCGTTTCTGCTAAATTATAGAACGTCTCTCCACAGGCTCAGTTCCGAAAGATAAATTTGTGTGATAGCCTAACTTCACCTAGACTATAGGGAACATACAGCACCTTTTATGTTGGAAATTACACTCCATACATATATATGGGGAGTTTCTAGCTCCAATATGGTATTACAGTGAAAAATTTAAAGTTCAAAAAAGAAATAGGAAAAAGACTGACTAACCAGAGTAAGTGTCTCACCTTCAAGCCGTTCCCTCTGTGCTAGATGAACGAACGTCTCTAAACAAGCTCAGTTCTGAGAGATAAGTGTGTGTGAAAGCCGAACTTCACATAGATTGTTGGGAACACAAAGTTTCCTTTCACTTAGAAACAACACAGCATGGATATATATAGGGAGGTACTAGCTCCAAATAGGTTTTACAGTGAAAAATACAGGAATATCAAACCGGCACTAGGAAAGAGACAGAAAAACAGAGTAATTGTTTCACCTGCAACCCGTTCCCATTGTGCTAGATGAAAGAAAGTCTCTCAACATACTCAGTTCTGAGAGATAATTGTGTGGGGAAGCCGACTATCACCTAGCTTGTTGAGAACACAAAGTTTCTTTTTAGTTGGAAATTACACTGCATAAATATATACGGGGAGGTACAAACTCCAACTCGGTTTTTCATTGAAAACTGCAGGAATTTCTTACCAGCACTAGGAAACAGACGGAGAAAAGAGAGTAATTGTTTACTTTTCAAACAGTTCCCTTTCTACTACATGAGCGAACATCTCTCCACATGCTCAGTTCTGAGAGATAAGTGTGTGTGAAAGCTATGCTTCACCTAGCTTGTTGGGAACACAAAGTTTCTTATCAGTTGGAAACAACACGACATACATATTTATGGGGAGATACTAACTCCTAGTCGATTTTACCGTGAAAACGGCATGAATTTGAAAACGGCACTACGAAAAAGACTGAGAAACCAGAGTTAGTGTTCTACATCAACAAATTCCTTTTGCGCTAGATGAACGAACGTCTCTCCACATGCTCAGTTCTGAGAGATAATTGTGTGTGAAAGCCTTCCTTCAACTATCTTGTTGGGAACATAAAGTTTATTTCAGGAAGAAACTACATAATATACATATATATGTTTCGGTATTAGCTCCAACACGGGTTTACAGTGAAAATTGCAGGAACATCAAACCGGCAGTAGGAAACAGACTGAGAAACCAGTATAAGAGTTTCCCCTGCAACCCGTTCCTTTTGTGCTGGATGAACGAACGTCTCTACACATGCTCAGTTCTGAGAGATAATTGTGTGTGAAAGCCGTACTTCACCTAGCTTGTTGGGAACATAAAGTTTCTTTTCACTTAGAAATTACACTATATACATATATCTGGGGTGTTACTATCTCCCGCTTGCTTTTACAGTGAATTCGGCAGGAATTTGAAACAGGAACTAGGAAGCAGAGTGAGAAAAAGAGTAAGTGTTTCTCCTGAAAACTTAATTTTTGTGCTAGATGAACAAACGTCTCTCAACATGCTCAGATCTGAGATATATGTGTGTGTGAAAGCCGTCCTTCACCTAGCGTGCTGGGTACACAAAGTTTCTTTTAATTTGGAAACTGCAATATATACATATATATGGGGAGGTACAAGCGCCAATACGATTTTTCAGTGAAAACAGCAGGGACTTCAAACAGAACCTAGGAAACAGACTGAGAAAACAGAGAAAAATAATTTCCCTGCAACCCGTTCCCTTTCTAATAGGTGAACGAACGACTCTCAACATGCTGAATACTGAGGGATACTTTTGTGTGGAAACCGTCCTTCAACAAACTTGTTGGGAACACAAGATTCTTTTCAGTTGGAAACTACACTACATACATATATATGGGGAGTCACTAGCTCCAACTCGTCTTTACAGTGAAAACGGCAGGAATATGAAACCGGTACTAGGAAAAAGCATGAGAAACCAGAGTAAGTGTTCTCCTGCAAACCGTTCCTTTTGTGCTAAATAAACGAACGTCTCTCCACACGCTCACTTCTGAGAGTTAAGTGTGTGTGAAAGCCGTCCTTCACCTAGCTTGTTGGGAACACAAAGTTTATTTTAATTTGGTATATACACTTCATACATATATATGGCTAGGTACTAAATCCAACTCAGTTTTACACTGAAAAGGGCAGGAATTTAAAACCGGCACTAGGAAACAGAATGAGAAACCAGACTATGTGTTTCTCCTGCAAACTGTTCCCTTTGTGCTAGATGAACGAAAGACTCTCCACATGCTCAGTTCAGAGAGATAAGTGTGTTTGAAAGCCGTACTTCAACTAGCTTGTTGGGAACACAAAGTTTCTTTTCACTTGCAAACTCCACTCCATACATATATATGTGGAGGTACTAGCTCCAACTCGGTTTTACAGTGCAAACTGCAGGAACTTCAAACCGGCACTAGGAAACAGACTGAGATACCAGAGTAAAAGTTTCTCCTGCAACCCGTTCCCTTTATGCTAGATGAACGAACGTCTCTCCACATGCTCAGTTCTGAGAGATAAGTGTGTGTTAAAGCCATCCTTCACCTATCTTGTTGGGAACACAAAGTTTCTTTTCAGTTGCAAACTCCACTCCATACATATATATGGGGAGGTACGAGCTCCAACTCGGTTTTACAGTGCAAACTGAAGGAACTTCAAACCGGCACTAGGAAACAGACTGAGAAACCAGAGTAAAAGTTTCTCCTGCAACCCATTCCCTTTGTGCTAGATGAACGAACGTCTCTCCACATGCTAAGTTCTGAGAGATGAGTGTGTGTGAAAGCCGTCCTTCACCTAGCTTGTTGGGAACACAAAGTTTCTTTTCACTTGCAAACTCCACTCCATACATATATATGGGGCGGTACTAGCTCCAAATCGGTTTTACAGTGAAAACTGCAGGAACTTCAAACCGGCACTAGGAAACAGACTGAGAAACCAGAGTAAAAGTTTCTCCTGCAACCCGTTCCCTTTGTGCTAGATGAACGAACGTCTCTCCACATGCTCAGTTCTGAGAGATAAGTGTGTGTGAAAGCCGTCCTTCACCTAGCTTGTTGGGAACACAAAGTTTCTTTTCACTTGCAAACTCCACTCCATACATATATATGGGGAGGTACTAGCTCCAACTCGGTTTTACAGTGCAAACTGCAGGAACTTCAAACCGGCACTAGGAAACAGACTGAGAAACCAGAGTAAAAGTTTCTCCTGCAACCCGTTCCCTTTGTGCTAGATGAACGAACGTCTCTCCACATGTTAAATTCTGAGATATAAGTGTGTGTGAAAGCCGTCCTTCACATAGCTTGTTGGGAACACAAAGTTTCTTTTCACTTGCAAACTCCACTCCATACATATATATGGGTATGTACGAGCTCCAACTCGGTTTTACTGTGAAAACTGCAGGAACTTCAATCCGGCACTAGGAAACAGACTGAGATACCAGAGTAAAAGTTTCTCCTGCAACCCGTTATCTTTGTGCTAGATGAACGACCGTCTCTCCACATGCTCAGTTCTGAGAGATAAGAGTGTGTGAAAGCCGTCCTTCACATAGCTTGTTGGGAACACAAAGTTTCCTTTCAGTTGAAAACTCCACTCCATACCTATATATGGGGAGGTACAAGATCCAACTCGGTTTTACAGTGAAAACTGCAGGAAATTCAAACCGGCACTAGGGAACAGTCTGAGAGACCAGAGTAAAAGTTTCTCCTGCAACCCGATCCCTTTGTGCTAGATGAACGAACGTCTCAACACATGCTCATGTCTGAGAGATAAGTGTTTGTGAAGCCGTCCTTCACATAGCTTGTTGGGAACACAAAGTTTCTTTTAACTTGCAAACCCCAATCCATACAAATATATGGGGAGGTACGAGCTCCAACTCGGTTTTAGAGTGTAAACTGAAGGAAATTCAAATCGGCACTAGGAAAGAGACTGAGATAAAAGAGTTAATGTTTCTCCTGCAACCCGTTCCCTTTGTGCTAGATGAATGAACGTCTCTCCACATGCTCAGTTCTGAGAGATAAGTGTGTGTGAAAGCCGTCCTTCACCTAGCTTGTTGGGAACACAAAGTTTCTTTTCACTTGCAAACTCCACTTCATAAATATATATGGGGATGTACTAGCTCCAACTCTGTTTTACAGTGCAAACTGCAGGAACTTCAAACCGGCACTAGGAAACAGACTGAGAAACCAGAGTAAAAGTTTCCCCTGCAAACCGTTCCCTTTGTGCTAGATGAACGAACGTCTCTCCACATGCTCAATTCTGAGAGATAAGTGTGTGTGAAAGCCGTCCTTCACCTAGCTTGTTGGGAACACAAAGTTCTTTTCAGTTGCAAAACCCACTCCATACATATATATGAGAATGTACGAGATCCAACTCGGTTTTACAGTGAAAACTGCAGGAACTTCAAACCGGCACTAGGAAGCAGACTGAGATACCGGAGTACAAGTTTCTCCTGCAACCCGTTCCCTTTGTGCTAGATGAACGAACGTCTATCCACATGCTCAGTTCTTTAAGATAAGTGTGTGTGAAAGCCTTCCTTAACCTAGCTTTTTGGGAACACAAAGTTTCTTTTCACTTGCAAACTCCACTCCTTTCATATATATGGGGAGGTACGAGCTCCAACTCGGATTCACAGTGAAAACTGCAGGAACTTCAATCCGGCACTAGGAAACAGACTGAGAAACCAGAGTAAAAGTTTCCCCTGCAACCCGTTATATTTGTGCTAGATGAACGAACGTCTCTCCACATGCTCAGTTCTGAGAGATAAGAGTGTGTGAAAGCCGTCCTTCAGCTAGCTTGTTGGGAACACAAAGTTTCTTTTCAGTTGAAAACTCCACTCCATACAAATATATGGGGAGGTACTAGCTCCAACTCGGTTTTAGAGTGAAAAATGCAGGAACTCCAAACCGGCACTAGAAAAGAGACTGAGAAACCAGAGTAATAGTTTCTCCTGCCCAGCGTTCACTTTGTGCTAGATAAACGAACGTCTCTCCACATGCTCGGTTTTGAGAGGTAATTGTCTGTGAAAGCCGTCCTTCACCTAGCTTGTTGGGAACACAAATTTAACTTTCAGTTGCATACACCACTCCGTACGTATATATGGGGAGGTACTAGTTCCAACTGTGTTTTACAGTGATAACTCAGTATCTTCAAACCAGCACTAGGAAACAGACTGTGAAACCAGAGTAAAAGTTTCTCCTGCAACCCTTTCCCTTTGTGCTAGATGAACGAACGTCTCTCCACATGCTAATTTCTGAGAGATAAGTGTGTGTTAAAGACGTCCTTCACATAGATTTTTGGGAACACAAATTTACTTTTCAGTTGCCAAATCCACTCCTTACATATATATATTGAGGTATAAATCCAACACTGTTTTACAGAGAAAACTGCAGGAACTTCAAACCGGCACTAAGTAACAGACTGAGAATCCAGAGTAAAACTTTCCCCTGCAAACCGTTCAATTTTTGCTAGATGAACTAAAGTCTCTCCACATGCTCAGTTGTGAGAGATAAGTGTGTGTGAAAGCCGTCTTTCACCTAGCTTGTTGGGAACAGAAAGATTCTGTTCAGTTAGAAAATCCTCTCCATACATATATATGGGTAGGTACTAGCTCCAACACGGTTTTACCGTGAAAACTGCAGGAATTTCAAACCGGCATTAGGAAACAGACTGAGAAAACAGAGTAAAAGTTTCTCCTGCAACCCTTTCCCTTTGTGCTAGATGAACGATCGTCTCTCCACATGCTCAGTTCTGAGAGATAGGTGCGTGTGAAAGCCGTCCTACACATAGCTTGTTGGGAACACAAAGTTTCTTTTCATTTGCCAACTCCAATCCATACATATTTATATGGAGGTACTAGCTCCAACTCGGTTTTACAGTGCAAACTGCAGGAACTTCAAACCGGCACTAGGAAACAGACTGAGAAACCAGAGTAAAAGTTTCACATGCAACCCGTTCCCTTTGTGCTGGATGAACGAACGTCTCTCCACATGCTCAGTTCTGAGAGATAAGTGTGTGTGAAAGCCGTCCTTCACCTAGCTTGTTGGGAACACAAAGTTTCTTTTAAATTTCAAACTCCACTCCATACATATATATGGGGAGGTACTAGCTCCAACTCGGTTTTACAGTGAAAAATGCAGGAACTTCAAACCGGCACTAGGAAAAAGACTGAGAAACCAGAGTAAAAGTTTCTCCTGCAACCCGTTCCATTTGTGCTAGATGAACGAACGTCTCTCCACATGCTCATTTCTGAGAGATAAGTGCGTGTGAAAGCCGTCCTTCACATAGTTTGTTGGGAACACAAAGTCTCTTTTCACTTGCAAACTCCAATCCATACATATTTATATGGAGTTACTAGCTCCAACTCGGTTTTACAGTGAAAACTGCAGGAACTTCAATCCGGCACTAGGAAACAGACTGAGATACCAGAGTAAAAGTTTCTCCTGCAACCCGTTATCTTTGTGCTAGATGAACGACCGTCTCTCCACTTGCTCAGTTCTGAGAGATAAGAGTGTGTGAAAGCCGTCCTTCAAAAAGCTTGTTGGGAAAACAAAGTTTCCTTTCAGTTGAAAACTCCACTCCATACCTATATATGGGGAGGTACAAGATCCAACTCGGTTTTACAGTGAAAACTGCAGGAAATTCAAACCGGCACTAGGGAACAGTCTGAGAGACCAGAGTAATAGTTTCACCTGCAACCCGATCCCTTTGTGCTAGATGAACGAACGTCTCAACACATGCTCAATTCTGAGAGATAAGTGTGTGTGAAAGCCGTCCTTCACCTAGCTTGTTGGGAACACAAAGTTCTTTTCAGTTGCAAAATCCACTCCATACATATATATGGGAAGGTACGAGATCCAACTCGGTTTTACAGTGAAAACTGCAGGAACTTCAAACCGGCACTAGGAAGCAGACTGAGATACCGGAGTAAAAGTTTCTCCTGCAACCCGTTCCCTTTGTGCTAGATGAACGAACGTCTATCCACATGCTCAGTTCTTTAAGATAAGTGTGTGTGAAAGCCTTCCTTAACCTAGCTTTTTGGGAACACAAAGTTTCTTTTCACTTGCAAACTCCACTCCTTTCATATATATGGGGAGGTACGAGCTCCAACTCGGATTCACAGTGAAAACTGCAGGAACTTCAATCCGGCACTAGGAAACAGACTGAGAAACCAGAGTAAAAGTTTCCCCTGCAACCCGTTATCTTTGTGCTAGATGAACGAACGTCTCTCCACATGCTCAGTTCTGAGAGATAAGAGTGTGTGAAAGCCGTCCTTCAGCTAGCTTGTTGGGAACACAAAGTTTCTTTTCAGTTGAAAACTCCACTCCATACAAATATATGGGGAGGTACTAGCTCCAACTCGGTTTTAGAGTGAAAAATGCAGGAACTCCAACCCGGCACTAGAAAAGAGACTGAGAAACCAGAATAATAGTTTCTCCTGCCCAGCGTTCCATTTGTGCTAGATAAACGAACGTCTCTCCACATGCTCGGTTTTGAGAGGTAATTGTCTGTGAAAGCCGTCCTTCACCTAGCTTGTTGGGAACACAAATTTAACTTTCAGTTGCATACACCACTCCGTACGTATATATGGGGAGGTACTAGTTCCAACTGTGTTTTACAGTGATAACTCAGTATCTTCAAACCAGCACTAGGAAACAGACTGTGAAACCAGAGTAAAAGTTTCTCCTGCAACCCTTTCCCTTTGTGCTAGATGAACGAACGTCTCTCCACATGCTAATTTCTGAGAGATAAGTGTGTGTTAAAGACGTCCTTCACATAGATTTTTGGGAACACAAAGTTACTTTTCAGTTGCCAAATCCACTCCTTACATATATATATTGAGGTATAAATCCAACACTGTTTTACAGAGAAAACTGCAGGAACTTCAAACCGGCACTAAGTAACAGACTGAGAATCCAGAGTAAAACTTTCCCCTGCAAACCGTTCAATTTTTGCTAGATGAACTAAAGTCTCTCCACATGCTCAGTTGTGAGAGATAAGTGTGTGTGAAAGCCGTCTTTCACCTAGCTTGTTGGGAACAGAAAGATTCTGTTCAGTTAGAAAATCCTCTCCATACATATATATGGGTAGGTACTAGCTCCAACACGGTTTTACCGTGAAAACTGCAGGAATTTCAAACCGGCATTAGGAAACAGACTGAGAAAACAGAGTAAAAGTTTCTCCTGCAACCCTTTCCCTTTGTGCTAGATGAACGATCGTCTCTCCACATGCTCAGATCTGAGAGATAGGTGCGTGTGAAAGCCGTCCTACACATAGCTTGTTGGGAACACAAAGTTTCTTTTCATTTGCCAACTCCAATCCATACATATTTATATGGAGGTACTAGCTCCAACTCGGTTTTACAGTGAAAACTGCAGGAAATTCAAACCGGCACTAGGAAACAGACTGAGAAACCAGAGTAAAAGTTTCTCCTGCAACCTGTTCCCTTGTGCTAGATGAACGAACGTCTCTCCTCATGCTCAGTTCTGAGAGATAAGTGTGTGTGAAAGCCGTCCTTCACCTAGCCTGTTGGGAACACAACGTTACTTTTAACTTGCAAACTCCACTCCGTAGATATATATGGGGAGGTACTAGCTCCAACTCGGTTTTACAGTGAAAACTGCAGGAAATTCCAACCCGCACTAGGAAACAGACTGAGAAACCAGAGTAAAAGTTTCTCCAGCAACCTGTTCCCTTGTGCTAGATGAACGAACGTCTCTCCACATGCTCAGTTCTGAGAGATAAGTGTGTGTGAAAGCCGTCCTTCCCCTAGCCTGTTGGGAACACAAAGTTCTTTTCAGTTACAAACTCCACTCCATACATATATATGGGAAGGTACGAGATCCAACTCGGTTTTACAGTGAAAACTGCAGGAACTTCAAACCGGCACTAGGAAACAGACTGAGATACCGGAGTAAAAGTTTCTCCTGCAACCCGTTCCCTTTGTGCTAGATGAACGATCGTCTATCCACATGCTCAGTTCTGAAAGATAAGTGTGTGTGAAAGCCGTCCTTCACCTAGCTTGTTGGGAACACAAAGTTTCTTTTCACTTGCAAATTCCACTCCTTACATATATATGGGGAGGTACGAGCTCCAACTCGGTTTTACAGTGAAAACTGCAGGAAATTCAAACCGGCACTAGGGAACAGTCTGAGAGACCAGAGTAAAAGTTTCTCCTGCAACCCGATCCCTTTGTGCTAGATGAACGAACGTCTCAACACATGCTCAATTCTGAGAGATAAGTGTGTGTGAAAGCCTTCCTTCACCTAGCTTGTTGGGAACACAAAGTTCTTTTCAGTTGCAAAACCCACTCCATACATATATATGGGAAGGTACGAGATCCAACTCGGTTTTACAGTGAAAACTGCAGGAACTTCAAACCGGCACTAGGAAGCAGACTGAGATACCGGAGTAAAAGTTTCTCCTGCAACCCGTTCCCTTTGTGCTAGATGAACGAACGTCTATCCACATGCTCAGTTCTTTAAGATAAGTGTGTGTGAAAGCCTTCCTTAACCTAGCTTTTTGGGAACACAAAGTTTCTTTTCACTTGCAAACTCCACTCCTTTCATATATATGGGGAGGTACGAGCTCCAACTCGGATTCACAGTGAAAACTGCAGGAACTTCAATCCGGCACTAGGAAACAGACTGAGAAACCAGAGTAAAAGTTTCCCCTGCAACCCGTTATCTTTGTGCTAGATGAACGAACGTCTCTCCACATGCTCAGTTCTGAGAGATAAGAGTGTGTGAAAGCCGTCCTTCAGCTAGCTTGTTGGGAACACAAAGTTTCTTTTCAGTTGAAAACTCCACTCCATACAAATATATGGGGAGGTACTAGCTCCAACTCGGTTTTAGAGTGAAAAATGCAGGAACTCCAAACCGGCACTAGAAAAGAGACTGAGAAACCAGAGTAATAGTTTCTCCTGCCCAGCGTTCCCTTTGTGCTAGATAAACGAACGTCTCTCCACATGCTCGGTTTTGAGAGGTAATTGTCTGTGAAAGCCGTCCTTCACCTAGCTTGTTGGGAACACAAATTTAACTTTCAGTTGCATACACCACTCCGTACGTATATATGGGGAGGTACTAGTTCCAACTGTGTTTTACAGTGATAACTCAGTATCTTCAAACCAGCACTAGGAAACAGACTGTGAAACCAGAGTAAAAGTTTCTCCTGCAACCTGTTCCCTTGTGCTAGATGAACGAACGTCTCTCCTCATGCTCAGTTCTGAGAGATAAGTGTGTGTGAAAGCCGTCCTTCACCTAGCCTGTTGGGAACACAACGTTACTTTTAACTTGCAAACTCCACTCCGTAGATATATATGGGGAGGTACTAGCTCCAACTCGGTTTTACAGTGAAAACTGCAGGAAATTCCAACCCGCACTAGGAAACAGACTGAGAAACCAGAGTAAAAGTTTCTCCAGCAACCTGTTCCCTTGTGCTAGATGAACGAACGTCTCTCCACATGCTCAGTTCTGAGAGATAAGTGTGTGTGAAAGCCGTCCTTCCCCTAGCCTGTTGGGAACACAAAGTTCTTTTCAGTTACAAACTCCACTCCATACATATATATGGGAAGGTACGAGATCCAACTCGGTTTTACAGTGAAAACTGCAGGAACTTCAAACCGGCACTAGGAAACAGACTGAGATACCGGAGTAAAAGTTTCTCCTGCAACCCGTTCCCTTTGTGCTAGATGAACGATCGTCTATCCACATGCTCAGTTCTGAAAGATAAGTGTGTGTGAAAGCCGTCCTTCACCTAGCTTGTTGGGAACACAAAGTTTCTTTTCACTTGCAAATTCCACTCCTTACATATATATGGGGAGGTACGAGCTCCAACTCGGTTTTACAGTGAAAACTGCAGGAAATTCAAACCGGCACTAGGGAACAGTCTGAGAGACCAGAGTAAAAGTTTCTCCTGCAACCCGATCCCTTTGTGCTAGATGAACGAACGTCTCAACACATGCTCAATTCTGAGAGATAAGTGTGTGTGAAAGCCTTCCTTCACCTAGCTTGTTGGGAACACAAAGTTCTTTTCAGTTGCAAAACCCACTCCATACATATATATGGGAAGGTACGAGATCCAACTCGGTTTTACAGTGAAAACTGCAGGAACTTCAAACCGGCACTAGGAAGCAGACTGAGATACCGGAGTAAAAGTTTCTCCTGCAACCCGTTCCCTTTGTGCTAGATGAACGAACGTCTATCCACATGCTCAGTTCTTTAAGATAAGTGTGTGTGAAAGCCTTCCTTAACCTAGCTTTTTGGGAACACAAAGTTTCTTTTCACTTGCAAACTCCACTCCTTTCATATATATGGGGAGGTACGAGCTCCAACTCGGATTCACAGTGAAAACTGCAGGAACTTCAATCCGGCACTAGGAAACAGACTGAGAAACCAGAGTAAAAGTTTCTCCTGCAACCCGATCCCTTTGTGCTAGATGAACGAACGTCTCAACACATGCTCAATTCTGAGAGATAAGTGTGTGTGAAAGCCGTCCTTCACCTAGCTTGTTGGGAACACAAAGTTCTTTTCAGTTGCAAAACCCACTCCATACATATATATGGGAAGGTACTAGCTCCAACTCGGTTTTAGAGTGAAAAATGCAGGAACTCCAAACCGGCACTAGAAAAGAGACTGAGAAACCAGAGTAATAGTTTCTCCTGCCCAGCGTTCCCTTTGTGCTAGATAAACGAACGTCTCTCCACATGCTCGGTTTTGAGAGGTAATTGTCTGTGAAAGCCGTCCTTCACCTAGCTTGTTGGGAACACAAATTTAACTTTCAGTTGCATACACCACTCCGTACGTATATATGGGGAGGTACTAGTTCCAACTGTGTTTTACAGTGATAACTCAGTATCTTCAAACCAGCACTAGGAAACAGACTGTGAAACCAGAGTAAAAGTTTCTCCTGCAACCTGTTCCCTTGTGCTAGATGAACGAACGTCTCTCCTCATGCTCATTTCTGAGAGATAAGTGTGTGTGAAAGCCGTCCTTCACCTAGCCTGTTGGGAACACAACGTTACTTTTAACTTGCAAACTCCACTCCGTAGATATATATGGGGAGGTACTAGCTCCAACTCGGTTTTACAGTGAAAACTGCAGGAAATTCCAACCCGCACTAGGAAACAGACTGAGAAACCAGAGTAAAAGTTTCTCCAGCAACCTGTTCCCTTGTGCTAGATGAACGAACGTCTCTCCACATGCTCAGTTCTGAGAGATAAGTGTGTGTGAAAGCCGTCCTTCCCCTAGCCTGTTGGGAACACAAAGTTCTTTTCAGTTACAAACTCCACTCCATACATATATATGGGAAGGTACGAGATCCAACTCGGTTTTACAGTGAAAACTGCAGGAACTTCAAACCGGCACTAGGAAACAGACTGAGATACCGGAGTAAAAGTTTCTCCTGCAACCCGTTCCCTTTGTGCTAGATGAACGATCGTCTATCCACATGCTCAGTTCTGAAAGATAAGTGTGTGTGAAAGCCGTCCTTCACCTAGCTTGTTGGGAACACAAAGTTTCTTTTCACTTGCAAATTCCACTCCTTACATATATATGGGGAGGTACGAGCTCCAACTCGGTTTTACAGTGAAAACTGCAGGAAATTCAAACCGGCACTAGGGAACAGTCTGAGAGACCAGAGTAAAAGTTTCTCCTGCAACCCGATCCCTTTGTGCTAGATGAACGAACGTCTCAACACATGCTCAATTCTGAGAGATAAGTGTGTGTGAAAGCCTTCCTTCACCTAGCTTGTTGGGAACACAAAGTTCTTTTCAGTTGCAAAACCCACTCCATACATATATATGGGAAGGTACGAGATCCAACTCGGTTTTACAGTGAAAACTGCAGGAACTTCAAACCGGCACTAGGAAGCAGACTGAGATACCGGAGTAAAAGTTTCTCCTGCAACCCGTTCCCTTTGTGCTAGATGAACGAACGTCTATCCACATGCTCAGTTCTTTAAGATAAGTGTGTGTGAAAGCCTTCCTTAACCTAGCTTTTTGGGAACACAAAGTTTCTTTTCACTTGCAAACTCCACTCCTTTCATATATATGGGGAGGTACGAGCTCCAACTCGGATTCACAGTGAAAACTGCAGGAACTTCAATCCGGCACTAGGAAACAGACTGAGAAACCAGAGTAAAAGTTTCCCCTGCAACCCGTTATCTTTGTGCTAGATGAACGAACGTCTCTCCACATGCTCAGTTCTGAGAGATAAGAGTGTGTGAAAGCCGTCCTTCAGCTAGCTTGTTGGGAACACAAAGTTTCTTTTCAGTTGAAAACTCCACTCCATACAAATATATGGGGAGGTACTAGCTCCAACTCGGTTTTAGAGTGAAAAATGCAGGAACTCCAAACCGGCACTAGAAAAGAGACTGAGAAACCAGAGTAATAGTTTCTCCTGCCCAGCGTTCCCTTTGTGCTAGATAAACGAACGTCTCTCCACATGCTCGGTTTTGAGAGGTAATTGTCTGTGAAAGCCGTCCTTCACCTAGCTTGTTGGGAACACAAATTTAACTTTCAGTTGCATACACCACTCCGTACGTATATATGGGGAGGTACTAGTTCCAACTGTGTTTTACAGTGATAACTCAGTATCTTCAAACCAGCACTAGGAAACAGACTGTGAAACCAGAGTAAAAGTTTCTCCTGCAACCTGTTCCCTTGTGCTAGATGAACGAACGTCTCTCCTCATGCTCAGTTCTGAGAGATAAGTGTGTGTGAAAGCCGTCCTTCACCTAGCCTGTTGGGAACACAACGTTACTTTTAACTTGCAAACTCCACTCCGTAGATATATATGGGGAGGTACTAGCTCCAACTCGGTTTTACAGTGAAAACTGCAGGAAATTCCAACCCGCACTAGGAAACAGACTGAGAAACCAGAGTAAAAGTTTCTCCAGCAACCTGTTCCCTTGTGCTAGATGAACGAACGTCTCTCCACATGCTCAGTTCTGAGAGATAAGTGTGTGTGAAAGCCGTCCTTCCCCTAGCCTGTTGGGAACACAAAGTTCTTTTCAGTTACAAACTCCACTCCATACATATATATGGGAAGGTACGAGATCCAACTCGGTTTTACAGTGAAAACTGCAGGAACTTCAAACCGGCACTAGGAAACAGACTGAGATACCGGAGTAAAAGTTTCTCCTGCAACCCGTTCCCTTTGTGCTAGATGAACGATCGTCTATCCACATGCTCAGTTCTGAAAGATAAGTGTGTGTGAAAGCCGTCCTTCACCTAGCTTGTTGGGAACACAAAGTTTCTTTTCACTTGCAAATTCCACTCCTTACATATATATGGGGAGGTACGAGCTCCAACTCGGTTTTACAGTGAAAACTGCAGGAAATTCAAACCGGCACTAGGGAACAGTCTGAGAGACCAGAGTAAAAGTTTCTCCTGCAACCCGATCCCTTTGTGCTAGATGAACGAACGTCTCAACACATGCTCAATTCTGAGAGATAAGTGTGTGTGAAAGCCTTCCTTCACCTAGCTTGTTGGGAACACAAAGTTCTTTTCAGTTGCAAAACCCACTCCATACATATATATGGGAAGGTACGAGATCCAACTCGGTTTTACAGTGAAAACTGCAGGAACTTCAAACCGGCACTAGGAAGCAGACTGAGATACCGGAGTAAAAGTTTCTCCTGCAACCCGTTCCCTTTGTGCTAGATGAACGAACGTCTATCCACATGCTCAGTTCTTTAAGATAAGTGTGTGTGAAAGCCTTCCTTAACCTAGCTTTTTGGGAACACAAAGTTTCTTTTCACTTGCAAACTCCACTCCTTTCATATATATGGGGAGGTACGAGCTCCAACTCGGATTCACAGTGAAAACTGCAGGAACTTCAATCCGGCACTAGGAAACAGACTGAGAAACCAGAGTAAAAGTTTCTCCTGCAACCCGATCCCTTTGTGCTAGATGAACGAACGTCTCAACACATGCTCAATTCTGAGAGATAAGTGTGTGTGAAAGCCGTCCTTCACCTAGCTTGTTGGGAACACAAAGTTCTTTTCAGTTGCAAAACCCACTCCATACATATATATGGGAAGGTACTAGCTCCAACTCGGTTTTAGAGTGAAAAATGCAGGAACTCCAAACCGGCACTAGAAAAGAGACTGAGAAACCAGAGTAATAGTTTCTCCTGCCCAGCGTTCCCTTTGTGCTAGATAAACGAACGTCTCTCCACATGCTCGGTTTTGAGAGGTAATTGTCTGTGAAAGCCGTCCTTCACCTAGCTTGTTGGGAACACAAATTTAACTTTCAGTTGCATACACCACTCCGTACGTATATATGGGGAGGTACTAGTTCCAACTGTGTTTTACAGTGATAACTCAGTATCTTCAAACCAGCACTAGGAAACAGACTGTGAAACCAGAGTAAAAGTTTCTCCTGCAACCTGTTCCCTTGTGCTAGATGAACGAACGTCTATCCACATGCTCAGTTCTTTAAGATAAGTGTGTGTGAAAGCCGTCCTTCACCTAGCCTGTTGGGAACACAACGTTACTTTTAACTTGCAAACTCCACTCCGTAGATATATATGGGGAGGTACTAGCTCCAACTCGGTTTTACAGTGAAAACTGCAGGAAATTCCAACCCGCACTAGGAAACAGACTGAGAAACCAGAGTAAAAGTTTCTCCAGCAACCTGTTCCCTTGTGCTAGATGAACGAACGTCTCTCCACATGCTCAGTTCTGAGAGATAAGTGTGTGTGAAAGCCGTCCTTCCCCTAGCCTGTTGGGAACACAAAGTTCTTTTCAGTTACAAACTCCACTCCATACATATATATGGGAAGGTACGAGATCCAACTCGGTTTTACAGTGAAAACTGCAGGAACTTCAAACCGGCACTAGGAAACAGACTGAGATACCGGAGTAAAAGTTTCTCCTGCAACCCGTTCCCTTTGTGCTAGATGAACGATCGTCTATCCACATGCTCAGTTCTGAAAGATAAGTGTGTGTGAAAGCCGTCCTTCACCTAGCTTGTTGGGAACACAAAGTTTCTTTTCACTTGCAAATTCCACTCCTTACATATATATGGGGAGGTACGAGCTCCAACTCGGTTTTACAGTGAAAACTGCAGGAAATTCAAACCGGCACTAGGGAACAGTCTGAGAGACCAGAGTAAAAGTTTCTCCTGCAACCCGATCCCTTTGTGCTAGATGAACGAACGTCTCAACACATGCTCAATTCTGAGAGATAAGTGTGTGTGAAAGCCTTCCTTCACCTAGCTTGTTGGGAACACAAAGTTCTTTTCAGTTGCAAAACCCACTCCATACATATATATGTGAAGGTACGAGATCCAACTCGGTTTTACAGTGAAAACTGCAGGAACTTCAAACCGGCACTAGGAAGCAGACTGAGATACCGGAGTAAAAGTTTCTCCTGCAACCCGTTCCCTTTGTGCTAGATGAACGAACGTCTATCCACATGCTCAGTTCTTTAAGATAAGTGTGTGTGAAAGCCTTCCTTAACCTAGCTTTTTGGGAACACAAAGTTTCTTTTCACTTGCAAACTCCACTCCTTTCATATATATGGGGAGGTACGAGCTCCAACTCGGATTCACAGTGAAAACTGCAGGAACTTCAATCCGGCACTAGGAAACAGACTGAGAAACCAGAGTAAAAGTTTCCCCTGCAACCCGTTATCTTTGTGCTAGATGAACGAACGTCTCTCCACATGCTCAGTTCTGAGAGATAAGAGTGTGTGAAAGCCGTCCTTCAGCTAGCTTGTTGGGAACACAAAGTTTCTTTTCAGTTGAAAACTCCACTCCATACAAATATATGGGGAGGTACTAGCTCCAACTCGGTTTTAGAGTGAAAAATGCAGGAACTCCAAACCGGCACTAGAAAAGAGACTGAGAAACCAGAGTAATAGTTTCTCCTGCCCAGCGTTCCCTTTGTGCTAGATAAACGAACGTCTCTCCACATGCTCGGTTTTGAGAGGTAATTGTCTGTGAAAGCCGTCCTTCACCTAGCTTGTTGGGAACACAAATTTAACTTTCAGTTGCATACACCACTCCGTACGTATATATGGGGAGGTACTAGTTCCAACTGTGTTTTACAGTGATAACTCAGTATCTTCAAACCAGCACTAGGAAACAGACTGTGAAACCAGAGTAAAAGTTTCTCCTGCAACCTGTTCCCTTGTGCTAGATGAACGAACGTCTCTCCTCATGCTCAGTTCTGAGAGATAAGTGTGTGTGAAAGCCGTCCTTCACCTAGCCTGTTGGGAACACAACGTTACTTTTAACTTGCAAACTCCACTCCGTAGATATATATGGGGAGGTACTAGCTCCAACTCGGTTTTACAGTGAAAACTGCAGGAAATTCCAACCCGCACTAGGAAACAGACTGAGAAACCAGAGTAAAAGTTTCTCCAGCAACCTGTTCCCTTGTGCTAGATGAACGAACGTCTCTCCACATGCTCAGTTCTGAGAGATAAGTGTGTGTGAAAGCCGTCCTTCCCCTAGCCTGTTGGGAACACAAAGTTCTTTTCAGTTACAAACTCCACTCCATACATATATATGGGAAGGTACGAGATCCAACTCGGTTTTACAGTGAAAACTGCAGGAACTTCAAACCGGCACTAGGAAACAGACTGAGATACCGGAGTAAAAGTTTCTCCTGCAACCCGTTCCCTTTGTGCTAGATGAACGATCGTCTATCCACATGCTCAGTTCTGAAAGATAAGTGTGTGTGAAAGCCGTCCTTCACCTAGCTTGTTGGGAACACAAAGTTTCTTTTCACTTGCAAATTCCACTCCTTACATATATATGGGGAGGTACGAGCTCCAACTCGGTTTTACAGTGAAAACTGCAGGAAATTCAAACCGGCACTAGGGAACAGTCTGAGAGACCAGAGTAAAAGTTTCTCCTGCAACCCGATCCCTTTGTGCTAGATGAACGAACGTCTCAACACATGCTCAATTCTGAGAGATAAGTGTGTGTGAAAGCCTTCCTTCACCTAGCTTGTTGGGAACACAAAGTTCTTTTCAGTTGCAAAACCCACTCCATACATATATATGGGAAGGTACGAGATCCAACTCGGTTTTACAGTGAAAACTGCAGGAACTTCAAACCGGCACTAGGAAGCAGACTGAGATACCGGAGTAAAAGTTTCTCCTGCAACCCGTTCCCTTTGTGCTAGATGAACGAACGTCTATCCACATGCTCAGTTCTTTAAGATAAGTGTGTGTGAAAGCCTTCCTTAACCTAGCTTTTTGGGAACACAAAGTTTCTTTTCACTTGCAAACTCCACTCCTTTCATATATATGGGGAGGTACGAGCTCCAACTCGGATTCACAGTGAAAACTGCAGGAACTTCAATCCGGCACTAGGAAACAGACTGAGAAACCAGAGTAAAAGTTTCCCCTGCAACCCGTTATCTTTGTGCTAGATGAACGAACGTCTCTCCACATGCTCAGTTCTGAGAGATAAGAGTGTGTGAAAGCCGTCCTTCAGCTAGCTTGTTGGGAACACAAAGTTTCTTTTCAGTTGAAAACTCCACTCCATACAAATATATGGGGAGGTACTAGCTCCAACTCGGTTTTAGAGTGAAAAATGCAGGAACTCCAAACCGGCACTAGAAAAGAGACTGAGAAACCAGAGTAATAGTTTCTCCTGCCCAGCGTTCCCTTTGTGCTAGATAAACGAACGTCTCTCCACATGCTCGGTTTTGAGAGGTAATTGTCTGTGAAAGCCGTCCTTCACCTAGCTTGTTGGGAACACAAATTTAACTTTCAGTTGCATACACCACTCCGTACGTATATATGGGGAGGTACTAGTTCCAACTGTGTTTTACAGTGATAACTCAGTATCTTCAAACCAGCACTAGGAAACAGACTGTGAAACCAGAGTAAAAGTTTCTCCTGCAACCTGTTCCCTTGTGCTAGATGAACGAACGTCTCTCCTCATGCTCAGTTCTGAGAGATAAGTGTGTGTGAAAGCCGTCCTTCACCTAGCCTGTTGGGAACACAACGTTACTTTTAACTTGCAAACTCCACTCCGTAGATATATATGGGGAGGTACTAGCTCCAACTCGGTTTTACAGTGAAAACTGCAGGAAATTCCAACCCGCACTAGGAAACAGACTGAGAAACCAGAGTAAAAGTTTCTCCAGCAACCTGTTCCCTTGTGCTAGATGAACGAACGTCTCTCCACATGCTCAGTTCTGAGAGATAAGTGTGTGTGAAAGCCGTCCTTCCCCTAGCCTGTTGGGAACACAAAGTTCTTTTCAGTTACAAACTCCACTCCATACATATATATGGGAAGGTACGAGATCCAACTCGGTTTTACAGTGAAAACTGCAGGAACTTCAAACCGGCACTAGGAAACAGACTGAGATACCGGAGTAAAAGTTTCTCCTGCAACCCGTTCCCTTTGTGCTAGATGAACGATCGTCTATCCACATGCTCAGTTCTGAAAGATAAGTGTGTGTGAAAGCCGTCCTTCACCTAGCTTGTTGGGAACACAAAGTTTCTTTTCACTTGCAAATTCCACTCCTTACATATATATGGGGAGGTACGAGCTCCAACTCGGTTTTACAGTGAAAACTGCAGGAAATTCAAACCGGCACTAGGGAACAGTCTGAGAGACCAGAGTAAAAGTTTCTCCTGCAACCCGATCCCTTTGTGCTAGATGAACGAACGTCTCAACACATGCTCAATTCTGAGAGATAAGTGTGTGTGAAAGCCTTCCTTCACCTAGCTTGTTGGGAACACAAAGTTCTTTTCAGTTGCAAAACCCACTCCATACATATATATGGGAAGGTACGAGATCCAACTCGGTTTTACAGTGAAAACTGCAAGAACTTCAAACCGGCACTAGGAAGCAGACTGAGATACCGGAGTAAAAGTTTCTCCTGCAACCCGTTCCCTTTGTGCTAGATGAACGAACGTCTATCCACATGCTCAGTTCTTTAAGATAAGTGTGTGTGAAAGCCTTCCTTAACCTAGCTTTTTGGGAACACAAAGTTTCTTTTCACTTGCAAACTCCACTCCTTTCATATATATGGGGAGGTACGAGCTCCAACTCGGATTCACAGTGAAAACTGCAGGAACTTCAATCCGGCACTAGGAAACAGACTGAGAAACCAGAGTAAAAGTTTCTCCTGCAACCCGATCCCTTTGTGCTAGATGAACGAACGTCTCAACACATGCTCAATTCTGAGAGATAAGAGTGTGTGAAAGCCGTCCTTCAGCTAGCTTGTTGGGAACACAAAGTTTCTTTTCAGTTGAAAACTCCACTCCATACAAATATATGGGGAGGTACTAGCTCCAACTCGGTTTTAGAGTGAAAAATGCAGGAACTCCAAACCGGCACTAGAAAAGAGACTGAGAAACCAGAGTAATAGTTTCTCCTGCCCAGCGTTCCCTTTGTGCTAGATAAACGAACGTCTCTCCACATGCTCGGTTTTGAGAGGTAATTGTCTGTGAAAGCCGTCCTTCACCTAGCTTGTTGGGAACACAAATTTAACTTTCAGTTGCATACACCACTCCGTACGTATATATGGGGAGGTACTAGTTCCAACTGTGTTTTACAGTGATAACTCAGTATCTTCAAACCAGCACTAGGAAACAGACTGTGAAACCAGAGTAAAAGTTTCTCCTGCAACCTGTTCCCTTGTGCTAGATGAACGAACGTCTCTCCTCATGCTCAGTTCTGAGAGATAAGTGTGTGTGAAAGCCGTCCTTCACCTAGCCTGTTGGGAACACAACGTTACTTTTAACTTGCAAACTCCACTCCGTAGATATATATGGGGAGGTACTAGCTCCAACTCGGTTTTACAGTGAAAACTGCAGGAAATTCCAACCCGCACTAGGAAACAGACTGAGAAACCAGAGTAAAAGTTTCTCCAGCAACCTGTTCCCTTGTGCTAGATGAACGAACGTCTCTCCACATGCTCAGTTCTGAGAGATAAGTGTGTGTGAAAGCCGTCCTTCCCCTAGCCTGTTGGGAACACAAAGTTCTTTTCAGTTACAAACTCCACTCCATACATATATATGGGAAGGTACGAGATCCAACTCGGTTTTACAGTGAAAACTGCAGGAACTTCAAACCGGCACTAGGAAACAGACTGAGATACCGGAGTAAAAGTTTCTCCTGCAACCCGTTCCCTTTGTGCTAGATGAACGATCGTCTATCCACATGCTCAGTTCTGAAAGATAAGTGTGTGTGAAAGCCGTCCTTCACCTAGCTTGTTGGGAACACAAAGTTTCTTTTCACTTGCAAATTCCACTCCTTACATATATATGGGGAGGTACGAGCTCCAACTCGGTTTTACAGTGAAAACTGCAGGAAATTCAAACCGGCACTAGGGAACAGTCTGAGAGACCAGAGTAAAAGTTTCTCCTGCAACCCGATCCCTTTGTGCTAGATGAACGAACGTCTCAACACATGCTCAATTCTGAGAGATAAGTGTGTGTGAAAGCCGTCCTTCACCTAGCTTGTTGGGAACACAAAGTTCTTTTCAGTTGCAAAACCCACTCCATACATATATATGGGAAGGTACGAGATCCAACTCGGTTTTACAGTGAAAACTGCAGGAACTTCAAACCGGCACTAGGAAGCAGACTGAGATACCGGAGTAAAAGTTTCTCCTGCAACCCGTTCCCTTTGTGCTAGATGAACGAACGTCTATCCACATGCTCAGTTCTTTAAGATAAGTGTGTGTGAAAGCCTTCCTTAACCTAGCTTTTTGGGAACACAAAGTTTCTTTTCACTTGCAAACTCCACTCCTTTCATATATATGGGGAGGTACGAGCTCCAACTCGGATTCACAGTGAAAACTGCAGGAACTTCAATCCGGCACTAGGAAACAGACTGAGAAACCAGAGTAAAAGTTTCCCCTGCAACCCGTTATCTTTGTGCTAGATGAACGAACGTCTCTCCACATGCTCAGTTCTGAGAGATAAGAGTGTGTGAAAGCCGTCCTTCAGCTAGCTTGTTGGGAACACAAAGTTTCTTTTCAGTTGAAAACTCCACTCCATACAAATATATGGGGAGGTACTAGCTCCAACTCGGTTTTAGAGTGAAAAATGCAGGAACTCCAAACCGGCACTAGAAAAGAGACTGAGAAACCAGAGTAATAGTTTCTCCTGCCCAGCGTTCCCTTTGTGCTAGATAAACGAACGTCTCTCCACATGCTCGGTTTTGAGAGGTAATTGTCTGTGAAAGCCGTCCTTCACCTAGCTTGTTGGGAACACAAATTTAACTTTAAGTTGCATACACCACTCCGTACGTATATATGGGGAGGTACTAGTTCCAACTGTGTTTTACAGTGATAACTCAGTATCTTCAAACCAGCACTAGGAAACAGACTGTGAAACCAGAGTAAATGTTTCTCCTGCAACCCTTTCCCTTTGTGCTAGATGAACGAACGTCTCTCCACATGCTCATTTCTGAGAGATAAGTGTGTGTTAAAGACGTCCTTCACATAGATTTTTGGGAACACAAAGTTACTTTTCAGTTGCCAAATCCACTCCTTACATATATATATTGAGGTATAAATCCAACACTGTTTTACAGAGAAAACTGCAGGAACTTCAAACCGGCACTAAGTAACAGACTGAGAATCCAGAGTAAAACTTTCCCCTGCAAACCGTTCAATTTTTGCTAGATGAACTAAAGTCTCTCCACATGCTCAGTTGTGAGAGATAAGTGTGTGTGAAAGCCGTCTTTCACCTAGCTTGTTGGGAACAGAAAGATTCTGTTCAGTTAGAAAATCCTCTCCATACATATATATGGGTAGGTACTAGCTCCAACACGGTTTTACCGTGAAAACTGCAGGAAATTCAAACCGGCATTAGGAAACAGACTGAGAAAACAGAGTAAAAGTTTCTCCTGCAAACCTTTCCCTTTGTGCTAGATGAACGATCGTCTCTCCACATGCTCAGTTCTGTGAGATAGGTGCGTGTGAAAGCCGTCCTACACATAGCTTGTTGGGAACACAAAGTTTCTTTTCATTTGCCAACTCCAATCCATACATATTTATATGGAGGTACTAGCTCCAACTCGGTTTTACAGTGAAAACTGCAGGAAATTCAAACCGGCACTAGGAAACAGACTGAGAAACCAGAGTAAAAGTTTCTCCTGCAACCTGTTCCCTTGTGCTAGATGAACGAACGTCTCTCCTCATGCTCAGTTCTGAGAGATAAGTGTGTGTGAAAGCCGTCCTTCACCTAGCCTGTTGGGAATACAACGTTACTTTTAACTTGCAAACTCCACTCCGTAGATATATATGGGGAGGTACTAGCTCCAACTCGGTTTTACAGTGAAAACTGCAGGAAATTCCAACCCGCACTAGGAAACAGACTGAGAAACCAGAGTAAAAGTTTCTCCAGCAACCTGTTCCCTTGTGCTAGATGAACGAACGTCTCTCCACATGCTCAGTTCTGAGAGATAAGTGTGTGTGAAAGCCGTCCTTCCCCTAGCCTGTTGGGAACACAAAGTTCTTTTCAGTTACAAACTCCACTCCATACATATATATGGGAAGGTACGAGATCCAACTCGGTTTTACAGTGAAAACTGCAGGAACTTCAAACCGGCACTAGGAAACAGACTGAGATACCGGAGTAAAAGTTTCTCCTGCAACCCGTTCCCTTTGTGCTAGATGAACGATCGTCTATCCACATGCTCAGTTCTGAAAGATAAGTGTGTGTGAAAGCCGTCCTTCACCTAGCTTGTTGGGAACACAAAGTTTCTTTTCACTTGCAAATTCCACTCCTTACATATATATGGGGAGGTACGAGCTCCAACTCGGTTTTACAGTGAAAACTGCAGGAAATTCAAACCGGCACTAGGGAACAGTCTGAGAGACCAGAGTAAAAGTTTCTCCTGCAAGCCGATCCCTTTGTGCTAGATGAACGAACGTCTCAACACATGCTCAATTCTGAGAGATAAGTGTGTGTGAAAGCCTTCCTTCACCTAGCTTGTTGGGAACACAAAGTTCTTTTCAGTTGCAAAACCCACTCCATACATATATATGGGAAGGTACGAGATCCAACTCGGTTTTACAGTGAAAACTGCAGGAACTTCAAACCGGCACTAGGAAGCAGACTGAGATACCGGAGTAAAAGTTTCTCCTGCAACCCGTTCCCTTTGTGCTAGATGAACGAACGTCTATCCACATGCTCAGTTCTTTAAGATAAGTGTGTGTGAAAGCCTTCCTTAACCTAGCTTTTTGGGAACACAAAGTTTCTTTTCACTTGCAAACTCCACTCCTTTCATATATATGGGGAGGTACGAGCTCCAACTCGGATTCACAGTGAAAACTGCAGGAACTTCAATCCGGCACTAGGAAACAGACTGAGAAACCAGAGTAAAAGTTTCCCCTGCAACCCGTTATCTTTGTGCTAGATGAACGAACGTCTCTCCACATGCTCAGTTCTGAGAGATAAGAGTGTGTGAAAGCCGTACTTCAGCTAGCTTGTTGGGAACACAAAGTTTCTTTTCAGTTGAAAACTCCACTCCATACAAATATATGGGGAGGTACTAGCTCCAACTCGGTTTTAGAGTGAAAAATGCAGGAACTCCAACCCGGCACTAGAAAAGAGACTGAGAAACCAGAGTAATAGTTTCTCCTGCCCAGCGTTCCCTTTGTGCTAGATAAACGAACGTCTCTCCACATGCTCGGTTTTGAGAGGTAATTGTCTGTGAAAGCCGTCCTTCACCTAGCTTGTTGGGAACACAAATTTAACTTTCAGTTGCATACACCACTCCGTACGTATATATGGGGAGGTACTAGTTCCAACTGTGTTTTACAGTGATAACTCAGTATCTTCAAACCAGCACTAGGAAACAGACTGTGAAACCAGAGTAAAAGTTTCTCCTGCAAACCTTTCCCTTTGTGCTAGATGAACGAACGTCTCTCCACATGCTCATTTCTGAGAGATAAGTGTGTGTTAAAGACGTCCTTCACATAGATTTTTGGGAACACAAAGTTACTTTTCAGTTGCCAAATCCACTCCTTACATATATATATTGAGGTATAAATCCAACACTGTTTTACAGAGAAAACTGCAGGAACTTCAAACCGGCACTAAGTAACAGACTGAGAATCCAGAGTAAAACTTTCCCCTGCAAACCGTTCAATTTTTGCTAGATGAACTAAAGTCTCTCCACATGCTCAGTTGTGAGAGAAAAGTGTGTGTGAAAGCCGTCTTTCACCTAGCTTGTTGGGAACAGAAAGATTCTGTTCAGTTAGAAAATCCTCTCCATACATATATATGGGTAGGTACTAGCTCCAACACGGTTTTACCGTGAAAACTGCAGGAATTTCAAACCGGCATTAGGAAACAGACTGAGAAAACAGAGTAAAAGTTTCTCCTGCAACCCTTTCCCTTTGTGCTAGATGAACGATCGTCTCTCCACATGCTCAGTTCTGAGAGATAGGTGCGTGTGAAAGCCGTCCTACACATAGCTTGTTGGGAACACAAAGTTTCTTTTCATTTGCCAACTCCAATCCATACATATTTATATGGAGGTACTAGCTCCAACTCGGTTTTACAGTGCAAACTGCAGGAACTTCAAACCGGCACTAGGAAACAGACTGAGAAACCAGAGTAAAAGTTTCACATGCAACCCGTTCCCTTTGTGCTAGATGAACGAACGTCTCTCCACATGCTCAGTTCTGAGAGATAAGTGTGTGTGAAAGCCGTCCTTCACCTAGCTTGTTGGGAACACAAAGTTTCTTTTAAATTTCAAACTCCACTCCATACATATATATGGGGAGGTACTAGCTCAAACTCGGATTTACAGTGAAAAATGCAGGAACTTCAAACCGGCACTAGGAAAAAGACTGAGAAACCAGAGTAAAAGTTTCTCCTGCAACCCGTTCCATTTGTGCTAGATGAACGAACGTCACTCCACATGCTCAGTTCTGAGAGATAAGTGCGTGTGAAAGCCGTCCTTCACATAGTTTGTTGGGAACACAAAGTTTCTTTTCATTTGCCAACTCCAATCCATACATATTTATATGGAGGTACTATCTCCAACTCGGTTTTACAGTGAAAACTGCAGGAAATTCAAACCGGCACTAGGAAACAGACTGAGAAACCAGAGTAAAAGTTTCTCCTGCAACCTGTTCCCTTGTGCTAGATGAACGAACGTCTCTCCTCATGCTCAGTTCTGAGAGATAAGTGTGTGTGAAAGCCGTCCTTCACCTAGCCTGTTGGGAACACAACGTTACTTTTAACTTGCAAACTCCACTCCGTAGATATATATGGGGAGGTACTAGCTCCAACTCGGTTTTACAGTGAAAACTGCAGGAAATTCCAACCCGCACTAGGAAACAGACTGAGAAACCAGAGTAAAAGTTTCTCCAGCAACCTGTTCCCTTGTGCTAGATGAACGAACGTCTCTCCACATGCTCAGTTCTGAGAGATAAGTGTGTGTGAAAGCCGTCCTTCCCCTAGCCTGTTGGGAACACAAAGTTCTTTTCAGTTACAAACTCCACTCCATACATATATATGGGAAGGTACGAGATCCAACTCGGTTTTACAGTGAAAACTGCAGGAACTTCAAACCGGCACTAGGAAACAGACTGAGAAACCAGAGTAAAAGTTTCTCCTGCAACCCGTTATATTTGTGCTAGATGAACGAACGTCTCTCCACATGCTCAGTTCTGAGAGATAGGAGTGTGTGAAAGCCAACATTCACCTAGCTTGTTGGGAACACAAAGTTTCTTTTCAGTTGAAAACTCCAATCCATACAAATATATGGGGAGGTACAAGCTCCAACTCGGTTTTACAGTGAAAACTGCAGTAACATCAAACCGGCACTAGGAAAAAACTGAGAATCCACAGAAAAAGTTTCCCCTGCAACCGATTCCCTTTGTGCTAGATGAACGAAAGTCTCTCCACATGCTCGGTTTTGAGAGATAAATGTGTGTAGAAGCCGTCCTTCACCTAGCTTGTTGGGAACACAATGTTTCTTTTCAGTTGAAAACTCCACTCCATACATATATATGGGGAGTTACGAGCTCCAACTCTGTTTTACATTGAAAACTGCAGGAACTCCAAACCGGCACTAGAAAACAGACTGAGAAACCAGAGTAATAGTTTCTCCTGCCCAGCGTTCCCTTTGTGCTACATAAACGAACGTCTCTCCACATGCTCGGTTTTGAGAGGTAATTGTCTGTGAAAGTCGTCCTTCACCTAGCTTGTTGGGAACACAAAGTTAACTTTCAGTTGCATACTCCACTCCGTACATATATATGGGGAGGTACTAGTTCCAACTGTGTTTTACAGTGATAACTCAGTATCTTCAAACCAGCACTAGGAAACAGACTGAGAAACCAGAGTAAAAGTTTCTCCTGCAACCTGATCCCTTGTGCTAGATGAACGAACGTCTCTCCTCATGCTCAGTTCTGAGAGATAAGGGTGTGTGAAAGCCGTCCTTCACCTAGCCTGTTGGGAACACAACGTTACTTTTAACTTGCAAACTCCACTCCGTAGATATATATGGGGAGGTACTAACTCCAACTCGGTTTTACAGTGAAAACTGCAGGAACGTCAAACCGGCACTAGGAAACAGACTGAGAAACCATAGTAAAAGTTTCTCCTGCAACCCGTTCCCTTTGTGCTAGATGAACGAACGTCTCTCCACATGCTCAGTTCTGAGGGATAAGTGTGTGTGAAATCCGTCCTTCCCCTAGCCTGTTGGGAACACAAAGTTCTTTTCAGTTACAAACTCCACTCCATACATATATATGGGAAGGTACGAGATCCAACTCGGTTTTACAGTGAAAACTGCAGGAACTTCAATCCGGCACTAGGAAACAGACTGAGAAACCAGAGTAAAAGTTTCTCCTGCAAACCTTTCCCTTTGTGCTAGATGAACGAACGTCTCTCCACATGCTCATTTCTGAGAGATAAGTGTGTGTGAAAGACGTCCTTCACATAGATTGTTGGGAACACAAAGTAACTTTTCAGTTGCCAAATCCATTCCTTACATATATATATTGAGGTATAAATCCAACTCTATTTTGCAGAGAAAACTGCAGGAACTTCAAACCGGCACTAAGTAACAGACTGAGAATCCAGAGTAAAACTTTCCCTGCAACCCGTTCAATTTTTGCTAGATGAACTAAAGTCTCTCCACATGCTCAGTTCTGAGAGATAAGTGTGTGTGAAAGCCGTCCTTCACCTAGCTTGTTGGGAACACAAAGTTCATTTTCACTTGCAAAATCCACTACATACATATATATGGGGAGGTACTAGCTCCAACTCGGTTTTACAGTGCAAACTGCAGGAACTTCAAACCGGCACTAGGAAACAGAGTGAGAAACCAGAGTAAAAGTTTCTCCCGCAACCCGTTCCCTTTGTGCTTGATGAACGAACGTCTCTCCACATGCTCATTTCTGAGAGATAATTGTGAGTGAAAGCCGTCCTCCACATAGATTGTTGGGAACACAAAGTATCTTTTCACATGCAAAATCCTCTCCATACATATATATGGGAAGGTACGAAATCCAACTCGGTTTTACAGTGAAAACTGCAGGAACTTCAATCCGGCACTAGGAAACAGACTGAGAAACCAGAGTAAAAGTTTCTCCTGCAACCCGTTCCCTTTGTGCTAGATGAACGAAAGTCTCTCCACATGCTCAGTTCTGAGAGATAAGTGTGTGTGAAAGCCGTCCTTCACCTAGCTTGTTGGGAACACAAAGTTTCTTTTCACTTGCAAACTCCACTCCATACATATATATGGGGAGGTACTAGCTCCAACTCGGTTTTACAGTGCAAACTGCAGGAACTTCAAACCGGCACTAGGAAACAGACTGAGAAACCAGAGTAAATGTTTCTCCTGCAACCCGTTCCATTTGTGCTAGATGAACGAACGTCTCTCCACATGCTCAGTTCTGAGAGATAAGTGTGTGTGAAAGCCGTCCTTCACCTAGCTTGTTGGGAACACAAAGTTCTTTTCACTTGCAAACTCCACTCCATACATATATATGTGGAGGTACTAGCTCCAACTCGGTTTTACAGTGCAAACTGCAGGAACTTCAAACCGGCACTAGGAAACAGACTGAGATACCAGAGTAAAAGTTTCTCCTGCAACCCGTTCCCTTTGTGCTAGATGAACGAACGTCTCTCCACATGCTCAGTTCTGAGAGATAAGTGTGTGTGAAAGCCGTCCTTCACCTAGCTTCTTGGGAACACAAAGTTTCTTTTCACTTGCAAACTCCACTCCATACATATATATGTGGAGGTACTAGCTCCAACTCGGTTTTACAGTGCAAACTGCAGGAACTTCAAACCGGCACTAGGAAACAGACTGAGATACCAGAGTAAAAGTTTCTCCAGCAACCCGTTCCCTTTGTGCTAGATGAACGAACGTCTCTCCACATGCTCTGTTCTGAGAGATAAGTGTGTGTGAAAGCCGTCCTTCACCTAGCTTGTTGGGAACACATAGTTTCTTTTCACTTGCAAACTCCACTCCATACATATATATGGGGAGGTACTAGCTCCAACTCGGTTTTACAGTGCAAACTGCAGGAACTTCAAACCGGCACTAGGAAACAGACTGAGAAACCAGAGTAAAAGTTTCTCCTGCAATCCGTTCCCTTTGTGCTAGATGAACGAAGGTCTCTCCACAAGCTCAGTTCTGAGAGATAAGTGTGTGTGAAAGCTGTCCTTCAACTAGCTTGTTGGGAGCACAAAGTTTTTTTCTCTTGCAAACTCCTCTCCATACATATATATGGGGAGGTAGTAGCTCCAACTCGGTTTTACAGTGCAAACTGCAGGAACTTCAAACCGGCACTAGAAAACAGACTGAGAAACCAGAGTAAAAGTTTCTCCTGCAACCCATTCCCTTTGTGCTAGATGAACGAAAGTCCCTCCACATGCTCAGTTCTGAGAGATGAGTGTGTGTGAAAGCCGTCCTTCACCTAGCTTGTTGGGAACACAAAGTTTCTTTTCACTTGCAAACTCCACTCCATACATATATATGGGGAGGTACTAGCCCCAACTCGGTTTTACTGTGCAAACTGCAGGAACTTCAAACCGGCACTAGGAAACAGACTGAGACACCAGAGTAAAACTTTCTCCTGCAACCCGTTCCCTTTGTGCTAGATGAACGAACGTCTCTCCACATGCTCAGTTCTGAGAGATAAGTGTGTGTGAAAGCCGTCCTTCACCTAGCTTGTTCGGAACACAAAGTTTCTTTTCACTTGCAAACACCACTCCATACATATATATGGGGAGGTACTAGCTCCAACTCTGTTTTACAGTGCAAACTGCAGGAACTTCAAACCGGCACTAGGAAACAGACTGAGAAACCAGAGTAAAAGTTTCTCCTTCAGCCCGTTTCCTTTGTGCTAGATGAACGAACGTCTCTCCACATGTTAAATTCTGAGATATAAATGTGTGTGAAAGCCGTCCTTCACCTAGGTTGTTGGGAACACAAAGTTTCTTTTCACTTGCAAACTCCACTCCATACATATATATGGGTATGTACGAGCTCCAACTCGGTTTTACTGTGAAAACTGCAGGAACTTCAATACGGCACTAGGAAACAGACTGAGAAACCAGAGTAAATGTTTCTCCTGCAACCCGTTATCTTTTTGCTAGATGAACGACCGTCTCTCCACATGCTCAATTCTGAGAGATAAGAGTGTGTGAAAGCCGTCCTTCACCTAGCTTGTTGGGAACACAAAGTTTCTTTTCAGTTGAAATCTCCACTCCATACCTATATATGGGGAGGTACAAGATCCAACTCGGTTTTACAGTGAAAACTGCAGGAAATTCAAACCGGCACTAGGGAACAGTCTGAGAGACCAGAGTAAAAGTTTCTCCTGCAACCCGATCCCTTTGTGCTAGATGAACGAACGTCTCAACACATGCTCATTTCTGAGAGATAAGTGTTTGTGAAGCCGTCCTTCACATAGCTTGTTGGGAACACAAAGTTTCTTTTAACTTGCAAACCCCAATCCATACAAATATATGGGGAGGTACGAGCTCCAACTCGGTTTTAGAGTGAAAAATGCAGGAACTCCAAACCGGCACTAGAAAACAGACTGAGAAACCAGAGTAATAGTTTCTCCTGCCCAGCGTTCCCTTTGTGCTTCCTAAACGAACGTCTCTCCACATGCTCGGTTTTGAGAGGTAATTGTCTGTGAAAGCCGTCCTTCACCTAGCTTGTTGGGAACACAAATTTAACTTTCAGTTGCATACTCCACTCCGTACGTATATATGGGGAGGTACTAGTTCCAACTGTGTTTTACAGTGATAACTCAGTATCTTCAAACCAGCACTAGGAAACAGACTGAGAAACCAGAGTAAAAGTTTCTCCTGCAACCCTTTCCCTTTGTGCTAGATGAACGAACGTCTCTCCACATGCTCATTTCTGCGAGATAAGTGTGTGTTAAAGACGTCCTTCACATAGATTTTTGGGAACAAAAAGTTACTTTTCAGTTGCCAAATCCACTCCTTACATATATATATTGAGGTATAAATCCAACTCTGTTTTACAGAGAAAACTGCAGGAACTTCAAACCGGCACTAAGTAACAGACTGAGAATCCAGAGTAAAACTTTCCCCTACAAACCGTTCAATTTTTGCTAGATGAACTAAAGTCTCTCCACATGCTCAGTTGTGAGAGATAAGTGTGTGTGAAAGCCGTCTTTCACCTAGCTTGTTGGGAACAGAAAGATTCTGTTCAGTTAGAAAATCCTCTCCATACATATATATGGGGAGGTACTAGCTCCAACTCGGTTTTACAGTGAAAAATGCAGGAACTTCAAACCGGCACTAGGAAAAAGACTGAGAAACCAGAGTAAAAGTTTCTCCTGCAACCCGTTCCATTTGTGCTAGATGAACGAACGTCTCGCCACATGCTCAGTTCTGAGAGATAAGTGCGTGTGAAAGCCGTCCTTCACATAGTTTGTTGGGAACACAAAGTTTCTTTTCAGTTGCCAACTCCAATCCATACATATTTATATGGAGGTACTAGCTCCAACTCGGTTTAACAGTGAAAACTGCAGGAAATTCAAACCGGCACTAGGAAACAGACTGAGAAACCAGAGTAAAAGTTTCCCCTGCAACCCGTTATCTTTGTGCTAGATGAACGAACGTCTCTCCACATGCTCAGTTCTGAGAGATAAGAGTGTGTGAAAGCCGTACTTCAGCTAGCTTGTTGGGAACACAAAGTTTCTTTTCAGTTGAAAACTCCACTCCATACAAATATATGGGGAGGTACTAGCTCCAACTCGGTTTTAGAGTGAAAAATGCAGGAACTCCAACCCGGCACTAGAAAAGAGACTGAGAAACCAGAGTAATAGTTTCTCCTGCCCAGCGTTCCCTTTGTGCTAGATAAACGAACGTCTCTCCACATGCTCGGTTTTGAGAGGTAATTGTCTGTGAAAGCCGTCCTTCACCTAGCTTGTTGGGAACACAAATTTAACTTTCAGTTGCATACACCACTCCGTACGTATATATGGGGAGGTACTAGTTCCAACTGTGTTTTACAGTGATAACTCAGTATCTTCAAACCAGCACTAGGAAACAGACTGTGAAACCAGAGTAAAAGTTTCTCCTGCAACCCTTTCCCTTTGTGCTAGATGAACGAACGTCTCTCCACATGCTCATTTCTGAGAGATAAGTGTGTGTTAAAGACGTCCTTCACATAGATTTTTGGGAACACAAAGTTACTTTTCAGTTGCCAAATCCACTCCTTACATATATATATTGAGGTATAAATCCAACACTGTTTTACAGAGAAAACTGCAGGAACTTCAAACCGACACTAAGTAACAGACTGAGAATCCAGAGTAAAACTTTCCCCTGCAAACCGTTCAATTTTTGCTAGATGAACTAAAGTCTCTCCACATGCTCAGTTGTGAGAGAAAAGTGTGTGTGAAAGCCGTCTTTCACCTAGCTTGTTGGGAACAGAAAGATTCTGTTCAGTTAGAAAATCCTCTCCATACATATATATGGGTAGGTACTAGCTCCAACACGGTTTTACCGTGAAAACTGCAGGAATTTCAAACCGGCATTAGGAAACAGACTGAGAAAACAGAGTAAAAGTTTCTCCTGCAACCCTTTCCCTTTGTGCTAGATGAACGATCGTCTCTCCACATGCTCAGTTCTGAGAGATAGGTGCGTGTGAAAGCCGTCCTACACATAGCTTGTTGGGAACACAAAGTTTCTTTTCATTTGCCAACTCCAATCCATACATATTTATATGGAGGTACTAGCTCCAACTCGGTTTTACAGTGCAAACTGCAGGAACTTCAAACCGGCACTAGGAAACAGACTGAGAAACCAGAGTAAATGTTTCTCCTGCAACCCGTTCCATTTGTGCTAGATGAACGAACGTCTCTCCACATGCTCAGTTGTGAGAGAAAAGTGTGTGTGAAAGCCGTCTTTCACCTAGCTTGTTGGGAACAGAAAGATTCTGTTCAGTTAGAAAATCCTCTCCATACATATATATGGGTAGGTACTAGCTCCAACACGGTTTTACCGTGAAAACTGCAGGAATTTCAAACCGGCATTAGGAAACAGACTGAGAAAACAGAGTAAAAGTTTCTCCTGCAACCCTTTCCCTTTGTGCTAGATGAACGATCGTCTCTCCACATGCTCAGTTCTGAGAGATAGGTGCGTGTGAAAGCCGTCCTACACATAGCTTGTTGGGAACACAAAGTTTCTTTTCATTTGCCAACTCCAATCCATACATATTTATATGGAGGTACTAGCTCCAACTCGGTTTTACAGTGCAAACTGCAGGAACTTCAAACCGGCACTAGGAAACAGACTGAGAAACCAGAGTAAAAGGTTCACATGCAACCCGTTCCCTTTGTGCTAGATGAACGAACGTCTCTCCACATGCTCAGTTCTGAGAGATAAGTGTGTGTGAAAGCCGTCCTTCACCTAGCTTGTTGGGAACACAAAGTTTCTTTTAAATTTCAAACTCCACTCCATACATATATATGGGGAGGTACTAGCTCAAACTCGGATTTACAGTGAAAAATGCAGGAACTTCAAACCGGCACTAGGAAAAAGACTGAGAAACCAGAGTAAAAGTTTCTCCTGCAACCCGTTCCATTTGTGCTAGATGAACGAACGTCACTCCACATGCTCAGTTCTGAGAGATAAGTGCGTGTGAAAGCCGTCCTTCACATAGTTTGTTGGGAACACAAAGTTTCTTTTCATTTGCCAACTCCAATCCATACATATTTATATGGAGGTACTATCTCCAACTCGGTTTTACAGTGAAAACTGCAGGAAATTCAAACCGGCACTAGGAAACAGACTGAGAAACCAGAGTAAAAGTTTCTCCTGCAACCTGTTCCCTTGTGCTAGATGAACGAACGTCTCTCCTCATGCTCAGTTCTGAGAGATAAGTGTGTGTGAAAGCCGTCCTTCACCTAGCCTGTTGGGAACACAACGTTACTTTTAACTTGAAAACTCCACTCCGTAGATATATATGGGGAGGTACTAGCTCCAACTCGGTTTTACAGTGAAAACTGCAGGAAATTCCAACCCGCACTAGGAAACAGACTGAGAAACCAGAGTAAAAGTTTCTCCAGCAACCTGTTCCCTTGTGCTAGATGAACGAACGTCTCTCCACATGCTCAGTTCTGAGAGATAAGTGTGTGTGAAAGCCGTCCTTCCCCTAGCCTGTTGGGAACACAAAGTTCTTTTCAGTTACAAACTCCACTCCATACATATATATGGGAAGGTACGAGATCCAACTCGGTTTTACAGTGAAAACTGCAGGAACTTCAAACCGGCACTAGGAAACAGACTGAGAAACCAGAGTAAAAGTTTCTCCTGCAACCCGTTATATTTGTGCTAGATGAACGAACGTCTCTCCACATGCTCAGTTCTGAGAGATAGGAGTGTGTGAAAGCCAACATTCACCTAGCTTGTTGGGAACACAAAGTTTCTTTTCAGTTGAAAACTCCAATCCATACAAATATATGGGGAGGTACAAGCTCCAACTCGGTTTTACAGTGAAAACTGCAGTAACATCAAACCGGCACTAGGAAAAAACTGAGAATCCACAGAAAAAGTTTCCCCTGCAACCGATTCCCTTTGTGCTAGATGAACGAAAGTCTCTCCACATGCTCGGTTTTGAGAGATAAATGTGTGTAGAAGCCGTCCTTCACCTAGCTTGTTGGGAACACAATGTTTCTTTTCAGTTGAAAACTCCACTCCATACATATATATGGGGAGTTACGAGCTCCAACTCTGTTTTACATTGAAAACTGCAGGAACTCCAAACCGGCACTAGAAAACAGACTGAGAAACCAGAGTAATAGTTTCTCCTGCCCAGCGTTCCCTTTGTGCTACATAAACGAACGTCTCTCCACATGCTCGGTTTTGAGAGGTAATTGTCTGTGAAAGTCGTCCTTCACCTAGCTTGTTGGGAACACAAAGTTAACTTTCAGTTGCATACTCCACTCCGTACATATATATGGGGAGGTACTAGTTCCAACTGTGTTTTACAGTGATAACTCAGTATCTTCAAACCAGCACTAGGAAACAGACTGAGAAACCAGAGTAAAAGTTTCTCCTGCAACCTGTTCCCTTGTGCTAGATGAACGAACGTCTCTCCTCATGCTCAGTTCTGAGAGATAAGTGTGTGTGAAAGCCGTCCTTCACCTAGCTTGTTCGGAACACAAAGTTTCTTTTCACTTGCAAACACCACTCCATACATTTATATGGGGAGGTACTAGCTCCAACTCTGTTTTACAGTGCAAACTGCAGGAACTTCAAACCGGCACTAGGAAACAGACTGAGAAACCAGAGTAAAAGTTTCTCCTTCAGCCCGTTTCCTTTGTGCTAGATGAACGAACGTCTCTCCACATGTTAAATTCTGAGATATAAATGTTTGTGAAAGCCGTCCTTCACCTAGCTTGTTGGGAACACAAAGTTTCTTTTCACTTGCAAACTCCACTCCATACATATATATGGGTATGTACGAGCTCCAACTCGGTTTTACTGTGAAAACTGCAGGAACTTCAATACGGCACTAGGAAACAGACTGAGAAACCAGAGTAAATGTTTCTCCTGCAACCCGTTATCTTTTTGCTAGATGAACGACCGTCTCTCCACATGCTCAGTTCTGAGAAATAAGAGTGTGTGAAAGCCGTCCTTCACCTAGCTTGTTGGGAACACAAAGTTTCTTTTCAGTTGAAATCTCCACTCCATACCTATATATGGGGAGGTACAATATCCAACTCGGTTTTACAGTGAAAACTGCAGGAAATTCAAACCGGCACTAGGGAACAGTCTGAGAGACCAGAGTAAAAGTTTCTCCTGCAACCCGATCCCTTTGTGCTAGATGAACGAACGTCTCAACACATGCTCATTTCTGAGAGATAAGTGTTTGTGAAGCCGTCCTTCAAATAGCTTGTTGGGAACACAAAGTTTCTTTTAACTTGCAAACCCCAATCCATACAAATATATGGGGAGGTACGAGCTCCAACTCGGTTTTAGAGTGAAAAATGCAGGAACTCCAAACCGGCACTAGAAAACAGACTGAGAAACCAGAGTAATAGTTTCTCCTGCCCAGCGTTCCCTTTGTGCTTCCTAAACGAACGTCTCTCCACATGCTCGGTTTTGAGAGGTAATTGTCTGTGAAAGCCGTCCTTCACCTAGCTTGTTGGGAACACAAATTTAACTTTCAGTTGCATACTCCACTCCGTACGTATATATGGGGAGGTACTAGTTCCAACTGTGTTTTACAGTGATAACTCAGTATCTTCAAACCAGCACTAGGAAACAGACTGAGAAACCAGAGTAAAAGTTTCTCCTGCAACCCTTTCCCTTTGTGCTAGATGAACGAACGTCTCTCCACATGCTCATTTCTGCGAGATAAGTGTGTGTTAAAGACGTCCTTCACATAGATTTTTGGGAACAAAAAGTTACATTTCAGTTGCCAAATCCACTCCTTACATATATATATTGAGGTATAAATCCAACTCTGTTTTACAGAGAAAACTGCAGGAACTTCAAACCGGCACTAAGTAACAGACTGAGAATCCAGAGTAAAACTTTCCCCTACAAACCGTTCAATTTTTGCTAGATGAACTAAAGTCTCTCCACATGCTCAGTTGTGAGAGATAAGTGTGTGTGAAAGCCGTCTTTCACCTAGCTTGTTGGGAACAGAAAGATTCTGTTCAGTTAGAAAATCCTCTCCATACATATATATGGGGAGGTACTAGCTCCAACTCGGTTTTACAGTGAAAAATGCAGGAACTTCAAACCGGCACTAGGAAAAAGACTGAGAAACCAGAGTAAAAGTTTCTCCTGCAACCCGTTCCATTTGTGCTAGATGAACGAACGTCTCTCCACATGCTCAGTTCTGAGAGATAAGTGCGTGTGAAAGCCGTCCTTCACATAGTTTGTTGGGAACACAAAGTTTCTTTTCAGTTGCCAACTCCAATCCATACATATTTATATGGAGGTACTAGCTCCAACTCGGTTTTACAGTGAAAACTGCAGGAAATTCAAACCGGCACTAGGAAACAGACTGAGAAACCAGAGTAAAAGTTTCTCCTGCAACCTGTTCCCTTGTGCTAGATGAACGAACGTCTCTCCTCATGCTCAGTTCTGAGAGATAAGTGTGTGTGAAAGCCTTCCTTCACCTAGCCTGTTGGGAACACAACGTTTCTTTTAACTTGCAAACTCCACTCCGTAGATATATATGGGGAGGTACTAGCTCCAACTCGGTTTTACAGTGAAAACTGCAGGAAATTCAAACCGGCACTAGGAAACAGACTGAGAAACCAGAGTAAAAGTTTCTCCAGCAACCTGTTCCCTTGTGCTAGATGAACGAACGTCTCTCCACATGCTCAGTTCTGAGAGATAAGTGTGTGTGAAAGCCGTCCTTCACCTAGCCTATTGGGAACACAAAGTTCTTTTCAGTTACAAACTCCACTCCATACATATATATGGGAAGGTACGAGATCCAACTCGGTTTTACAGTGAAAACTGCAGGAACTTCAATCCGGCACTAGGAAACAGACTGAGATACCGGAGTAAAAGTTTCTCCTGCAACCCCTTCCCTTTGTGCTAGATGAAAGATCGTCTATCCACATGCTCAGTTCTGAAAGATAAGTGTGTGTGAAAGCCGTCCTTCACCTAGCTTGTTGGGAACACAAAGTTTCTTTTCACTTGCAAACTCCACTCCTTACATATATATGGGGAGGTACGAGCTCCAACTCGGTTTTATAGTGCAAACTGCAGGAACTTCAATCCGGCACTAGGAAACAGACTGAGAAACCAGAGTAAAAGTTTCTCCTGCAACCCGTTATCTTTGTGCTAGATGAACGAACGTCTCTCCACATGCTCAGTTCTGAGAAATGAGAGTGTGTGAAAGCCAACCTTCACCTAGCTTGTTGGGAACACAAAGTTTCTTTTCAGTTGAAAACTCCAATCCATACAAATATATGGGGAGGTACAAGCTCCAACTCGATTTTACAGTGAAAACTGCAGTAACATCAAACCGGCACTAGGAAAAAGACTGAGAATCCACAGAAAAAGTTTCCCCTGCAACCGATTCCCTTTGTGCTAGATGAACGAAAGTCTCTCCACATGCTCGGTTTTGAGAGATAAATGTGTGTAGAAGCCGTCCTTCACCTTGCTTGTTGGGAACACAATGTTTCTTTTCATTTGAAAACTCCACTCCATACATATATATAGGGAGTTACGAGCTCCAACTCGGTTTTACATTGAAAACTGCAGGAACTCCAAACCGGCACTAGAAAACAGACTGAGAAACCAGAGTAATAGTTTCTCCTGCCCAGCGTTCCCTTTGTGCTACATAAACGAACGTCTCTCCACATGCTCGGTTTTGAGAGGTAATTGTCTGTTAAAGTCGTCCTTCACCTAGCTTGTTGGGAACACAAAGTTAACTTTCATTTGCATACTCCACTCCGTACATATATATGGGGATGTACTAGTTCCAACTGTGTTTTACAGTGATAACTCAGTATTTTCAAACCAGCACTAGGAAACAGACTGAGAAACCAGAGTAAAATTTCTCCTGCAAACCTTTCCCTTTGTGCTAGATGAACGAACGTCTCTCCACATGCTCATTTCTGAGAGATAAGTGTGTGTGAAAGACGTCCTTCACATAGATTGTTGGGAACACAAAGTATATTTTCAGTTGCCAAATCCAGTCCTTACATATATATATTGAGGTATAAATCCAACTCTATTTTACAGAGAAAACTGCAGGAACTTCAAACCGGCACTAAGTAACAGACTGAGAATCCAGAGTAAAACTTTCCCCTGCAACCCGTTCAATTTTTGCTAGATGAACTAAAGTCTCTCCACATGCTCAGTTGTGAGAGATTAGTGTGTGTGAAAGCCGTCTTTCACCTAGCTTGTTGGGAACAGAAATATTCTGTTCAGTTAGAAAATCCTCTCCATACATATCTACGGGTAGGTACTAGCTCCAACACGGTTTTACAGTGAAAACTGCAGGAATTTCATACCGACATTAGGAAACAGACTGAGAAACCAGAGTAAAAGTTTCTCCTGCAACCCGTACCCTTTGTGCTAGATGAACGAACGTCTCTCCACATGCTCAGTTCTGAGAGATAAGTGCGTGTGAATGCCGTCCTTCACATAGCTTGTTGGGAACACAAAGTTTCTTTTCAATTGCAAACTCCAATCCATATATATCTATAGGTAGGTACTAGCTCCAACTCGGATTTACAGTGAAAACTGCAGGAACTACAAAACGGCCCTAGGAAACAGACTGAGAAACCAGAGTAATTGTTTCTCCTGCAACACGTTCACTTTGTGCTAGATGAACGAACGTCTCTCCACATGCTCAGTTCTGAGAGATAAGTGTGTGTGAAAGCCGTCCTTCAACTAGCTTATTTGGAACACAAAGATTCTTTTCAGTTGCAAACTCCACTCCATAAATATATATGGGGAGGTACGAGCTCCATCTCTGTTTTACTGTGAAAACTGCAGGAAGTTCAAACCGGCATTAGGAAACAGACTGAGAAAACAGAGTAAATGTTTCTCCTGCAAACCGTTCCCATTTTGCTAGATGAAAGAACGTCTCTCCACATGCTCAGATCTCAGATATAAGTGTGTGTGAAAGCCGTCCTTCTCCTAGCTTGTTGGGAACACAAAGGTTCTTTTCAGTTGCCAGATCCACTCCTTATATAAATATTGGGACGTACTAACTTCAACTCGGTTTTACAGTGAAAACTGCAGGAAGTTCAAACCGGCACTAGGAAACAGACTGAGAAACCAGTGTAAAAGTTTCCAATGCAACCCGTTCCCTTAGTGCTAGATGAACGAACACCTCTCCACATGCTCTGATCTGAGAGATAAGTGTGTGTGAAAGCCATCCTTCACCTAGCTTGTTGGGAACACAAAGTTTCTTTTCACTTGCAAACTCCACTCCATACACATATATGGGTAGGTACGAGCTCCAACACTGTTTTACTGTGAAAACTGCGGGAAATTCAAACCGGCACTAGGAAACAGACTGAGAAACCAGAGTAAAAGTTTCTCCTGCAACCCGTTCCCTTTGTGCTAGATGAACGAACGTCTCTCCACTCGCTCAGTTCTGAGAGATAACTGTGATTGAAAGCCGTCCTTCACCTAGCTTGTTGGGAACACAAAGTTTCTGTTCAGTTAGAACATCCACTCCATACATATATATGGGGAGGTACTAGCTCCAACTCGGTTTTACATTGAAAACTGCAGGAACGTCAAACCGGCACTAGGAAACAGACTGAGAATCCAGAGTAAAAGTTTCTCCTGCAACCCGTTCCCTTTGTGCTAGATGAACGAACGTCTCTCCAGATGCTCAGTTCTGAGAGATAAGTGTGAGTGAAAGCCGTCCTTTACATAGCTTGTTGGGAACACAAAATTTCTTTTCATTGGCCAACTCCACTCCATACATATATATGGGAGGTTCTAGCTCCAACTCGGTTTTACAGTGATAACTCAGGAACTTCAAACCGGCACTAGGAAACACACTGTGAATCCAGAGTAAAAGTTTCTCCTGCAACCCGTTCCCTTTTTGCTAGGTGAACGAACGTCTCTCCACATGCACAGTTCTGAAAGAGAAGTGTGTGTGAAAGCCGTCCTTCAGCTAGCTTGTTTGGAACACAAAGTTTCTTTTCAGTTGCAAACTCCATCCTTACATATATATGGGGAAGTACTAGCTCCCACTCGGTTTTACAGTGAAACTGCAAGAACTTCAAACCGGCACTAGGAAACAGACTCAGAAAGCAGAGTAAAAGTTTCTCCTGCATCCCGTTCCCTTTGTGCTAGATGAACGAACGTCTCTCCACATTCTCAGTTCTGAGAGATAAGTGTGTGTGAAAGCCGTCCTTCACCTAGCTTGTTGGGAATACAAAGTTTCTTTTCAGTTGCAACTCTACTCCATACATATATGTGGGGATGTACTAGCTCCAACCCGGTTTTACAGTGAAAACTGCAAGAACTTCAAACCAGCACTAGGAAATCGACAAAAAATCCATTATAAGTCTTTCTACTGGACCCCCTCCCTTTTGTTAGTTGAACAAACGTCTCTCTATATGTTGAATATTGAGTTTTAAATTTTGGGGAAGTCTTCAATCTTCTAGATTGTTAAGAACACATATTTTTTCTGTTGGAATCTGCCCTTCATACATATATATGGTGATTACTAGCTCCAACTCAGCTTTACAGATATAGTTCATGATATTTGCCCGGATCTAGGATAATATACTGAGAAACCAGTGTAATTTTTTCTACTACATTCCATTCTATTTATACTGGATGATAAAACTTCTCTTCTCATTCTCAATTCTGACAGGTAAATATTTGTGCATGGCATCAGAAAGCTTAGTTGTTGGAAAAACCGTTTCTTTTCAGTGGGTAAATACATTACATGCATATATATCGGGAGGTACTAGCTCCAACTCAGTTTTACAGTGAAAACTGCAGGAACTTCAAACCGGCACTAGGAAACAGACTGAGAAACCAGAGTAAAAGTTTCTCCTGCAACCCGTTCCCTTTTTGCTAGATGAACGAAAGTCTCTCCACATGCTCAGTTCTGAGTGATATGTGTGTGTGAAAGCCGTCCTTCACCTAGCTTGTTGGGAACACAAAGTTTCTTTTCAGTTGCAAACTCCACTCCATACATATATATGGGGAGGTACTAGCTCCAACTCGGTTTTACAGTGAAAACTGCGTGAACTTCAAAGCGTCACTCTGAATCATACTGTGAGTCCAGGGTATGTGATTCTATTTCAACCCTTTTCCTTTTTATAGATGAACGAACTTCTCTCCACTTGCACAATTCTGAGTGTTAAGTGTGTGTGAAAGTCTTCAATTAAATTTCCTGTTGGGAACACACAGTTTCTTATGAGTGGTTTAATTCACTACATTTGTATAAATGTGGAGATACTAGTTACAACTCGTATTTACAATGAAAACTGCATGAACTTCAAACCAGCACTAGGAAGCATAGTGAGAATCCAGTGTAGGTGTTTCTCTTGCACACCATTCCCTTTATGCTAGACAAATGAATATCTCTCCACATTCTCAATATTCAGAACTGAATGAGTGTTGAAGCCATCCTTCATCTACCTTGTTGATAACCCAGAGTTTCAGTCCAATGGAAATTACTTTTCTTTCATATATATAGGAACTTTCTAGCACGGACTCGGTTTTATACTGCAAACTTCTTTTATTTGAAACCGGCTTTGAGAAACATGCTGACAACTCATAGAATCTGTTTCTGTATATCACTTAACCTTCAATGCTGGATGAAAAAACTCCTCTCCACAGGCTTACTTCTGACATCTAAATTTGTTTTGGAGACGACCTTCACTTAACTTGTTTGAAAACCAGAGGTTCTGTTGTAGGGGAACTGAGCTACTTACGTATCTAAGGGCAGGCGCTCACTCCAACGTGGTTTTCCACACTAAATCGCTTTTACATTGAAAACGGCGTTAGGAAACATGCTGAAATTTTAGAGAATGTGTGTCTGTAATACCTCTGCATTTTATTCTGCATGAAGGAACTCCTCTCAACATGCTCAATTTTCATAACTCTATGAGTTTGGAAGCTGTAATTCACCTAGCTTGTTGGAAACCCAGAGTTTCAGTCCAAGGCAAACTAAGCTGCTTCCATATATATCGGGATGTAATAGTACTAACTCAATTTTAAACTGCAAATCGCCTTTACTTGAAATCGGCTTTGAGAAACATGCTGAGAAATCAGAGTAATTATTTCTGTATGTCACTTAACCTTCAATGCTGGATGAAAGAACGTCTCTCCACAAGCTCAATTCTGATATCTGAGTTTGCGTTGGAGCCGTCCTTCAGCTAACTTGTTGGAAATCCATAGTTTCTGGTACAGGGGAACTACGCTACTTACATATCTAAGGGGAGACACTCGCTCCAACGTGGTTTTCCACACTAAATCGCTTTTACATTGAAAAAGGCGTTAGGAAACATGCTTACAAATCAGAGAATTTGTGTCTAGAATACCTCTGCCTTTTATGCTGCATGAAGGAACGCCTCTCAACATGCTCAATTATCAGATCTGTACGAGTTTGAAAGCCGTTCTTCACCTAAGTTTTTGGAAACCCAGTGTTTCATTCCAAGGTAAATTACGCTGCTTTCCAATATATGGGGAAGTATTAGCATGAACTCGATTTTTCACTGCAATCGGCTTTTACTTGAAACCGGCTTTGAGAAACATGCTGAGAAATCAGAGTACTTGTTTCTGTATGTAACTTAACCTTCAAGGCTGGATGAAAGAAGCCTCTCCACAAGCTCACTTTTGACATCTGAATTTCTCTTGGAGCTGTCCTTCACCTAACTTGTTGGAACCCCAGAGTTTCTTGTATAGGGTAACTACGCTACTTACATTTGTAAGGGGGGGCTTTCGCTCCAACTTCGTTTTCCAGATCAAACCGCTTTTACATTGAAACCGGCATAAGAAACACGGTCAGAAATCAGAGAATGTGTGTCTAGAAGTCCCTCTGCCTTTTATGCTGGATAAAGGAACGCCTCTCCACATGCTCAATTTTCAGGAATATAGGAGTGTGGAAGCCACCTTTCACCTAGCTTGTTGGAAACCCAGATTTTCAGTCCAAGGTAAACTTCGCTGCTTTCATATATATGGGGACGTACTAGCACGAACTCAGTTTTTCACTGCAAACCGCTTTTACTTGAAACCGGGTTTAAGAAACATACTGAGAAATCAGAGAACGTGTTTGTACATTTCACTCTGCCTTTTATGTTTACTGTGAAACGCTGGTTTGAAAGAAAAATCACTTTGCTTTGGTAAACTGCTTTGAATCGAGTTCCTCCGCTTTGATATGTAAATTGGGTAGTTCCCGTTTTCCAGAAGCTCTGGTTTTCCAACAGGTTAGGAGAAGGACGTCTCCAACACAAATTCAAGTGTCAGAAGTGATCTTGTGGAAAGGCGTTCTTTCATCCAGCATTGAAGGTTAAGTGACATACAGAAATACTTACTCTGAATTCTCAGCATGTTTCCTAATGCCAGTTTCTAAGGAAGAGTAGTTTGCTGTGGAAAACCACTTTGGAGCGAGAGCCTCTGCTTAGATATGTAAGCAGCGTAGTTCCCCTAGACCAGAAACCCTTGTTTTCGAAGAAGTTATGTGAATGACTCCAACTCACATTTAGATGTCAGAAGTGAGCATGTTGGGAGGCGTTCCTTCTTCCACCATTGAAGGTTAAGTGACATACTGAAACACTCACTCTGATTTCTTAGCATGTTTCTGAAATCCGTTTCAAGTAAAAACGTCTTGCAGTGGAAATGAGAGTTGGTGCTAGTTCGTTCGCATATATATGAAAGCAGCGTTGTTTCCCTAGTCCAGAAACTGTTGGTTCCCAACGAGCTAGGTGAAGGACGGCTTCCATACATATACAGATTTGAAAATAGAGCATGTGTAGAGGCCTTATTTCACCCAGCATAAAAGGCAGAGTGACATGTAGAAACACATTCTCTGATTTCTCAGCATGTTTACTAATGCCGATTTCAAAGTAAAAGTAGTTAGCTGTGGAAATCCACGTTGAAGCGAGTGCCTCCCCTTAGACATGTTAGTAGCGTAGTTCCCCTAGACCAGAAACAATGGGTTTACTGCAAGTTAGGTGAAGAACAGTTCCAACACACATTCAGCTGTCAGACGTGAGCATGTGGAGATGCGTTCTTTCATCCAGCATTGAAGGTAAAGTGACATACAGAAACATTTACTCTGATTTCTCAGAATGTTTCGCAAATCCGGTTTCAAATAATAGCGGTTTGCATAGGAAAACCGAGTTGGTGTTAGTACATTGCCATATATATGAAAGCAGCGTAGTTTCCCTAGTCCAGAAATTCTGGGTTCCCAACAAGCTTGGTGAAGGACGGCCTCCACACTTATAGAGATCTGAAAATAGAGCATGTGGAGTGATGTTCTTTCATCCAGCATAAAAGGCAGAGTGACATGTAGAAACACATTCTCTGATTTCTCAGCATGTTTACTAACGCCGATTTAAAAGTAAAAGCTGTTTGTGTGGAAAACTGCATTGGAGCGAGAGCCTCCTCTTAGATATGTAAGCAGCGTAGTACCCTTAGACCAGAAAATCTTGTTTTCCAACATTTTAAGTGAAGGACGTCCCCAACACTCATCCAGCTGTCATAAGTGAGCATGTGGAGAGGCGTTCTTTCATCCTGCATTGAAGGTTAAGTGACATACTGAAACACTATCTCTGATTTCTCAGCATGTTTCTCAAAGCCGGTTTCAAGTAAAGCGGTGTGCAGTGGAAATGAGAGTTGGTGCTAGGACGTCCCCAAATATAAGAAAGCAGCGTAGTTCCCCTAGTCCTGAAACTATGGTTCCCAACAAATAGGTGAAAGAAGGCTTCCATACATATACAGATTTGAAAATAGAGCATTTGGAGTGGCGTTCTTTCATCCATCATAAAAGGCAGAGTGACATGTAGAAACACATTCTCTGAATTCTCAGCGTGTTTACTAACGCTGGTTTCAAAGTAAAAGTGGTTTGCTTAGGAAAACCGCGTTGGAGCGACTGCCTCCGGTTACATATGTAAGTAGCTTAGTTCCCCTAGACCAGAAACTCTGGGTTTCCAACAAGTAAGGTGAAGGACACCTCCAACACACATTCAAATGTCAGAAGTTATCATGTGGAGAGGCGTTCTTTCGTCCAGCATTGACGGTTAAGTGACATACAGAAACACTTACTCTGATTTCTCAGTGTGTTTTTCAGAGCCGGTTGCAAGTAAACATGGTTTGCAGTGAAAAACCGTTTTGGTACTAATGCATCCCCATAGATATGTATGTAGCGTAGTTTCCCTACCCCAGAAACTGTGGGTTCCCAATTAGCTAGTTGAAGGACAGCTTCCAAACTCATACATTATCTAAAAATTGAGCATGTGGTGTGGAGTTCTTTCATACAGCATAAAAGGTGGAGTGACATATAGAAACACTAACTCTGATTTCTCAGCATGATTCTGAAAGCTGGTTTCAAGTAAAAGCTCTTTGGAATGGAAAAGCCAACTGGAGCTTGTGCCTCACCTTATATAAGTAAGTACCGTAATTCCCCGAGACCAGAAACTGGGTTCTCAAAAACCTAGGTGAAAGTTGGCTTCCACTCACATATGTTTCCAAAATGGAACAAGTGTAGAAGAATTCCTTTGTCTCACCTAAACAGCAAGGCTAAATCTCAAGCACTTACCATGATTTCTCTGCATGTTTACTTGAGTAGATTTAAAGCTAAAAGCATTTTTCGCTCAGATACCTAGTTAGAGCTTATTCCTGCTGTTATATATATCGGTCGGGCAGTGCCCCAACACCACAATTCTGTTTTTCCAGCAGTGTTGGTGAAGGGTGGCTTCCACACATATTCGGTTTTCTCTCATCCTCACTCTTCTGCTTAGACATCAATGCAGGTTGTGTATTGTGGAAGCCAAGGAAATTTTTTTTCATTTAGGATCAGCCTCGGAGAAAACTGAGACCTGCTTCTGCTTCTTTTCCCTGCTAGATTTCCTCTTGGTGCATTACCAATCCTCAAGAGTGAGTTCCTTTAACCAAGTATTTCAAAAAAATGAGCAGGTTTCCATAGGGCCATTACTTCTTTTATATTCTTGCTTTTTAACACCTCTCTTCCATCTCTTTATCTCCAGGTGTCTTATTTCTATGTCCTTTGGTTTGGGCTGATGGCTAATCAGCATTAGTGTAGAAATTGTTGCTTGATATTACTGATCTATATTCTTTCCATGGATATTTGATTTATCATTGGATTTTAGGGAAGATAGTTTCTTTAAAAAATCTCTGGTAAGTAACTTGTGGAGGACCCTGATTCTGTTGGTCTAGATCTATAATGCTTAATTTCTGAATAAGTGATACTTTCACAGAGCTCAAAATTCCAAAGGTTTGAGTGCCACCACTGTCCCGAAGACTTTCAAACTTTTCTTTGGGGGCACTCAGAACTGAGTGTGTGTGTTTGTGTGTGTGTGTGTGTGTGTGTGTGTGTGTGTGTGTGTGTGTGTCCTTCTGGACTTAGTTTAGCCTGAAATGAGCAAAGGCAAGTACCCCCATTTTACACAATCAATAGACGACTTTCACAATTTGATACCTTTTAAAAATATATGAACTGTAATGTTGTAGAATTTTACAAGAGGCAGTGACCTTCAGGACTGTCAGCAATGGAGGCAGAACAGTTGGAGGGACAGCAGGTGCTCGTGCTCAGTGGCTGAATCACACAACATCCACGGCCACCTCTGGTTAATCTTATAGAGTGGGTGCTGTCTGCAGGCTTTCAGGGCTGTGCCCCCTCCCCACCAAACATATATATTAGGAAAAGTGGTGAGCCTCAGTATGAGAAACAATAAAGAATTAGTAGGGTAAATTGAGTTTATTGTTTTTAAAAGAAAAATTAACATCCAGGTAGTTTAATTTCAGCTCCTAATAGACTGATGTGTTGACATTCACAAGGATGCGTAAACACCTGCAAGATCATGGGGCAGGACCGGAGACTCTGAAGCAGCAATCACCACACACAACTTCCACTGCTGTCCTTGACAGCCTTATAGAATTACTTCATTAAGAAAAGGCCATAGATGTTAAATATCATCATTTTGAGAAACCAGTTCTTTTGAAATCTTATATACTAATGTAACTGAATTGGATAAAGAAATGTTAAATGTGTAATAAAGTATCCAAAGAGGTAATGATTACTGAAAACACCACAAATTGAAGAGGACCACAGCATAATGTGCATATATATTTTAATGATCTGGAAGAATCAGCTCAGCAGTGTATTCGAGACATCTAGAGATGATGTCAAAAGTGGGTGTCCTTGGATAGCTTTTTGTGAATGTTAGAGTGAAGTCAGGGTCAGGTACACAAATTTAGTTTAAAAGCAAAAGGTGAACCAGATTTCTTTTCAAAAATCTATTGTGTCTTGTTAGAAATCATCAAATCCAGTGTCAAGGGAAGGAAAAAAAAACCTAGTGACCACGTGAGTGTTTCAGGAGCTGGTAGTAAAATGACAGTTGACAATTGTGTAAATTAGATATGATCTTGATGTCCAACTGACCCAAAGATTTTTAGCCCATGTGCCAATAATATATCAAGGAATAAATAGTGATATATGTTTTATCAGCTCTGTTATCCCCCCTTCAAGCCTGCATTTTGATTGGGAAACTAAGAACTTCTACTGCAGGGAGGGGGATTTTCAAAAATGGAGTGTCCCCCAACCGAGAAAATTAAGAAAATGTAGCCATACACTGTAGAGACACAGGGAGATCTGTTGAGCCAGATGACACTTGCTTTACTGTCAACTAGTGGAGGTGCAGCTTTTTGAAGACTTGGGTACCACGTTGCTGCCTTTCTCAAGGTATTGCCCACGGCTCTTGAGAAGCGTTGAAGTGAGGCCAAGGAATTAGCCTCCGAATGCCCTTTGCCATGGATGTTGTCTCTATTCGCCACTTTTAAGATTTAGCTTAGACAAGTTGCCGTGTCTTGCCAAGTGAGCTAAATACACTAAGTACATCTTGAAGCACACGACTCTTTCCTCCTCACTGCAGCAGAGGACCTCTGCATTGGAGCATCCTGAGATGTCATCAATTGTCATTTTTCATGTTCGGAATCAGTAAGGATGCTATGTCCACATGGATGAGGAGGGTAAGATTTCAGTCTCTAAAGTGGCAATGATGGGTTGACCTTTTCACTTAAAGGGTCTCACATCAACAAATGCGTGTCTGTTCTGGACCAAGAAGAAACAAGTGTTTGCAAAAGAATAGCTTGAAAGGTCAGTGGGACATGTCAGGCATCTCCTTCATGTCCTCAAGTTCGGGTATCCAACATGGTTTTCCTATCCTGAGTGATACTGACAATTTGCCGTGCTCTGTGCCACATGTATACCAAAGGCTTTCCTAAATAAAATATCTAGAAATGGTAACATTCTTGATATGTGTTAAACCGGGGGATGTGAAGGATTTAAAATTAGTCCCTAATGTGCATTGATTTTTTTAAAGACATCAATTTTATAGAAACTTTTGAAGAATTAAAGTGACAGAAAATTACAAAGCACCTTTTCCTTCTGGTAAGAAAGGGTTCTGTATTCCTTTATTGATGAATCTAACATAGAATCAGTACTAATATTGTTTGTATTGTACTTAGTGTTTACAGAGTGATTCACAGATATTCTCCTATTTCATCTGTGCAATGACCTCTGGACGATAAGATTTCCTAGTTATGCTTTTTAATGTCTATTTTTAACTCTGTCTAAAAGCAGATTGATTGAGCCCCATTTGCTCAATTTAGAAGGCTGGACTGATATTGTGTCAGAACATTCCAGGAGGCAGAGGAAAGGAAGAGACTGGGGTTCTACACGATGGAAGCTGCTCCTGAAATGATTTGACCAGCAGTCTTATCCATTTTTCCCAAGGCTGGAAACAAAACATAACCCAAGACAAGGAAAACAGGGAGCCCATGTGACTCCATCCTTGGCACGTAGAGTCACTGCTGTCCTTCTGTGCCTTGGAGAGGAGGATGCTTTGGGTCTCTGTTCTACAAACTGTTTTGTTTATCTCCACAGTGTCTTGTTTTACTGGCATATGCTGTAACTTGATTTACATTTCATAGCATTAAAACAAAAATCAAGATCTCTTTATCATTTATTAACTATTTGGTAAAGAGTTTTTGGTGAATATTGAACTTTATTATTAGGTCTTACCATGGCAATGCACAACACCTAGTTCCCCAGATAACAGCAGTGGCTTAAACATGCTAAAATTGTATTTCCCTCTTACATAAAGAAGTCAAGCAATCGGTAGCCCAGGGCTGGTTTGCATGATGGCCCCTGGGTCAGAGAACAAGATGCCTGTTATCTTCAGCCCATCAACCTGATGGCCCAAAGTGGCTGCCTGAGGGTCAACCATCAGGTCCACATTCCAGGCAGCAGAGAGGAGGGAAGAAAGGTGCTTCAGTTCCCTTTTGGGGTGGTTCTGTAAAGTCCCAGGTAGCTTTCCTGCTTTTATCTTGCTTTAGACAGAGGGCTGAGAGACAGCTTGCTATGAGGTAAGCTCAACTCAGGACCAGCCTTCTCCCTCGAGGGGAGGGGAGGGAGTGCGCGGGGAGGAACCGATCATCCTGCACATGGTGTAAGACACCACGATGAGCCGCCGGGGGCCTCTTCAGTCCGCCCATTGCTTTGGGCTGCACTGAGCGGTTGGTAACGGTTGAGATTTTCACGTAGAGGTGCGTGTATGCTTGAACAATTGCTCGGTTCATTTAAACTAGTGGCTACCAGAGCACGTTGGAGAACACATTTGTTCTCACCTTCTAGCCAGTGACCCTCCCGCCAGGTTGCTGTCCTGCTGTTCATTTCCACGTTATTTTCCAAGACTTCCAGAGGAAATGTAAGCAGCCTGATGCTCAAATGCTTTTCTGTGTGATTCCCCCCTTGTTCTTTGAAGGAACAACAAATTGCCTAGAGAAGAGTGGACAAAATTCCAACCCTCCATTTCTTTAAAGCTCTGAGATTTGGTGTTAGGAAATAGAAGAAAATTCCAGAAACACCGTTAAGAAACATTATTTCTTTCAAATGTGATTTTTAACAGCAAAGGACAATATAATTTATAGAACAACTTTTAAGACAATTGAATTGGCAGTAAGTTCACATAATGAAACTTCCAACAAGTCTTTATATTTCTCCTGGAAATTCCTTGGCTATTGGTGTAAATTATTAATAATTAATATCAGCTTTCTATTCTTTCTCTTCCTGTAGTTGTAGAGTTAACGTGAAAATAGCTTGTTGTGTCACTGAGAAAGCCTCCTGGTCAGCCTTCTAGTTAAACAGCTTGTGTGCGTTTCGGTGGCAGGTGTGCTAAATAGTAGTTTTCAGGCACTTGGGGGATGCCCATCACACCAGCACTGTGGGAGCCTATTTCTCACCCACGACCAGGTGAGACCCTCCTTTCCTCCACTGCCTCGCCCAGCCCCCCACATTCTGGTTATTTCTCACCACTCAATTTCATCAGATTCAGCCCTGCACAAGCAGAGCAAGTCTTGGTTTCTCAAAGACCAGGATCTTAGTTCTAGGCTTTCTGTTAAAGGACAGTGTATAAAATCAGGCAAATTTATGTGTCTATTGAGGCCTCGGGATCTCTGCAATTAAAACAAGAAGTTGAGTTACAATACTATTCTTTTCCACTTCTGAATTTCTATAACTCCACACAATAGCTTTTTTATTAATTAGCTAAAAATTTTTCCAGAATATATTTTCCTAAGATTCACAAATATCTGTTACTTTATATTTAAAGATGCTATATTTAAAAAATGGAATAATTATTTACTTTTAAAAAGTAATTTAAGTCAAGAAATGTTTGATACTGAAAGTTTACTATGAGTCCAAGTATGTAAGCTTAATTTTTGTGGTACTGTCGTTAAAACACACAACGTGAGAGTTGTGGGTTAAGTTTTATCTGGGGCAAAATGAGGACCAGAGCCCAGGTGTCAGCATCTCAGAGAGCTCGGAGGAACTGCTCTGAATTTGAGGGGGAGTTCAGCATTATATGAGATTTCATTGAATGCTGACGTGCAGTCAAGTATACGTTAAGTCAGAGGCTGCTGCTATTCGAGGAACAGGTGTCTCTGTTAATGATTTTAGTGCTTTTCTAGATAGGAGGAGATGCAAGAATTTGGGCTCATAAAATTTCCTGAAAATGTCTAACTATCTGAAAGATTTTCTGCCCATTTTCCCAGAGCACAGAGCGCCCCATTCCTGATCTCCAACCTGAACTACTTTCAGAGGGTGTTCAAGGTCAGCAGCTGCAGCGGCTCATGACTTAATCAAATCAGAGGCAGATGACAAGTGCCAATTTTTAGTTGACAATATGTATATATTGTAGGAAAAAATGTTACTTTCCAACCCTACCCCTGTTTTACTTTTAGTTAGAGGTCAACTGATAACTGTTAGATGACTTAAGTCAGATGAGGGGTGAAGGAGTCGTCTCGTGAGCCGGCCAGTGCTCTATGTCAGCCTCCTTGATCACATTCAATTTTCTTTCTGTTCAAACAGCATGCATCTGATTTTATGAAGTTTGGAGACTGTCCTGAGCACATGGGGTCTGGAAGTGGCCCTGTTCCTGTGGTCTTTGTTTATTCTGTGAATTATGGTGTGAATCTTTATGTGCCCAAGCTTCATCATAATTTCAAACTTTAAGGATTTAAATATGGGAGATGGATGCCAAGTTCTGGGAATAGATTTTCAGGATAACAGCCAGGATTGGTAAAAAGTAGGGAGAATGGATACAGCCTTTAAAAAAGAAAAGTTATTTTACAATTTCTGGCAGATAAATTAAAGTCCTTGTTGGGATTCTATCAGGAATGTTTAATTGGGAGACCTACCTCCCATTTTCATGAAATAAAATAATTTTATTATTTGTTTAGTGCCTACTGTCTAACAAATAAGTATCCCCTTTGCATATATTTTTATCATTTAATCTCTACAAAGATTCCCTGGAGAACACACGTGTCACAGGTGAGGGAACCAAGATCATCCAGGGTAAGTGGCTGGAAGGCAGATGGGTTGGAGGGCTTACCCTCCTTCAGGCTGAGACAGAGACACCAAGGTTTATTGACAAGCGTGTAGCTGAAGTGGTTTATTTAATACTTTGCTTCCTTGATGAATTGGATCTCTTGAAATTGTTTATGTCTGTCTTATCTTCCCCTCTCTCCTCTGCCTCAGGACTTCTCCTCGTAAGTAGTATGAATTCAGCCTGAGCTGATTCAGGAAAATCAGAAAATAAAAAATTAGCCCACACAAATGACTTCTTAGTCCTTGTAATTCAGTACTTCCTAAAATTCTCAGAAACGCAAGGAAGGTGTGTTACCTCGGGGACTGAGTGCATTTGAAGAGTGAGAAATGTTAAGTGTGATCTGGTAAAGGCGCAGGCTCTATAGACAAAGATCCGGGTTTGGATCCTGGTTCCATCAAGTACTGGAAACATGACCACCTACAGCCTCAGTTTCTTCATGTGTTAAATGGGCTGATGGAGCTCACCTCCAAGTGGTCAGGTCAAAATGAGATGGTACGAGTGACTCTCAGGCAGAATGCTTGGCAAAGTGCTAGTTGCTCTTGCTGGTTTATAATGTCCTCTTAGGTAATTCCGTTGTCCATTGGCTTGAGAATACCTCCTCATTTGATTTAAGAAAAATAGCATGCCTTAAGAATTTTAAAAATAAGGAATGAAGATTTACTGATTAATGCTGGGTGTATTTTTATAGGTCATTTATTTAAAAAAAAAGTAGGAGTTCTCTAAAGAGAATTTATTCAGTGTGCCTAGAATATGATTCAGTTAAAAATGGTTTTCCTTTAAATACTTTTCAGAAATTTTCTGTGATATTTTTCTTGAAAAGTACTTGAAGATTTCTGAGGAGGTTTTACATTTAGAAAAGTTTATTCTTGTAACAATTGACACATTAAATAAATGATTCATATCCCTGGACAGCATAAAGCACTGGCTTTTTTTTTTTAATATATATAATTTTGGTGGTTAGTTCTATGACATTTTATTGGGTAGAACTATCTCCCATTTCCATTTTACAGGCAGAGAAGATGAGTCATACGATACTCACTATACAAGAGAAGCAGAGGCTGATTAATTTGGGCAGAAGTGTAAAAGGGTGTGGAGAAAAAAATCGTTGACTCACAAACTGGACGCATTCTGTGGTGCTGTGCAGCTGAAACGGATTTGATTTTGCTTCTGGGTTGTCCTAGGTTTTGGCACATGTGCCTGGAAATGTCTCTCGGGCAAAGATGCTTATTTAAGAAGGTTGTCATTGTAAATGTTCTTAAGAGTATTAAACAAATTCCACAGCAAATAAATGAACATGTTTGGAAGGTTTTCCACCCTAATGTAATTTCCAGAAAACAGACATGATTCACTTGCTAAACCAAACACACAGGTACAATAATGAGCCTGGCTCACATGACTGGACAGCACGGAGGGAGCCTCATCTATTGGCCTGGGTTATGCTGCAGTAACTGCACCTGAAATTTTTATTAGAATTTATTTCCAGCGAGTGCTGCTTCCGCGTTTTACTCCCCAAAGTAAGGAAGCGCCCTCAATGCCTGGCCATTAGTCTGCAGAGCCCCGCGGCTCACACACTCCCCTGCTCATCAGGAGGCTAATGGAGCCAGTTTGCTTAGACACACTTAGCTACACTCGCAGCGGGGATCATCAGTCTCTTCTGTGTGTTGATCTCCACGTGCAGGGGAGAAAATCGACTTTTGCTGCCGACAAACGCTAATTGACTACCAGTTGTTTCAGAGGGACTGTGATGTTGAAAACTGGTGTCCCATTCATTTTTATATGTTGGATGCTGACAAATTTCACGGCAACACCTTCACGGTAAGTACACCCACCAGGGAGGGTGTCGGAGTTTGAATCTGTGTGTTTTAGTATTCAGATCCTGGCACTGGTCAGTTTACAGTGTTCTCGCTGGGTTTGGGAGACTGTTTCTGGAGCGATTTCTTTGGCTTCCAATAAATTTGCAAAGCCGTCTCCTTCAGTCGATTTCTGATGAGTTGAGTTGGGAGGGGCATGTGAAATTGGGGCGGGCAGAGAGGTGCAATGAAAACTAGCCACCATCTGGTTACCTTTCATTTTTTGTGGGCCAAAAATGCTTGTCTTCTTTTCTTTTCTCCTCCATTCATCCCTTCAGGTCAGGGAGTCGTCTTCAAGAATTTCTTCCTAAAATGTAAAGTAATGATGAAGGCAGTGTGTTTCTGTGGTTGATTTCATTTGATTTGCTTTCATTGTTAAAGATTTTCTGGTGAGGTTCTTATGAGCTCTTAAAAGCTGGAAGAGCAGCAATACCAAGGAGAGAAAGTCAGAGAAATGAGTCAGCGGCCCCTGTGAGGTCTGGGGGACGAGGGCAGGAGGTGGGGCGGAGGCAGCACCGTGGCCTCACCTGCAGCCCTGAGGGCAACGTGCGCATGTAAAGCCAGCGTCTCTTGTCACCATGTGTTCTAACAGGACTCCCACTAAAGGAATGCGAGGAGATTTGGGGAGGCCTTAACTTTTACCCTCTTGCCAAACATCTTTAATGCTGACTGTATTTATTCAAGATGACACAGAGATCACCTGCAGAGTGTGAGGAAGCGGTGCTTGCTTCCTGTCTTGCCCGCCCCAGGCTCACTCATCAGACACCTGATTCTTGCAGGCACTGCAGTGCTCGTGGGGGGAGCTCTGCTCCTCGGGGAGCTGGGCACGGCAGTGCGCACATTGAAGCCGGTCGCACCATCGCTGATCCCACTCCAAATGGTGAGATGAGCCCTTTGTGTAAGTAGTAGAGGTGGGATCCAGAGTCTTCCTGTGTTTGAGTTTTGCAGTAAAGCCAACTTGGAGGAAAGAAAGAAAATGCCTACTGTCCCATGACTGTGTCCTAAGGGTTTAAAGCTCACTGTGGAGCACACGTGAGATCTCATTCAGTAAATACTCTGGTGTCTTGATTCTGACTTGTCTTGAATTTGGCATTCTCATGTTATTTCTCTTAAAATATGTCTAAGCAATCATTTTTGTGTGATGGTTATGTGTGCGTAAGGGTCCTGAAGAAACTGTTGTGGATGGAAGTGTGGGCATCAGTGGTACCAGAAGGCCTGGTGGCCCTGGGGGCTGCCCGAGCTCCACACCATTTGTTACCAGCAGTCTTTCAGATTGCATCTTATTCCAGAGCTCATCGGGGCTCCCATCTCTCACTACGTGTCTTGAGAGAATATTTGTTCTGAGGGGAGTGGATGGGGTGCTTCCAAGTTTGGGTTCTGGGATTCCCTGTCTAAAGGTGGCACTGGCACAAATCATTTATTCATGGAGTAATGAAGCCCCCCAGTCTCGTGGCTAATTGGGACTCCCTGTCCTTCTTCATGTTAGGAGCTGGAGGGCATGGGTTAGGCCCCCAAAGCTGTTTTTTGGTGAGATTTCAGCCCTATCACACCACCTGGGTTGTCCCGTTTCAGTCACATGACTTTGATTTTTGCAGGTAGGTGTGAATCCTGTATAGTGCCTGGGACTTCCAGGTTTCCCCTACAGTAGGGACACTGAAGAAAGTTCACCCCATAAGGTGTGTTCGGGGGCCTCGAGGACAAGTAGGGACCCACAGACAGATGTCTGGATGGGTGGCGATCAGGCCCGAGTCTTGGAAGAACAGAGATTCCATTACTGTTTTAACAGTGAAATTAAAGGAGTAATTCTGGAAGGTCTGATGCAACTGAGATTAAAATTATTATATGGTTTTTATTGTTAGCAGGAGTGGTTTTTAACCCTTAGACCCACTCCCCCCTATTTATAATAAATATTTTGTAACCTTTCTTTTCTGGTGCCCGGAAGTGAACGTCATAGAAAATGTAACCTAACTATAAATATGATAAACAAATAGACAGGTTGATGGAAAGATGTGGTGTCTAAATTCTTATATTATGGGGTATTTTATATTCTATGCTAATTAGTGACCTCTCAGGACAAAAGGAACAAACAAAGGGAGTCACTTCTAATAAACTATTTTTCCAAGCCTTACCTAACTGGGAAACAAGTGGCTTCAGAATGTTAGAGCACCTCCCATGTCCCCGGGGATATCTCCTTATCAGAGTTACACTTGCTGATGGTGTCCTGTGCTAAGTGCAAGCAAATGCGGTTCGGAAGCTGCCCAGGGGCTGACTCCGGGGATTCCTTCTCCGTCGCAGCTGTGAGGGAGCCTTGTCTTTCCTGATCACAACCACAGAGGCGATTTTGAATCTCTTAAAACTGCCATACCAGTGTATATCACAACCCTCACAAGATACGTTGAATAAAGTAGAAAACTTTAAGTGTCTCCTTTAGGACAGAAATAGGGTATAAAAGAAATAAATTAAAAAATTCTAGTGCCCGAAAAAGTGCTACATTACACTGGCTGCATTATAAGGTTAGAAAACTTCATTACCGTTTTACACACCACATCTTGTAGTTAGATTTTATTTATCTTTTTTTCCCTAAAGAAAAAACAATCATTTGATGAGTTCTTGTGTCAGAGGTGACGAGCAGAGAGCGAGTGTAAAACCGGGAATCGTGGTGCTGGTTAGTCTAAGACCATCTCTGCCACTGCGCAGATCATCTTTACTCATTTTACTGCACTTTTTGGAATCACCTTCTCACTTGGAAAAACCCCTGTGACAGTTGGATTTGCTAGTAAAACAATTATTTTCTTACCTAGAACATCAGTGATGTTTTCAAGATGATAAAAAAAATTTGCCCATGGCATTTAAACAGTTGCTTGTTGTCGTAACTCATGGCTCACGGTCTCGTATTTGTCACAATTGGAGAACTGTGTTTTCTTTGTGCAAATTCTCATTGCTTTGGTGACGCAGGGACACTTGTCCTTACTGGATGGAGTATGATAGTAGTTTTTTGCATTCTCTCCCTAAATCTGGAGTCCTGTGTTATGTTTCCTGTTAACTTAAAAAATAGGAATATTGTTATTTACCTAAATATCTAACCTCACACCAGTGGTGCATATCAAATTGGTCCAAATAGGAATTCCAATGTTAAATGAAACAGTAATTTCACAACCCACTTTTCCAAAAATTTGGATTGATGGTTCAATTATACCAGGGACATTAGCTGTTTTAATTGAATCAATCATTGCTTTCTTCAATAAAATTTTCCATTCCATCTGCTCTTTTGGTTTATTGTTCTTCAGTGTTTCATTTGCTTTCTTTCCCAAAAATATATGATTTTGGCTTTTGTCATTGAAAACCCTTACTGGTTTTGCTACCTCATGCTGGAGAGGAAGGCTTGTGACTGTTTTATTGTCACTGGTTTCATGGTTGTATGAGTGCTTAATGACACGTTGCAGGGGTGTGGAGACCTAATGAATTGTGTACATAAAAGGCTTAGTCTACACTGAGTGCAGGGTTAGTGTTCGCAGTCCATGTCATCAGTATCATAATTAATCCATTACAATCATCATCTATTAATCAGTGTTTTCCTTCTAACGTCTCCAGGAGAGGAAATGTAGTAGTCTAAATGCAAATCTTTGCCAAACTTTCAGTCAATTCAAAACCTTTAAAGCTTTGCTGTCAATAGGACTGTGTGCCTTCTATCCCTAATTCTGCTCCTCCTGACCCAGGACGCGGTCTCCACAGCTGGTGATCCGTGAGACACTGGATTCTTGATCCCATGGCTCTGTGTGTTCTGAGACATCTGGGGACTTCAGCACTGTTTTAGGGGCTTTGGGTCCCACCTCTTCATAGCATTGCTGAGATGAGATCTGTGGGTTCACCCTCATTCTTGAGTGTATTGTGCATTTTTTCTAGAACCAACACACGCCACCGTGGCAGCACTGCTTTGACCACGTGCTGGGGCAGCGTGTGCTTGTCAGTTCTTGGGTTTAAATTTTCTGTTCAAATTTCTAAAATGGGGTATATTGACAGACACACTCCATGTAAACAGAAGCTCTGTGGGGTTTTCAGCAACTTCTAAGAGCATAAATATTCCTGAAGCAGCTAATCTTCCTCCCAACAAGTGAGGAGCAAGCCGGCAAGTCCTGGGCGCCTGTGGCGGCCAAGCTGTGCAGCCCAGGCTGCTCACCGAGGAGCAAGGAGAAAATCTTAAAAACCTACTTCCATGCCGTCTTTCACAGAATCTCAGAAATGAACGTTTTAATATCTAAAGAGGGGTGATTTTTTAAAATAAATTTTTTATTTTTTTCCTTTTTCAGTTTTATCAGGTAGAATTTTTACAGTTCAACGTCACATACACATATTGCATGTAAATACATGTATAGAGCATACTGCATTTTTTAGTTTACATATATGTACTAATTATTGTTTCTAAGAACAGATTAGAGCTTTAGATTTTTAAAATTAGTTACCAGAGGAATAAGGACATCTACAAAAGAATAAACAGAATATGGTAATCCAATCACAAAGGACAGTCAGATGTGCTTGCATATTTTCAAGAAATCAAAACAGTATTTAGTTCATTTGTGGTCTTATTATTATTGCTATTAATTTTAGATTCCCCATAAATGAAGTCATATGGCATTTTTCTTTCTCTTTCCACCCCACTTCACTTAGAATGACAATCTTCAGGTCCATCCATGTTGCTGCAAATGGCATCTTTCATGGCTGAGTAGTATTCCATTGTATATATGTATCACCTCGTCTTTATCCAGTCATGTGCTGATGGACATTTGTGCTGTTTATATGTTCTTTGTTCTATGTCCCTTCTGGCAACAATTACGGATTTTAAATATTTTCCACCTTAAAATCCTTCCTGAAGGAGATGTGGTAACTGGAATCAAAAACAGTTACAGCACAGGGTTGTTTGTGATGGGCCCTGGGGTCTTGGTAGAAAGGTTGGCAGAAAGGATTTCAGATTCTGATCAAATGAGTCCTCCTCTTGTAGCCCTGCTGACCGCCTCTCTCACGGCCTGCCCTGCAAGTCTGACCAGTCCCTTTTGTGAATCCTACTGTATTGTGCACAAATTTTGTCCAACTGGTGTCATCCAGTAGGGACCTTAAGTGAGGCACCCAAACTCCTGTGTTGGTTTCTTCCATCAGCCCTTAACTTCCTTGGGAGCCAGGACTGTCTCATTGCCCCAAGGATCCCTAATGCCTAGTGAGATGCCTGATAAAGCTGGTACTTAATGAGCACATGGGTCAAATGGAAAAACCTGATCAAAAAAAGGCCCTCATTTTTCAGACATGCCTACTTGAGCACATAGGGTAAAATGACATGTCTTCTTGGATTTGCTGTCAAATACTTCAACAAAGGACAAATAAAAGAACAAAGGTCTGAATAAAGGAAATATGGAAAAGTTTGTGAATTCCTTTATCTGGGTGATGGGCTGATTGTACTATACTTACTGATGTATACTTAAGTTAGTTTATAATTTTACTGTCATTAGCTGAATAGCAAGTATTAAAACGTATTAATTGAAAACCTTAGAACTGAACAAACTTACCCCACACAAAATCCTTAATATCCTAGTAGTTTGTCTTTCAGAAATCTTTTCCCACAAAGACAAGAAAAAAGGGAAAGGCAGATCCGTGCAGTATTTCCACGTTGTCAAAGACCAAAGGCCGATACAAAAGAAGAGATTGTAAAAAAGATAAAGAGGCTGAAATCAATGTCCGGGAAACCTAGCTAACAATCCTAAATGGCCCAACTTAACTAACCTCAGCACTGCTGCATCAAGAATGGGGCAAATAGCACCTAGTGGATTTTTTTTTTAATAAATAAATAATAATCCAGTTCCTACCACAGGCAATTATGAGAAGACTGAGTATAATTTCTAACACCAACTATTGTACAAATCATAATTTCTACTTGATTCAAACTGCTTCTTCTATAAAATTTGAATCTTTTTATTCTTAAGACAAATTTGTGGCCTATGACCTAGTGATAAAATTTTCAACTCGCTTGTATTCAAAAAGTTCACCATAGTGAGAGTTTATTACATCAAGTATTCCTTTTTGGGAAACCCATGTGCCTTGTCACTCTCTTTCATAAGATTTCCTGTGGAAAATTCAATCCTTCATTCAGGAAAAGGCTGAGCAATATATCTCATGGAAAACCTTCATAAAATGCAACACAAGAAAATGAAAATGACAGTGAGCAGCCCGTGAAGCCGGCAGACACACAGTGCATGGCTGTGTTCCCGCCTCGACTTTCTGTAACCAGCAGGGAAAATGTGCATTTCAAGAAATAGACATAAACACTTTTCAGGACCTGAGCACACAATTTCCCTTTCAGGGTTTAGTGGGCTTCCATTTAATTCTATGAGAAATGTTTAAAACAACAGAACAACAGCTGAGATAGGGTTTAAAGTAACTTTCATGTCTTAGTGAAAATAAAGCCAACTGATAGTTATCATTTTTACTTTATTTGATCTCACTCTCTTACTTTACCTCCCCAACCTCCTCCAGAAAATGATTGTGAACATTCCCTCCTGTGTCAGAAGGCTAAGTAGAAAGTACCAATGAAATGGAGGTTTGCTTTGTTGTTTTATTTTTCAAAACAAACATGTTTCATTCATGTGATTTAATAATTAACATCAGAAACAAAGTCTACTCAATAAATGGTAGCCAAAATATGTCATCATAGCTGCTCATCAGGTTTAGCCCCACGTTACACACTTTTACATGGACATGTGCCATGTGCTGTCATGGGAAACGGTGAGTGGGGACAGGGCCTCTGTTCTCACAGGGAACACGGCCTGGTGGGGGAGGTGTTGTTCAATCATTGCCCTTTTTTTTAATGTACTTAGAAATTATGGGAAATGTTATTTAAAAAGAACAAAATGAGACAATGAAAGTGAAAAATACAAGGACAGTTTTTAGGCTGAGGGAAGACAGGAAACCTCTTTGAAGAGCTGACACTCCACTGAGACCCAAAGGACAACTCCGGTGCTGCAGGTGAAGGGCAGGGACACATTGATAAAGGGCTGATATCCAGAATATACCAAAATCTCTTTAAACTCAAAAAGAAGGATGAACAACCTGATTAAAAAATGAGCAAAATGCCTGAACACAGACCTCATCGAAGAAGAAATCTAGATGCCAAAGAAGTCTATGGAAAGATGCTCCACAGCATCTGTCATCAAGGGGCTGCAGACTGAAACAGCGAGGTACCACTGCACACCTGTCAGAACTGCCAAAACGCAGAACACTGACAGCACCGAATGCTGGTGAGGATGTGGAGCGTCAGGAATTCTCATGCATTGCTGGTGGGAATGTAAAAGGGCCCAGATACTTTGGAAGACGGTCTGGCAATTTTTTACAAAACTAAACGTACTCCTAACATATGATCCGGCTACTGTGCTCCTTGGTGTTTACTCGACGAAATGGAAACTTATGTCCACACACAAAACTGCATACAGATGTTAATAGCAGCTTTATTCATAATCACCAGAACTCAGAAGTAACTAAGCTGTTCTTCAGTAGGTGAATGGATAAACTGTGGTCCAGCCAGAAAATGGACTATTATTTGGTGCTAAAATGAAATGAGTTATCAAGGCATGGAAAGACATGGAGGAACCTTAAATGCTTATTACTAAGTGAAAGAAGCCAATCTGGGAAGGTACCGCAACTGTCTGATTCCAACTATATGGTGTTCTGGGAAAGGGAAAACCACAGAGACTAAAAGATCAGTGGCTGTCAGAGGCTAGAGGGGAAGGAGCAATGAATGAGGTGCAGCACGGAGCATTTTAAGGTCACTAAGACAGACTACTCTGTATGATGCTGTGACGGTGGATACATGTCATTGCACATCTGTCCAAACCCACAGAGTGCACACCACCAAGTGTAAATCCTAGTGTCAAGTCTGGGCTCTGGGTGATGATGACGTGTCAGTGCAGGTTCACCCATTGTCACAAATGCACGCTCTGGTGCAGGCGTCAATAGTGAGGAGGCTGTGGGGACAAACTGCAGTTCATACACCGAATCCAGCCCCAGCCACCACTGTTAATAATGCTCTGTGGGTGTGTGGAATGTCCGGCTGCTCTGGCGTCTGAACAGCAGAGCTGAGCAGCTGCACCAGAGATCAGGAGGTTTGCAGACCCTGAAATACTTACTCCCAAGCCCTTGACAGAAAAAGTCTGCTGAGCCCTGTTCTAAACGAATCAGAATTCACCCTGATGAGACAGGAAAGCAGGGCCCAAACCAGGCATGGTTAATGGGACTGAAGCAATGTTTTAGTTCCAACACCTTTGCTGAAGTCCTGCAGATCCAGCGACAGACTGTAGCCAGGAAGCATCTGCAGAAGGAGTCGGTAGCAGGCCTTCCCACCAGGCTCTGGGATGCCGGGGGCCGCGCGCTGAACGGGGGCCACCTGCTTGAAGAAGGCGGACTTGCGTTGGAAGCCGATCAAATCATAGAGCTCGGAGAGGATGCTGCACTGCTGAATTCTCTCCTAGGAATGCTGAAGCACAGGGAGAAAAGCAACAAGCATCTGAACGAAACATGTAATTGAAAAAAGACCCGTAAAAAATTTTCCCTTATAACAGAGACCCAACGACACAGGAAGGAAGAGGAAGGCTGACTTCATGCACTGATGGGACCGGATGCAGAAATGCAGGGACGCAGCGCTGTGCAGACGCTCCAGACCCCCTCTGGGCCCCACCATTCCGAGTTCCGCCTCTCCTTTTACTAGAAAGTTCCGTATTCCCTGAAACAGAGGAATCTGCTACCTAAACATGGGACACAGAGATGGGAAAGAGGAAAAGGAAGGGAAAGTAAAGGAACAACAGTTCATCTAGACCCTAGGGTTTGGGCGGGACTTTCACCAAACACACAACCTCTCAAAGCACAGAGCACACAGTGAGAGGCTGACAGAGTGTCTGCGACTTCTGCTCCTTAAACACCAGCTACCTGCCAGCACACGCTGTGCCCGTTACTGAATCATTACAATCATTTCAGAAACTATTACTACCCCGGCTCACAGGCAAGGAAATCTGAAATTCGGGGAGGAATTATTATCATCCTGGACAAATTCCCACGGCCCAGAAGTGTCAGAGCCTCCGGCAGACCCTGGACTAAAATGCTCCTCATCACCACGGGCCCTGAGCCTCAGGCTGAGGCCACGTCATGTCTGCACGGGCCCAGAGCACGAGTCTGTGGGACAGGGAGTGGTCCCACTTGAAGTGCCAGGCCAAGGCCCTCAGGAACCTATGTAATGTAACCAAATCCCCAAACTCATTTCTAACACACTGCTCTGTACGGGAGGACTGCTCGGTACATCTGGCTTATCACCTGTGCACAGGCTTTGAAGGGGCCCAGACAGTGACATGACGTCCCAATGGAAGTGGCTCGGAGACCGCTTCATCACAGGACAGACTCTCCCGGCTTCCAACGTTAACTCTCCATTCCATTTCCAACTGGAAACTAACTTTAGACTTGTTTTCCTCTCCAGAAACAAAGAGAGTGGTAACATCAGATGGAAACTCAAGACTGAGGAAGAGTCTCCTGGCCATTTGGAAGGATAGGCTGGGGAGGGAACAGAGACAGGGATCAGAAAGACCCGTGTTCCAGTCCAAAGTCTGCACATCACTCGCTTTGAGTTTCCTTATTAATACAGGTGATAAAATCTAATTATGATTGTTGGGAAAACTAAATGAAATAACGTATGCCACTAGCATAGGTGTAAAATCCTCCATGAGTGTTCCAGAAATGGACGTGACCATGGTTAGATACTGTCTGCCAAGTCTTGTGTGCTAAGTTCACATCAGCCAGCCAGAGATGTGCCAGAGAATGCCTCAACAGCCAGCAGCCTTCTCCAACTTGGAAACTCACAGTGTCCGAAGTACAGGCAGCGGTGGATGCTTTGGGACACTCTGGAGGTAACACTCCAGTGATGACTTTAAAAAGCTGGGGAGAATTTAGGGGACCATACAGTTCAAATACAGAAAACTCATTCCATGTCTACAAATATTCATCTCGAGCCATGATGATTCAGAGAGGAAATACATATTCAAACGTTCATCATTTTCCCACATAAGTGCATCAAAACAACTTGGAAAGAATGTAACTTTCTTTTCTAGATAACACAGTGGGTATTACAAGGTTTGTACTGAAAGCCCTCCGTGTAAATCATCTGCAAACATAACTGGGTCCATTATCAGTCATCATCATTTGAAGGGAAGGATGGAAAAGAACAAAGCCAAGCTAATACGCTCCGGTATTTTGTTGCGTTATGATGTCACAGAGGAGACGGACAGGTCATCAAGGAACCACTCTGCCGTGATCACGGAGCCGGAGAGCGGGATGGGCGGAAAGATGTATGGCGCAGCCATAGCTGTGCCCGCGCTTCTAGGCAGGTACCCCGTCACTTCGACAAGGTGTCAAAAGTGTATGCCCACGTCCTCATCACCTGTCATGCATTAAAGAGAAATGGAAACCTATAAACGGCCAATAACCTCGGTGGGTACACCGTCCAAAGAGCAAAGTCACAGTTTGACAACTGGTCATCCCGGTTCCCTGGGATTCATTATTGGAGAACCTTAAAAACCACTCCTCTGTCCTCAAGAAATGCTGCCTACTTGTCCTATCTTTGGCTCAGGGATACAGCACGTTCACGTGGACTTTAATGTCTGCACAGATTTGACTGTCTTTCTCCAGGTTCACTTGTCCATTCTGAAGAGGTCTGAGTTAAGTCCAAATTCCATAAGATCAATTCCCTCCAGTGACAACTCAACGAGTCTGCAATTACAAACCAACTGAACAGGACAGTTCCTCAGCTAAAAATGTCACCCACCCTTCACTGATTTCTTAATCTCCTCTCCTGGCTAATTGCAACAGACTAACACCACCCTCCACCAAGTTCCCCAACTATGTCAAATAGAAAGTAAGGTCCATAAAAGATGAGACAACTCCATAGTCACCTCTGAATTCCTAGCATATATTAATGTCAATAAATAGAACTATGATTATGGCTTCTTTCCTTTAAAACCTTTCTGGTTATTTAAATGAGACCATGGAAGGGAGGTGTTTGGGTCCAGTATCTTGATCCAGAAGACTCTGGAGACCTTTTTCGGAATGGCTGCCCACTGATTCATTCAAAACACAACTTCTCTTTCCGGGAGGAGCTGTGATTTTCTGCCAGGAGTTTGTTGTCACTCTCATGCCAGAACAGATTTAAACTAAATACTTACATTGGATATGTTATTTTCCCCCGCTTCCAAAAAAATTGACTTTCCTTACTTCCTTGCCTTGAGGAATGCTTTTTTACTTTTCTTTCTAATTCACCCTTTTATACAGAAGGATTTAGTATGTGCTTGGTCTTACATAAGAACAGCCATCCAACTCCCAGTGTGAGAGGCCTGGGGCTCACCTCCTGCCCTCCTGTCAAGGCAATTGAAACTCAGTTCAGGAGCCAACTGGCCCCCCAGGGCTTCTAAGGCTCGCGTATCTCCCAGAATCCTTGCTTTCTGGTTTGACTTGGCTTCTGAGGATTTCCCCTCAGTTTCTTGACAATTAGTTGTGCAGCTTGAAAGATGAGGAAGGAAGGTCTTATTTCTTAATCAGCATTTTAAGGAACTTATGTAATGAAGGTTTTCAAGAGTTTTTGAACCCTCCATTGCAGAGACAGAAAACACACTAGATATTTTCTAAATCTAGCTATCATGTGCATTTTTTTCTTTGCTTTTGTTTTCTTAACTGCTAACAGACATTTTTAATTAAAAAATAAAATAAGGCCCCAAATAGTATAGAACATTGAAGAGGAAACAAAATTAAAGGGCAAACACAGAAAAATTATAATTACTCTACAAAGTTAATAGAAAACATACACTATGGATCAGATCAGCAATTCTCAGTAACAGCTAATTGAAACCTGACCATGAGGTAAAATGTCTCTCCTGTCAGGAGACGGCCAACAGAAAACAGAATTAAATCAACAAACTAAAATTCTAAGTCTGGCGAGGTAGAGAAGTCTACCAGCTAAATGTGTTTTCTTCTGGAAAAGAGGGAGACACACAAGATCTTTTCTGTGGAGCCTGAGCCCAGGTGAGGACGGTGAAGTGAGCTCTGTACGTACCCAATTAGCAAAGTGAGTGATGAATAAAGAGACGTGAGCTTTGATGACAGAGATGATGCTACTATTCACTTGTCCTGTAAGTATGTCTTCACGTTCAATGATCAATACCTCGGCATCCTCAGGGATTGAGATTATAGGAAAATGCACAGCTCGGGCCTAGAACTCCTCTATGATTGGGGCACTGCACTTAGATGATTCAAGGGCACCTCCAACTCCACCTGCAAATAGCTGATTTCACGGTGCTCCTCCCATAGCCGTCCTGCCCAGGGCCCCTTGTCGGGGTCAAGGTCTCTCTGCCTCTCCCAGCTCAGTCCCATCACTCATAGATGTGACTGGGCCCCTCCTTCAGGGCCCAATTTCCTCAGTCAACGAGTCCCACCACCAGCACCTCACCTACCAGACTCTCACTGGCACTCCCTCAGCACTAACTCTGTGCTGGGGACCACACTGCACATTGCACACACGTTATCTCACTGGATCTCCACAGAAGTCCTGGGAAGTCGGTATATCACTGCTTCAAGTAATAAGATAAATTGTTTCACTTCCTTGAGTGTGTCATCCAAAGTGACACGGCTACTGAGCCACAAACCTGGGACTGAAAATCACTTGAAAATTGAACACTGCTACACCTCGCAGCCACCCTACTCTGACTTATCACATCACCTCCTGCCGAGCCTTCTAAATGTTTCTAAGCATTCTACAAGACAAAAGTGATCTACGAGAGCACCCCTCTCCCCTAATTAAAATCTGACAATGACGTTCCACTTCCCTTAGGAGAAAGCCACACCGGGCCTGAGCACAGCCCAATGGCCCGGCATCCGCGTACCCTGCGCGGCCGCGCTGCCTCACCCACCACGCAGCGCTACATGTGCCGTGTCCAGGACAGGGATGCTGACTCCGTACAACCCGGGGCTCGTCTCACTCAAACAATGATCACCCTCTTCAGTGCTGACTCTCAGAAAATTGTTTTCTCTGGATGAATCAATATCTTTTTCCTTACAACTTCCCATCATTGATAATGAGCTCCCCCCAAAAGAGAGAAGAGCTAATCCTCAGACTCCTTATCTGTAAAGTGTGAATAACAAGGAAATATGAGAGGTGTTAAGCGAAATAATATTCATATGAAGCTAAAGGACAATTCCCAACATACAGTAAGCACTCAATATGTGCTTACTTAATATTAAAAAGAATATAATGCATTCCAGCAACCTTAAATCAATGCTTTATGGCTTTGTCCAAAAGACTACTGACAAACTATTGGACGAACACCTTTGAGCAGATCCGCCCAAGCGTACTGGGATAGGTAAGCCTTGACTCCAGTTACAGCTGCAGCCAACCATCACTACGGGGCGGGGGCAGTTTGCTCAAACTCGTACATGTTGCTTGAGCATTTAATTGTCACTAATGAATAAAGACAGGTGTTCTTTAGTCAAAACTCCTGAAACATAAATCTTCAAAGATTGATGCAAATTAGTTTCAAGTACAACACTCTCACTAGAAATTATTTGAAAATTATAGTCTTAGCTCCTCCACACATCGAAAGGGCATTTTCTTAATGTATCTGACTATATACACTGAGAGGATTGTTTAAAAGAAATTAAGATGAAGCCATAATGAATAAGCTTTCAGTATAATCTGCACAAAGCCCCACCCAAGGGTCTCACTTCTCAATTCCACATAGGTGTTCAGGTAGCTTAACCTGGGTCTTGGTTTCTTATGACACGGGGGTGGGAAGAATTGTGGATAGATTTATGTAGCAAATATAAATCTAGGGTATTTGCTGTGTAGGAATGCTACAAATAAATAAATTGATATATAGTCCCACCCTTAGGAAGCTCAGCCTTTTCAATTACAACAGCACTAAAAATAAAATGAGAGATACATTTATCAAAATTTTACAAGATTTGCACATTGAACATTTTGAAGTATCACCAAAAAAAATTAAAAGATCGACATATATGGAAGGCATCCCATGTTCATGGAATGGTAGACAATATTGTTAAAAATGTTAAGACTCCCCAAAATGATCTACAAATTTAATGGAATCCCTATCAAAATTCCAGCTGACTTCTTTGCAATAATTGAAAAACTGATGCCAAATTCATATGGAAGTACAAGGGAACCAGGTCAGCCAAAACAATCTTGAAAAAGAAGAGCAAAGTTGGAGGACTCACTCAAATGTTACTACAAATCTATAGTACTCAAGTCATTATGGTACTGGCATAAGTTTGGATGCATAAATCTATGAGACACAATAAAAAATCCAGGGGGGAAAGTTACATTTACAGTCATTTTTCCAGAAATGTGCCAACAACACTCCATTGAAAGAATAGTCTATTCAACAAATGGTGCAGAGACACCTGGGTATCTGAAGGCAAAAGAATGAATCTGGAATCTGGACCCCCGTATTTTATTTAACAAATAAAATATTAATTCAAAATGGATCACAGACGGAAATGTAAAAACTAAATGTATAAACTTTCTAAAAGAAGACATAGTTTAAATCTTTGTGGTCCTAGGATAGGCTATGGCTTCCTAGATACAATACCAAGAGCACAAGTGAAAAAAAAGAAAGATAAAATGGACTTCATCAAAATTAAAACCATTTGTTACAAAGGACATCATCAAGAAAGTGAAATGAAAGGGGAAGGGGTAGCTCAAGTGATAGAGTGCGTACTTAGCAAGAAAAATAAAATGAATAAATCTAATTACCTCCCCTAGAAAGAAATTGTTTTAATGTTTTAAAAAAGTAAAGTGAAACGACAATCTGCAGAATAGGAGAAAAATTTTGCAAAGCATATATCTAATAAGAGACTAGTATCCAGGATATAAAACAAATGCTTACAACTGACCAATACAAAGAAAATCGACCCAATTTTTAAATATGCCAAGTATTTAAATAGATACACAATTGGCCAATAAGCATATGAAAAGATGCTCAGCATCACTAGCGAAATCAACATCAAAATGAGATCTGATTTTACACTCACTAGGATGGTTATAATCAAAACATGGACAATAACAAGTGTCGGTCAGGAGGCAGAGAAATGGGAACCCTCAATACGCAGCCGTTGGAAAGGGGCAATGGTAGAGCTTCTTTGGAAAAGCCTGGTGTTTCCTCAAAAGGTTAGAATTATATGGCACAGCAATTCAACTCCTACATATAGAGTCATACGTCAGTATCCTCGGGATTTCGTTTCAGGAAACCCCCACCCTGGATACCATAATCCAAGGATGTTCGAGTCCCTTTACAATCAGACATCTGGATCCATGAAGTGGAAACTACAGATATGGCGGGCCAACTGTACAGCCAACAGAATGAAAATATATTCTCACAAAACTTGCACATCAATATTCATGGCAGTATCATTCAGAGTAGCCAAAGGTTACAAACAATATCCATCCATCAATGAACGGATAAACAAAATTACCAAGAATAGTCCCACAAACATTTGGTCATTGAATCTTTGACAAAGGAGGTGAGAACATACAATGGAGTAAAGACAGCCTCTTCAGAAAATGGTGTAGGGAAAACTGGACAGCTGCATGTAAATCAATGAAGTTAGGCTACTCCCTCACAGCATACACAAAAATAAATTCAAAATGGCTTAAAGACTTAAACATGTAGACAAGACACTATAAACCTCTTAGAAGAAAACATAGGCAAAACATCTGACATACATCTCAACAATGTTTTCCTAGAGCAGTCTACTCAAGCAATAGAAATACAAGCAAAATAATACAAGTGGGATCTAATTAAACTTACAAGCTTTTGCACAGAAAAGGAAACAAAAAGCAAAACAAAAAGACAATATATGGAATGGGAGAAAACAGTTGCAATAAATGAAACTGACAAGGGCTTAATTCCCAGAATATGTAAACAGCTTTTACACTTAATAAGAAAGAAAAACAAGCAATTCAATTCAAAAATGGGCAGAAGTCCTAAAGAAACATTTCTCCAATGAAGACATACAAATGGCCAATAGGCACATGAAAAAAATGCTCAATATCATTATCAGAGAAATGCAAATCAAAACTGCAATCAAGTCTCACCTCTCACCAGTCCGAATAGCCATCATTCAGAAGTTCACAGATAAATGCTGGAGAGGCTGCGGAGAATTGGGAAGCCTCCTACACTGTGGTGGGAATGCAGTTTGGTGGAGCCATTGTGGAATACTGTATAGAGGTTCCTCAAAAGACAAAAAATGGACCTCCTATATGACCCAGCAATCCCAATCCTGGACATATATCCAGAAGGAACCCTAACTCAAAAAGACACTTTCACCCCAATGTTCACAGCAGCACTATTTACAATAGCAAGACATGGAAGCAACCTAAATATCCACTGAAAGATGACTGGATAAAGAGACTGTAGTATATTTCTCCAATAGACTACTGTTCAGCCCTAAAATAATAACAAAATAATGCCATTTGCAGCAACATGAATGGACCTGGAGAATGTCATTCTAAGAAAAGTAAGCCAGAAAGAGAAAGAAAAATACCATATGAGATCGCACACATGAGGAATCTTAAAAAAAAAAAAATCAATAAACAAAGACACAAAAAGATAAACTTATCTACAGAACAGAAACAGACACAGAGACATAGAAACCAAACTATGGTTACCAGAGGGGAGAGGGTGTGGGAAGGAATATATTGGGAGTTCAAGATCTTCAGATACTGAGTATGTATAGAATAAACCGCAAGTTTATACTGTATAGCACAGGAGAATATATTTAATATCTTATAGTAACTTATGTTTAAAAAGAATATGAAAATGAATACAGTTATGTTCCTATTTAACTGAATTGTTGTGCTGTACACAAGAAACTGACACAACATTTTAAACTGACTAGACTTCAATGAAAATATTTTTAAATAGACCAAAAACGAAAAAAAAGAAAAAGGATATTATGAAACCAAAAGAATAATGTACTGACTCAGGCTACAATATGGATGAACCTTGAAATTTTATGCTAAATTAAGCCAGACACAAAAGGACAAATAGTGCCCATTAAGGTGAACTGTTTCTAAGCGTTTACTGTACTACTTCTGTAAATTTTCCGGAGATTTGAATTCTATCAATATCAAAATAAAATGTACTATTCATTAAAATCATAAAACGCTTCCTCACAGGAGGGCTTTAATTATTAAATGCAGAAATGCATGTAAAGCTCCTGGAAAAACACTTTGCACGTCCACACACAGACACTGCTGTCACTGCCTCTCAGAGGGTGGTGCCAGCGCTGATGAAGGCTGCCTCCACTCACTGCCCTGCAGACAGGAGTGAGGGCATGGGCTCTGACAGGCAGGGTGAGCGTGACCCTGGGTCAGACACAGCCATGCCCCAGACTCTGCGTTACCCAACTTTCTTATACAAACTGCAACATGTAATTTAAACACGCTACAGGGATGTATCTTACAACACAGGGAATACAGCCAATGTTTACAGTAACTATAAAAGGAGCATCTATTGTACACCTGAAACATATCATTTTAAATCAGCTATATCTTTGTAAAAAATTAAAAAATAATTTAAAAATGTTATCACTTTAATATTCAATTTGGTTTTTAAGTAACTACTAAACAGCTTAGAATGTATAAAAGCATTTAAGTGTGCTGTTTGTTTACATATTTATTTACTTTCAGCCTCCTGCTAGAAGAGAAATTAAACAATTTTTTTAAACACACCTTAACAACCATAACAACAAAAAGGCAAAACTGAAAGTGAAGAGAAATTGGAGATTCAATACTTAAATGAAACCAGGGGGAGGTAAAGTCATAAAAATGGATTCCCTGGAGTCAGGGCAAGTGTTAAAGGCCGACTAGAAATTCAGCTGTAAGATTCTTGGCAGCTACAGCAAAAAGAAAAGATCATGGGGGGGTGGTAGAGTGTGTGCTTAGCGTGCACGGGGTCCCAGGTTCAAGCCCCAGGGCCTCCACTAACAGATAAATACACCTAATTACCTACCCCCCGCAAAAGAGTCCCAAAGAAAAGAAAAAGAGAGATTTCTTTCCAAAAAAACCTGATATTAAATTTGGATTAAATACTTAAAAAAAAAAAAAAGAAATATAGAAAAGATGAGTGACACTGTGAAGGAAAAGCCCAGCTGGGCTAACGAGCTAAGTCACAAATCTAAGTGTGATAAGTGTCGGTTTACTGATCTAACTATTGCTGGGCTAACTCGTAAATCTGAAGTTTAGTGTCAATTTACTGGGCTAATAACCTAACTCGTAAATCCAAGGTCAACAATTGTCAGTAACGTGATCTGTTCCAAAATCATAAGCTTCAGTGTACTGATTCCTTGCTTTTTGTTGTTTGAGCCTTATTGGCTAATAGACCCTTACTTGTAATTAACCCTATAGAACCTCATGTGCAGGTCTTGGAGGTGCTCAGAGCTTCGGAACAGGAGCCCCTCTGAGCCCGCCAGCATAATAAATCTCAGTGCTTGTTTCTTGTCTGGCCTGTTTTTTCCGTAACAACACAAGCGATAATGCCCTTGAGATAAATATGTGATGGCTGCTGGCAGGTCCCCATGTCTCAAGTGGCAAAATCTGAAACATCCTCACCACTCAGAGTCATCATAAGCTCACTCCACACTTCCCGCTGTTAAATGCAGGAGCACAGGCAGGGCCCGGCCTTTGCTCTCTCTGTGTCATCACAGTGAGACAGGATGGAAGGGGACAGAGCACAGCCATTCAAGGAAGGCCACAGCAATTAACATCAAAATGGTGAAGGATTCAAACCCCAGTAGGCCTTGAGGCTCAGGATGAAGAGATTTAACTTCTAGCAGAGCTTGAGCTTCATTATACACCCATTGTAATAGTAACATGGTGAATAACATGCCCCAAGGTACCATGGCATTCCCAAGGCTAGCCACAAAATGTCAAAGGGTGGGAAATGGCCAACTCCCCGGGAATCCCAGCCCCTTGCCCTTAGGCTGTTCCTTCTACATATTAGCAAATGAAACCACCAAGCCCAAGAAAACGAGCAACACAGCGCCACCTCGCGGTCACCCCTCTCTCTCCCTCTTCGGAGAAAGCCCACACTCTGTGGAGTGTGTACCTACTTTTAATCTGAGCACCCAAATCCCACACCTCGTGGACTTTCTGTTGCCTTTCAATGTGTCTCTGTGAATAAATCTACATTTCCTCAACACTGGCTTGCTCTTGAATACTTTACTGCACGAAGCCAAGGAACAAAATCTGGTGGGACACATCCCAGGGGCTCAACCAAAGCCTGGGACACAGCCCTTCTCATGCCCCACATCTGTTTTCTTGTATCAACAGGACTGGGTTGTGAAGGGAGCTCTGAGGCCCCAGCTAAGGGACAGAAGCCACCCCCACGGCTCGAATTGGCTGGCAGCCTCTTCCCCAGCAGGGGCCTTGGGGTCTGCCCGGTTCTCTGTGTTTCTCTGTTGTGCTGACTTCCCAGCCACAGAGCGTTCTCCCTAGGCCTGTCCCCACAAAACCCTTCTCTCCAAAATACAAGCACATCATGTCACAATCCTCTTGTTCAACCAGGAAATGCTTAACCCACTTTTTCCCTCCACAGTAAAGTACCTAACTGTCCTCCCTCCCATCCCAACACTTCTTTCTTTTTGAGAACTCTGCACTCCCCACACACCATCCTGAACGCAGGTGCCTTGCTGGCTGGGACCGAGATGTTTCAGTCTCACACAGCGGGCATCCTTTCACTTTCCCCTTGTTACCATAAAAAAGCCTTTCCTGAGTCACCCACAAATCTGATTCTGAACTTCATAAAGTGCTGAGATTGCAGTCACTGTGTGCATACCTCCCAGGTTTTGACTAAGTTTCCTTCACGAGATCTTCATTAAGGAGCTGCATCAAGAAGTCGAAAGAGGATATTCTTACATCAGAGCGGAGGAGCCTGCAAGAAATTTAAATGGCTTTCAAGAGAGAGTTAACCAGGGACAGACAGGTCGCAGGTCCTAGTCAACAGTGTCATGAGGCAAAATGTTCTTCAAAGACTCAGAGTGGCTTCTGAACATGGAGTCGGCAGGGAGGAGGTGACACGCAGTGAGTGGGGTGAGTGACACAGGGTACGCTCCCCCAGCTGGGGAAGAATTGGATTTTGTTCTAGTTTTCCAAACAATTTCTTAATACCTTTTTCTCCTATTGTCACATACCATTTCCTATGATTTAAGAATATCAATGTCAGTCATTTGGGCCGCTTGGGAGAGGCAACATGATGCCATTCACAGGGCTGGGACATGACAGCCACACCAGTCTAGGTTGAAAGACCAGTGGGGGTATTTCCATGGTGATCACGGGCATGCAGCAAACTCCCCAGCTTCAATGACCTCATCTCAAAGGTGGGGCAATAAAACTACCAAGAAAAGTGCGTGATGATTATGGAAGACATCTGTTTACTAGGTAAGTGCCCGTGACAGCTGCAGCTTAATGGGGAATGAGTATGATTAACAAGGCCCTGTCTACCTGGCCACACGCTCCCTGCCTTCCTGCCTTGGTGCAGCAGCAGAGTTTGTTTAGCTGAGATGAACGCCCCCAGAGCAGCCCCGACGGGAAAGCTCGCAGCTCTGCATTGTGAGGCGTGTTCTTTTCCTTCTCAGTGCTGATCACAGTTTGCTGTCATCTGTTTTTATGTTTATCCCTTTTGTAACTTCCTCTCCTCCAGAGATTTTGCTCAAGCAGCGCAGGGCCAGGTGTGTCTTGCGGCCTGCCCGATATTCTGGGCTGGGAAACAGCCGACCACACATCTGGCTCTGGTGCTGAACGGAGAGGGCAGAAGGCCCTGGGGCCCATGCTGAACCGAGGCCCATGCACCCAAAATTATGGTCTGACTTTGGGCAAATTACACAGTCTTCTTTACCCTGAGATTCCTCATCTGTCCATGAAAATAACTGGCCATGGCACACAGAGTTACCAAGATTAAAGGAAATCACCAAATTCACAACATATTCAAGGGGCTACCAGTGCATCCTCAACAGACAAATGCTGCCTTTACGGCTCTGACACATGCCAAGCGGGGCGGCCACACACAGTGAACACTGCTAAGTGCTTCATGTGTGCTACAATACTCTTTAGAACTTACAACAATCCCAGGAAGAAACGAATATTATCATGCCCATTTCACAGATTCACCAACAGGTTAAGAGAGGTTACATTCTACTCCAAGGCCGTATGGTGAGGAAATGGCGATTTATACTGGAATCTGGGCCCAGGCTTAGGCTCCATCTCTCTCCCATCCACCTGACCACTTGCCTATGAATTCCACCTGTCCAATACACAAGTTTGCAGCCGGCCAGCTCTTAAATGCAATGTGTGCCACCATTTGTCAATGTTGGTTAATTACCATAAACTGTTCCCAGAAACCACTACAGAAAAGAAACGTGGACTTAAGGAATTCTGCTTTGCGTTCTCCTGTAATGTGCAGAAACCCTTCACTACACGACCAAATCCAAATGTATGCTTCCTCCATGTTTATGTTTGCACACGGCTTATTAAAGTAGAATGTACCTGCAGTAATTTCATCTCGGTTGCTTTCCAAGGTTGCAGATTATCCATAATCAGTCCGTGAATGAAAATACTACAATGTGAATGAAAATACTGCAACCATATTCAGTAAACAAAGAATGCTGAAACCAAGTCATCAGCGGCTGCTGCCACCCCCCAGGGAGGGCATGCCTGCAGCCCAGCCTCTCAGCCACTCACAGTGGTGCCCTCTGAGTGGACTCAGAGTAAGAAAGGACAGGATACTGGCCCTAGATACCTAGGTACCTGCCAAAGGGATGAATTCAATGACACAAATATTTGCTTCCTCCCATACATAGAAAAGCACTAAATACTTGATCTTGAGATATCTGGTTTTCTTTAGATAACAAGCAATATTTTATTGTTCCAACTACCTGGTCTTTCTTGTAAAACTTCTATATATCCTAGCTCCTCCCCTACCTCTTGGGAGCAGTCCCTCAGAGTGATCTGAGAGGTTGCCATCCCGGATCGAGTCCTCCAGCCAAATAAAACATAACTCTTAACATTTAGGCTGAACGTTTATTTCAATGAAGTCCCGGAATAGACAGAACTCATCAATTCTGTAATGGAACACACTGGATCAGGAAACAAAAGCGTGTTTTAGTCTGGAAAAACTACGGTTTCCTCTTTCTTCCAGTCATTATACAATCCCACCAGAACTCATTAATTTGCTGTCTGCTCATCTGGCAACCAAACTCAGAGAAGAGTCAACTCAGCAGAGTGCTCTACTCGGGAGAACACCCCGCAGCAGCACTGCAGGCTACCTGTCCTCCCGCACGCTCTGCTGACCCTTGGTGTCCTCCGTGACGACCAGGACAACGGAGCTGTTCCCAACAGCTGCGAAGTCCCACACGTTAAATAAATCATTTTATTTTATACGATATTTTACGTGTATACCCATCTCTGAAAACAGCTTTGCTAGAAGCCCAAATCTTCAGCATCAATCTGCAAAGGCAAATCCGGTCCGCAAGGGAAAACAAGACTTAAGACGAAGCTAAGGCGTCCAAAGTACTCTCAACAACCTAAGGCCTCCAAAGTCCCCTGCAGGACCTTCAACCAAACTGCCTGCAGGCCTGCAGCTGCAGGCGGCAACATGTCTGCTTTTAAAGCAACCCCTTCCTGCCCTCGGGCACTACAATGTCCCTCTACGCCCTCCCATCTCAGGGTAACAGCAGCCGCTGCAGAACCTCACAGGGCAGCACTGACAGAACTGGACAAAGAGGATCAGAGCTAAACTAAGCCTTCTGATGACACGAGCTTGTCACTCTGTCACTTTACAGATGAAGATATATATAGAGAGAGGTGGGGTGATCTTGCTCAAAGTCACACAGCTAATAAGTGGCAAAGTCTATAACTCTGCTCCTCCCTCCGGTGTGACGCCCCAGCTGGGACGCCCACAGGGTTCTCTCCTGCCTGCCGGACCAGTCCTTTACTGTCACTCATAAAACACCACAGGGTCTGACCCTAGCCTAATTTTCAGCATCTTTTCCCTGCAGTCTCGCAGGAACAAGGCGGTTCGGGCCATTGTATGACTTCTGGCTCCCAGAAGCCTCCGTGCTCAGGCTGGTCTTGCCTGTGCATCCAGCACCCTGCTCAGAGGCTCTTCCTCCCCGGCAGGAGGACTTTTCCACTCTCCGCATGACACCCCCTCAGGAAAGCCCTCTTCTCGCCCTCAGCTCAGCAGGTGTCCCAGGCCACATCCCGAGCTGCCCCATTAGGACTGCGGGTGCCCAGGTTTGCTAGTCAGACCAGCAGCCTCAGAGCCAGGGTTTATGCCCGGGTCACCCTGCAAACCTACTGCCCTCCTCACATCCTCCAGCCAGCAGGTCACCTGAAAGTCGCAGCAAGTGCCCCACCAAATCCCGAAGTCTCTTCATTTGCCAGCACCGCTGATGACTGGTCTCCAAACTTTGGTCAGTTTTGCACAAAACAGCAGCTTCCACTGTGAAGCAGGGGGTTTTCTCTTCTGCTCCCCATCCTTACTGGAAACGTCTAGGGAAATGAAAAGGCCTTTTCTCAACCCTTTTCTGATGACACCCACCCACCCACAATACTCACATGCTCAAGAGCTTTGGGTAAACCTGATTTTGTTTCCCTTACGCTAAGGGGCTCAAAACACTGCGGGATTCTTTCTCTTTTGAGGGTATTTTTACTCAGTATATCGGCTTTAATCTGTTTTTGTCTCTCTCTTCAATATCCCTAGAAGTTGCCACTTCTTATTCCCTTCAGCAGCCTCCCTCCCAACATCTAGTCTAGGAAATCAGCTGTGATGAGGGGCCCGGGGTCAGTCACAGAAGACGCAACTAAGGCACAGAGAGGTGACATAATTTGCCCGAGAAGATCAGCTTCAAGCCCCAACACTGTGTGTCACGTCCCTCTGTTTAACACTTATGGTAAGCAAGCGAACTTTTTGTAGATTATGGTTATAAACAGATGAGGTATGAAAATACATACATGGACACACATCAACTCTAAGATGTTCATTAACTCCACTATTTTGTTTCTATTTATTTTATTTCTATTAAAAAAAATTAAGAACCTCTGCAGTCAATATAGCAAAATGTTACTGGGCTTTAAATACAGAATATAGAGGTTTTAAGTGTGTCATTACTCATCCTTATCTGTATGTTCACAACACAAACTGATTTGAAAGTCTCTCTCCCCTCCCCCTACTCACTACTGGCTCTCACCTGAGCTCCAAAACCACACATCTAACAGCCTTTCACTTTACACACAGCTGAACTTATCAGTTATCCCCCAGAACTCCCTCAACAGATTTCCCTCCTCAGAGCACAGCAGGACCATCATTTACCTCATTAATCCACCCAGAAACCTGTTGCTTACTCCATCCTACCTTCACAGACATCATTCAGCCTTTCCTTTTTACCATCTAAACATGCCTTCAATCTGTTCGCTTTTACCCGCTGACCATCCAACCGCTCAAGTGGAAGCCACCAACACTGCCCACCTGGACTCACGAGTCTCCCAAGTGGCCCCAAAGCCACTCTCCCCTACTTGAGACAAATGGGATTGTGTCACTCCCACGCTTTTAGGACTGTTTTCAAACCCACTGTTCTTAGAAGAAACTCCAAGTTCTTCACCTGATGAATGTCTTTGCCATCAAATTGTCAGCTCAGGGAGGGGAGGACACGCCCTCTCCCCTAGGACCTGCCCTCTGCCAGAGCATCAGCTTGGGAGGACCTGCTGAGCTACACCAGCCTGTATTCTAACCCTGGTCTTGAGTTCTTAGCAAACTGCTTCAACTATCCATACAAATCCAAGGTAGATTAGAAAGATTTTAGTTGTTGAGCTAGACTATTGATTTGGGGATTTTGCACTAGCAACCTGCAAGTACATGTTCTAATGATTCTGTCTTCTTAAAACCACACCCAGATTTAAGTAGTATTTGTGGAATGTCTTCGGAGTAAAAGGGACTGTACTTTTGCAGACTTTATGTTTTATACCATGAACAACACGGACAGGGTCACAAATGGAACCCCCTCACAAGTGACAGAAGACAGGTGACAGGCATATAGCAACAGGTCACAAAGATGGTAAGAGCAAAGTTGTTTCTCCAACCCCCCAAAAAATTTTTGAAAGAACTGAAAACTCTGAATTTTGAAAGTAAAATACTATCATATAAAGAAATAAAATAATCCTCTTCATCAGTGTTTCAAGATCTGACTCCAGAAATTTTAGCATGCCATATTGAATCCTAGCACAGAAAAATCAGATGGACTAGTGGTGAGTAAGTTCCAGGAAAACTGCAGTAAGTCCTCCACTTGTAAAAGGACATAAACTCACCTGTCGAAGATGAATGTAAACCGCATTCTGGAGAAATTCGGAAGCTCCCAGGCTCTGCTTCTGGATGGCAAGGACACGGACAGCTTTGAAGCATGCTTCTAACTCAGTCACCAGCATTCTTACACTGCAGGGGGAAACGGAGGCCCTCAGTCAAGAGCAGAGGTGTTCCTGTCGTGTCTCGCAGGCCGTACCTCGGGGACTCAGTGCCCTGCAGCAGCCCGGCCCCAGGCGAGGACCCGCAGCATGGCCCACCCAAGCAGGAGGTGCACTGGGCTTGAGAAAGCCCATCCCCGATGGGGGCAAGAGTGGCTGGTGGGTTTGAGTGAACCTATAAATGCCCGTAGAAATATGCCTGCATTCATTCAAGTGATACAAGCAACAGTAGCAGGCTATTTAACAAAATTTCAACTGTCAGTGGAAATTTACCATTCCTTTCTGCTTGTCCCCTGCACTCTGAGACAGGCTTAGGCTCTCTCACACCGGCAGCTCTGATGCAATAGTTGTGAAGTCGTTTTACTTTGCTGCAAGTGTCCTCGCTCCCCGTGTGGCTGTGACTGTCATCTCTTAACACAGTCAGATGTCTTCCTGGATCTCTCCCTGCGTTCCTTGCTCCTGCTTCTCAGATCCTAAGATAAAGGGCAAGTGAAGACACATGACCAGAAAAGGCACCGTGGACTTGAACTAAGTCCTCAGTGATCCCCTAGGTGAGTGCTGCCCACCCCTTACCTTCGATTCTCAAGGTTCTGCCCAGGGTGACATCCAGACAGGAGAGCGTCCTGGGCCAATTAAAAGCTGTGTGACTTGGGCCCTGGGACAGGTGCAGGAGCTGGTTCCAGAGCCGTGCCCCTCCCCACCTCTGCTCCCCTCTCTCCCAAGTACCCACTGCCAAGCCCCCAGGTTCCGTGATATTCTGTCCTTCTCTTGTAATCTAATCCAAGCCCTTTTCCTCTTCCTTTATTCCCTAATTATCACCAGCTGAAGTGGTTTTTCAGTCACATCTGAAAAAATTTCCGGCAGCTGAAAAAGAGGTCTCCAGAAGTCAATGCCCATATGCTGGTTCCTGAAGAGAGCCCCTGGTTATGGGGTCCCTCACCAACACCCACGGGGCATCAGACATGTTGCAGAGTCGACCACCCCCAACAAGAGTTTGCTGTGACCCCAATGCCCGCACAGCATCCCTGCTCTCATAAATTTATTTGGCCTACTTATCCGTTACTAAGAAGCAAAAGTAAAAAAATTGCTCATGTTTCTTACTAAAATTATTTATGAGGTGGAAAAAGAAATTGTAATAGAAATAATAAATTTGACTGCATGTTAGATCTGTTCCTTTGGCTTTAAACCTTTGCTGTTTTCTAGGCTCAGACTTGGTAGCTCTGTACCTTTTGTAAAAGAAATTTGCCTTTAGGCTGAAATATCCAGGAGAGCCTATTCTCCGGGCTCTGATCTTTCACGATGTTAACTCTTCTGCACTTATATAGAGATGGCAAGTTGCAAAATAGAGAATCAACTTTGATTTTTTTTTGGAGGTATTAGAGGGGCACCATGATTTGACCCACGTGGACAGCTGCAAGAACAAAGATTTCCAAGGAGAAACAATTCGTACCGCAAGAAGTTTGCAACAACCAACCACATCCCCGCCCCTTTTTAGTATAGAAGCGGACTGATTTCTGACTTGGGGGAGACGGTTCTCCAGCATGTCATTCTGCCATCTTCTGGGTCTGCCAGCTTTTCAAATAAAGTCACTATTCCTTGCTCCAACACCTCAATCTCCCGATTTATTGGCCTGTCATGCAGCAAGCAGTACGAGTTTCGAATTGGTAACAAGATGACTGCATTGGAGGTAGTATGTCTCCACTCTTTCCTCGTTTCCAATATGTAACATGCACATCATTTATGATCTAGTGCAAATAATTCATCAAAGACTACCACAAAAAGAAACTACACTCACCTAGCTATCAACACTGAAGTCACAACCTATCAATTTTATATGCTGTTTAACAACACAACTAAAAAACCTAACATAGGGAATTGATTCCACAGAAATAAAATTATTTCTACTCCTTCAAAACCTTTTTTTCTTTTCTATTTTATTTTGTTTTGCATATTGAAAAGAAAAAAAAGACAAATCATTTTATTTCACGTATTTTGTTATAGCTACATAATTTAAATACTACAAAGAGATTTAAATTGCAATAAAAAATTGTTCATATATTGTACAAAGATATATACAGAATCAATGTGGATAAAGAAAGGAATGGACATTTACTAAAAATCCACTGCACATCCAGTCTTTTACAAGCATATCCTGGAATATAAGCTCTATGATCCAGGGGTCACCCACCTGCATTCTCACTGCTGAGTCCCTTAGTAATCTTCTACCAAGGCACCAGCATAGAACCACACGATCAGTATTTTCGGTATAAATGAGTGAATTAGCTCATTCAATTCTAAAACAAAAACCCTAAAGTAAATACTGAACTTATTTACAGATAAAGAAAATTGGGCACAAACAAGTAGAGTTTCTTCCCCAAGTTCACAAAGCTAATAACTGGTAAAGGCAAGATTTGAACTCATCTGTCTGATTCTAAATACTAAGGTGGAAATCCCTTATGACTGGGGAGGGTCCAGCAGCACAGCCTATCACCCTATCTTTGTTCAGATCTAGCCTTAGACAGCCTGAGACAGCACCCCATTCCTATGGAACTTGAGGGCAAATGATAACAATAAGGATTTTATATCCAGTAGTTTCTTAGGTATCATTTATATAAACTGTCAGCAGGACAGCAGAAAAACTCTGGGAAATATGAGTGGGTCCAGGGCTTTTTGCTGATTAGAAACTCAGTCTATCAGGACAGAGTGACCTTCCCATGAGAGGCCACACGGACCTAAACTAAAGGCAGCTGAGCAATGAAAACTAGCAAGACCCTGGAACTCAAGCAAGAAGGATCCCTGCCATCTCCCGCCCTGTTGCCTCTTCATCCACGTGGACACGAAGACAGAAGACCTAGGTTCTTGTCCAAGTTACACTATCATGAATTCTCACCCATAAAAAGTTACGACTCTATGCTGTCCTAAGTACTTTCCAACTCAAATATGTTGACACCAATATCTCAGCAGAATGTCTATGTCTCCACATCCTCTCTTCTATAAGGAGAATAGTTCTATGGCCACAAAGCAGAAATCCAATTAAAAACACCATGCACTAATCAAGGTGAAAATCTGCGTAAGAGACTTTTCTCTCACGCTCAGTGAATGAAAACTCAGAAAAATTGGTCCTTCTCCCTCAGCAAGTGGGAGGTAGGCTGATTGTGTGTGTGGGTGGGTGTGCGTGTGTGTGTGTAAATCAAATACAATGACGTCTGGTATCTGTACAGATTTTTTTTAAGTTACTATCATTTCATGAGGATGAGACACCCTTTAAAGTAATTTGAATCTAGTGTTCTGAGAGAGTCTCAGGATCTTTTGGTGGAGGAGGGGAAAGGAAAGGAGGAAAGAAGTAAATGAAGCAAAGGAGTAATAATACTGCAAGGGAAAGGCAAGACATTAATTTTGTTCCTACTTGCATCACAAACAAATTACGGACTGGCTTTGCCCCGATGTCCTGTCGAGCACTGAGTTGCAGATGAAGAGGTGACAGCACATTTCTCACTGAGATTGTGACTGTACGTGGCATCTTATAGAAACAAATCATTTATCCTGATCAAACACTCAAGCAGCAGGCCGTAATTCTCCTATTTTGAGAGACAAGAAAATAGGAGTTCAAAGAGGGTAGATAACTTGACAAAAGTCAGAGGACCAGTAAACAAGAGAGGATGAATTCAAACTCAGATCTGAATGCAGAGTCTGATCTTCCCACTCCCAGGACTGGAAAATCCTTAACACACAGACTCCCCAGCTCCCCTGCAGTGTTCCTGGCACCAAGCATTTCCCATGGTGATGGACTCCAGTTCTCACAGACACAGTGCTCTGTGCAGCCAATGACCTTGATCAGACCTTGATCATCTACCTGCCATGCCCAACAGGCTTCACCATAAAGGTAGGAAAGCTGGCTTTCAAGTGCATACAAAGCCACCCCTGGTCTAACGTGGGCTCTTCTGGGGCTTCTCCAGCCTAAATGCAGCCATAAAAGTGCTCAGAGTTTGTACATGAGACACACTACCTCTCTCCATCTGTCTCCACACCTATACTTCTTAGCTATGACCATTTTGATAATATTGGAAACAAATTTTTAAAAACACAAAAGAAAGGATCCTCGAACAATTACTTAATACTTACAATTTTAAATGATTTGTTACAAAGTGAGTATTTACAAACCGAATCTGCCTTCCTAGGTGTCAGTTTAAACAGTTAAAAAATATAATAGCAAAAAATTCTCCCTTACAAAATTAACAAAAACATCAACAATAATCTGGAATAAACTCACAATTAATGCCCATGTTGTACATGGAGAAAACTACAGGACTGTAGTGAGGGGTAAATAAGAGGTGTGAATATAGAGACATCAACATATTGCATGGAGGAAAACAGTTTTGTAAATATGGAAGTTCTCCAAAAAATAATTCAAAACTTAATAAAAATCCCATGAATACTCTTATCTGATTTTTTTTTAACTTGAACAATATATTTTAGAATTCTTCAGGAATAATAAAGTCATAATAATAGCCAAGAAAGTTTGGGATGGAAGAAAAGAACAAAAAAAAAATATCGCACTGTCAGATAATAATTAATTTTTACAATATGTAAGATATAGCGCTGGAGTAAGGAAGTAAGATTGACAGAAATAAAGCATGAGCTCAAAAAGAGACTCTAGTGTACATAAGTATTTTATACATGTGGGATTTCAAATCAAAGAGCAAAGTATGAATTCAATAATTGTCCTGGGACAATCAGAGAATCACCTGGAAAGAACAAATTCTATTCCTGTCATAATGACCACAAAAATAATTACAGATAGGGATGCAAATATTAAAATACTAATAACAGCAAATACAACTCTTTGCTCACATTAATTCAACTTCTCCTCACTATAACAAGTACTATTATCATCTCCATCTTAGACATTAAATAAACCTACATAAGAGATTTATACCATTATAAGAAAGTATTTCTAAGAATAATAACAAAGATAAAACACAAAAGGAAGACATTTACTATCTTAAGAATATTTTGAGCCACAACAAAAATAAACCTACTGAACAAAATGAAACGAAAGAAATGACAAGGAAAAACTCTGTGATAGATGTTGATGAAGACAAGGGATTAATGTTCATAACATACAAAGAGCTGTCACAAAGCAAAAAGAAGCTTCCTCACTTAAATTTTTGCAAAGGACAAAATGGATCATTCACTTTTCAAAAGTCAGATGGCTAATCAGTGAAAAATGCTCAATACTTCACTGGTCATCAAATGCAAACTAAAACAATGAAAAAGCACTTTTGCTCATCTTATTGGTAAATATTTTTAAAAGAAATTGTAGCTAGTGTCCATCTGTGGGAGAAAAAACTGTGAGCGACCTTTTTGGAGGATGACATGTCAATGGATATGTAAACTCTGAAAAACGTGTGTACACGCTGATTCAACCCCACTTCTAGGAATCGTTTTGTTTAGAAAAATAATCAGTTCAAATAGATATACTGTTTACACTGGTGGGAAGAAAAGCTGAAGTGAAATCATATCCAGCGATAGAGAATTGGTTACGTAAGTAATTCTACATTTCTCATTCCACACTGGAGAAGGAATTTCTAGTCACTTGAAAGTAGCCTGTGATGAAAGTAAATGTCACATCCAGGGACTAAGTTTCCAGAAGACTTAACTAAAGGCATGCTCATACAAGATCACAGGAATGTCTGTTAAAGAAAGATGCCAGTCAAACATCCTTTCTGACAGTGGAAAATGGAGAAAAGTTAAGTGTCCACCATCAAGAAAATGATGCGGTAAATCACGGTGAGCTGTGGGCACTGAGGGGGCCAGCGTTTCCCCGTGGCCCAGGGCCTTGTCCACAGCACTCTCCCACCAAAGGTGTCCTTGCACAAGAGACCACACCTGCACATCAGGAGACCCCTCCACTCTATCTGAAGGGACCGGGTGAGTCTGGAGTGGGAGGACGTCTATGATATACCCCTGAGTGAATAAAGCGAGCTGCAGAAAACATATAGTATGGCCTTATTTTTCAAAAAAGAATATATACACACATATACATAGATTTCTCATATGTATGTATGTATGGGTATATATATATGTCATAGGCATAAAGGTCATGAAATATATACACCACATTGGCAACAGCTTTTACACTCAGGAAATAAGGGGAAGGGAGGTAGGGCTCTTTTGGTACCACCACAGTTCTCTTTTCAGTATTTCAGTTAAGTATACTTGAATTTAAAAGTTTATTTAAGTCCGAAGTAAAATGGACGATGCCTACACAAGACATAATGCTATACTGGCCATTAAAAATCATGCCAGGGGAGATACAATATTGTAGAAAAACATGTAATAAGCCGAATGGAAAATGGAGGTCTCCACACAGTAAACAGGCACAGAGTGCTCACTTGTTTTTATGACAGAGCTGATACACACTGATGAAAAGAACAGAAAGTAGATGTTAAAGTGTTAATTATTATTTCTGACTAGTGGGACCTGGATAGCCGTTTTTGTCCCTTTTTTCAGACTTATTGCATTAAATATACATTATTTTTCATCTGAAAAAAGCATTTTTAGATGTGTAGTACCACACATTGAAGAATAATACACGAGTACTTACAGAAACAAATAACTAGGAGACACTGCAGCAGCGCCACACAATGTAGAACGGGCGATCCTGAATAACACCGCGCAGTTACATAAGGACCCACAAAGTGAGAGCACCTGCTGTAACAGGGCGCGGCCCCCTTCTATTTGTCACCTGTGTCTTCAGGGCTGAGGCAGTTCTGAGCATGGCCAGTGTCAGTGTTGGTGTCTGGATGGATGCCACTGGATGTGAGGGCACCTGCAAGCCGAGAGGAATAACAGAAATCATCCTCTGCCTTTTCTGTCTTGTTTCTTTGTTACTTTAAAAGAGAGGCATAAATAAGATAAACTGTGTATCTTCCCTACTGAAATTTCAGTAATGATACCGTTTTCAAAGTGTTCACAACTTATATTCTGCCTATAACCGTCTTTTCATCAAAGCTTCATATTTATTAAATGTTAATTAACTCAGTTAATTAACTCCCTATTGAAACATTCTACTATAGAACATGAAATGCACTATGTGAAAGAACCACTCCTGCAGTGACTAGCTTGGCTGTCTTGACGGCAGTGCAGTCAGCCCCCAATATTCCGTGGCTCTGAGCTCCTGATGCTGCTAAGAGAGCACGCTGCCGCCTCAGATGGAGAGAAAGTGTGAAAGCATTTCCTGAAATCTACAGCACTGACAAAACATAACTGACAAATCCCAGGCTCCTTTGAAGCTGTCATTTTCGGTTTCTGGCCAAACCCCAGTCAATGAGCAGAACCACCTCATTCCCGAGCAATGGCACTCACTTGGTAAGGAGTTCTGGAGAAATTTCCAGGTATAGAATGTAACCAACTATACGTAGAACTCTGACAAAAGAAACAATGCAATACCCTGATTTTGGAAGACACTCAAAATATTCTCCTAAGCCTTTGTAGCTGGAAAGGTTGGGCTTCTCCTGAGCCACTTATTTATTTCACAGCCAGTGAGCATCTCACACAAACCCTGTTAACCTGTGTCTGCTGGGAGCCTCAGGCACACTCTTGCTGTCGATCTTATAAGTCACAGGGCAGAGGTGTGTGTCTCACGGCTGCAACCCTCACACGGGCTCGCCTCCTAGCCTCACAGTTTGAACTTGGCCCCATTTTCTAACCTGTTTATTTGGTATCTGTTCTTCTGTAAGCTGCCTGAAATGCTTTTTGGAACAAGTCAGAAGAATGAGTGGGTAGATAAATGGACAGATGGGCAGGTGAGAGATGGGCAGACCGAAAGAGAGACTCCAAGAAAAGGGGAACAAATAAAATTTCCTGTGAAAAACCCTCTTCTAGTCAGGGAAGAAAACCACCACGGAGAAGAGTGAAGAGGCAGGTAGGTTAGGACTGTTTCCTGGATTCCATGAAAAGTCACACCAAGAGATGAGAGGGTATAACTATAAATAATAAAAGGAAAAAAGCACACATGCTTGAAAAATATATCTACAATATGTACTTTCTAAAGAATAGATTCAAATCAGCAGCGCCCAATACCACAATCTTTGGGTATTTACAGAAATGAGAATCCCATCTCCAAACCACAAGGCATCCCTTTGGAGCACTGAGAGTCTACACGGGGCAGTCATAAAGCCATCACCGCAAAATTTATGCTATCCTGCACTTACGAGGAACGAGCAGTTGTGCACGCGTGACAGTTACACCCCACAGCACCTCTACGGGGGAGGGAAGCTTAGCGAGCCCCATCTCTGCAGGACAGAAAACCAGTCCTGGAGAGCCTAAGCCATCCTACCAGTTCTCCATCTCACAGGACTGGTCACTCCAGAGCAGGACTCGAACTCGGACACAAGTCTGTAAGCACGATATTATCATGCTTTGTGTGATTTTTGTGTGTATAATACATTTGTTTCTGGCATGAAAGGATATTTAATAAATAATTGATTGTCTTGTCTATCTCGTTAGCTCACAATCAATCTTTATACTGTTGAATTGTACTCTTTTCCTCTGGAGAACAGAACGGAAAGAGCGGGGGTCAGAATGAGGTGGAGCTCCATTCTTTATCTGGTATTTCATCTCATCCAAGTCCCCAACCAGGGAGAAGGAGCCAATGTTCTCTTCATCTTTTAAAGAGAGGGCTCCACTGATGATGACTTACTCAACCCAAAAACCAAGGCTGGGGGAAGGGCACATGTAGCAACCAGAGCAGTATCAGATGTAGGAAAGTGAAAAGAGCTCACGGGAGGGCTCAGGGGGTCAGCCTGATATAATTTCAATCGATAAAAAATACCACACTGTAAAAATACTAGCATGAAATGGATTTGTTCTTTCTTGACAATTTTCCACAGCCCACATGTAACATTATCGTGAACCAGTGAAAGGAAGAGTCTACAGATAGGGAAAATCAATGCCACAGGCAGGCTGAAACCCAGGCTGGAGTTTAGGAAGAGAAAGGGCATAGTTAAGAATTGGGGAAAGGCTGGAGGAAAAAATCACAAGGACTCTCAAGCATCATCCTACAATCATATAATCATTCATTCAAGAGAGAGATACTGAGGTCCTATTTTGTGCAAGATTGTACACAAGGCAAAGCAAGAGCGCAGCGACCATGTTGGCAGCAACGGGAGGGGCTAAAATACACTTCTGATCCCGGTACCTTGCACACTTGTCCTCACTATAAAGGCAAAGAAAAAAAGTAAAATAATATTCTGTAAACTCAAAGCATTGCTGAAAAAAAATTAAAGAAGACCTAAATACCTGGACAGACACGCCACGTACATTCCTGGATCAGAAGACAGTGCTCTTGGAATGGCAGTGCTCCCCAGAGTGATCCGTATATTCTACGTGGTCTCGATCACAATCCCAGCGGGCTCCTCTGCAAAAACTGATTAGCTGCTGTTATAATTCATATGGGAATTCGAGGGTCTCAGTAACCAAAACGATCTTGAAAAAGAAGAACAACATGAGAGGACTTGTAATTCTCAATTTGAAATTTTACAACTGTATCTCTAGGTGAGATTAGAGGCCATTTTTAAGTTATTACTGTGTTTATCCTTATTTTCTAAATTCTCTAGAATGAATATAATTGTTATAATAAGGAAAATAAAAAGTAAGGTAACTTTTAAAACATGCACACCGATTCATTCATTGGAAAAAATGTATTTTAACTATAAAGAGGTAAACAAATATCTAGTGTAAAAGGACTACTTAAAAACAAGAGAGCATTTAAATTTTTAAGAAATTGAAAACTGAAAAGCACAAACACATCAAGTTTCTAGGGAGACAAATACAACATATTAACACTTATTTTCAAAAATTCTAATTGAACAATGAAAACTCAAGAAAGGGAAAATCGCGATTGACAGCCAACTGCAAACACATGGAGAGCAAAGGCCTAGAAATCACAGTTCCTTTAACTCTGCTACTACCTCAGTAGGGGAGGAAATTCCTCACTGAGGAGACAGTGGAATCCCATGCATAAGACAGGATACACAGTACAAACTGCGCTAGAATCGGGGGTGACTTTCTTAGAAGAATTCTAAAGTTAGAACATTGCTGAAAAACTATAAATACACTGACAGACAGATTAAAACACACAGTCATATATATTATATAGAAACATATGAAGTCTGCTCCCATGTTACATAGAAATACAAACATATTTGTTCATTTATGTGCACTGATTACTTTTTCCCAGGAAGAATATTTCAACTAAAACAAATAATCAATAATACACGCCTCTTGTCAAATCTAGTTGATAAGTTATTCTGCTATGTAATCATAATATGCCTAAGATAGATCTAAAATAAGTGAAAAAGATCTTTGTATGGTTTCTTGAACTCTTCTCAACATTCCAAACTTAATTTTAAAATAGATCTGAGCAGTATTTCTATATTATCTTTTCCCTCGTGAAATGACCAATACAGTCTGTTGTCAAAATTCTGTCCTTACAATGATTCACGAACACCGTATCCTCACAAAACTGCTGGACAGCAAGTCACTATCCAGACACTGTGACCAAACAAACGAAACACAAGGAAGACAGTGACCCTATTATGGAGGGCTTACCGTCTGCGTCAACACCGGGGTTTTTATTTGATTGGTTTGATTGGGTAGCAAAATAAAATCAATCAATTATTTTCTTCTCTGAGCATTCTGTAAGTCATGACTCTTTTCAGTGTCATGAGCAGGAAAGACTTAAGCATGACTTGATTAGGTCAAATAGCAACAATCATCACCGGAGAGTGAGTAATAAAGAAGTTAACTGATAGCAATTCTTCTGCCTACATGAGACCTAAAATAAACCTACATTGATATCCGAAAGGAAAATGAGGAGATGAGGTTCCCAATGAGAAAACAAACAAACAAGAAACCAAAAAAGGAAAGACTTTTTCATTAACGATTCCAGGCAGTAGTGGAGCATGGTGGTGAAGAGCACAGATGCTTGGGACAATCATGAGGCTCTGAACTCCCACAGCACTGGGTAGCTTTGACACTCATAAGTCAGTGAAATTTTCTGCATCTCAGCCTCCTATCCATGGACTGGGGATAACAACAGCACCCGTCTCCTAGGACGGTCCTAAAAATTAAGATATTTTATATGTAAATTTTAAATAAAATACCTCAGATTTTAAATATTGCCCCAAAAGCACAAGGAAAAAAGAAAACAGAGATAAAATTGAGTTCATCAAATTTAAAACTTTGCTTCAAAGGACACCATCCAAAAAGTGAAAAAAAATCACTCAGGAGAAAATATTTTCAAATAATTTATCTGATTAGGAATTTGTATCTCCAAATAAAAAAGAACTCCTACAATTCAACAAAAAAGACAACTAAATTAAAAAATGAATAAAGGATCTGGAACGGTATTTTTCAAGGAAAATATACAAATGGCCAATAAGCACAATGAAACGATGTTCAAAATCATTAGCTGTAAGGGAAATCATGTAAAACTACTAGTAGAAACCACTTCACACTCACTACATTACGATATAATTAAAAAAAGAATAACAAGAACTAATGAGGACACACAGGAATCAGAGATAACAGCCCTTGCTGGTGAGATGTAACGCTGCGTGGCTACTTTGGAAAACAGCCTGGCAGGACCTCAGAGAGTTGAACAGTTGGTTTCTGAATGACCCAGCATTTCTGCTCTGTGGGCACACACGTAAGAGAACTGAAAACAAATGTCCACATAAAAACTCCTACAGGAATATTCATGGTGCCATTATTCATCACAGCCAAAAAGAAGAAACAACCAAAATGCCTATCACCTGATGAATGGGTAAACAGAGGGGCCCAGCCATACAGTGGAATATTATTCAGCAATAGCAAAGCATGGAGTACTGACCCAGGCAACAACATGGACAAACATTGAAAACGTTACTCAGTGTGAAAGAAGTCAGTCACAATAGACGGTTCCATTTACATGAATTGACTCGATTTACATGAAATGTCCAGCACAGGCAAATCCAGAGAGAGAAGAGTGGCTCCCTGGGGCTGGGGGAGGATGGGGAAGATGGGAATGAGTGCTTATGCATATGGGGTTTCCTGTTAGGAGGATGAAAATATTCTAAGATTGACTGGCATGCACAATTCTTGGCATAGAGAAAAAACCGGTGTAAATATAAATGGGTGAATTGTATTAAAACTGTTAAGAACAAAAGCACCTCGGGCCAGTACCTTCCCATAGTAGATGCAAATTGCTAACTTTTATTACAGGAAGAAGAAACTGCCCTCAGCCTGAAAGCAGGAGATCAGCAAATGTGAGTTAACCGAAATTGGACAAGAGCAGTTTACTTGAAACAGTTGCTGAGTGTATACGAAATATTCAGAATGAAGAAAATCAGTTTGACATCAAGATGAAGCATTCTGCTTCAAATGCAGATCAAGGATTCGGCAAGCCACCTGCTAGAAATAACCAGAGAAGAAACCTGGTTCTTAAAACAAGCACCACATCCAACAAGGAAATGGTGGTGAGGAAAGCAGTCAGCCAAAAAACTGGAACAGTTTGCTACAAATAATTTCTCCACTGAAATTTCAAAAATAAAATGAAAGTGATGCAATGCTGTGCTGCCCTCACGTGAATGGGCTTCCTCTGGTGCTCGACAGTTCTGTAACCCCGAATGAGAGACTCAGGAGAATCAGCATGGCCCCTGGGAGTCCCCAGGTTACTGCTCACCAGCACGCTGACCACCATCACATCTGCCAGGGTTGAATTGCAGAGAAGAGACCAACTTCTGAAAGGCACAGGAAATGATGGCAAGGGAAAAAATGGCTGAAATCAGTCCTGGGACAGAGGCCCTGGCAGCAGAGTCCAGAAGGCTGCAGGTGAACTGGAGTGGCCCTGGGGAAGGAAGGGGACCACAAGGGAGCAGATCTCAATTCACTTCTCTATCTCCCTTGGGTAGGAGAGATAAAGCCTGCATCATTCTCACCTGGAACTGTGGGTTACGGCTGGCAGAAGTCGTACCGACATGGAATGATTACTCAAGACTCTGTGGGAAAAGTCCAGAAAAAGAGAAGGAGTAGGGAGCCAACTCCACGAGCCTCTCAAATGCTCCTATATTTACTGTGTATAACGAAAGGAAAAAGTCATTAACAGTTGTGTGATAGTAAGTAGGAACTTGAGGAAAGATGGGAGGAGACAGAGATTGTAGAATCCACAATGAGTACAAAGGCTTAGTGTATCTTTAGGGAAGTCATGGGGTGAGGGGAATAAGATACATTCTTTAGATAAGTGAATTACAAAGCAGACCACGAGACCAGCCAGGTCCTTGTTTTGGGGATAATAGACTATCTAAAAGCACACAAGCCCAGCTTTTATAGCTGAGGGCCTGGGTCCTTGCTTTGAAATGAGCAGAGTTCTATCTAAAGCATCAACTATGCAAGCAAAGCATTGTCTCTGCTTTTTAAGGCAAGGAGACAGGAGTGAGGATGCACAGGCTCCTGCTTGCAAAGCAGTTACTAAGCACACATTTTTCTTCTGAACATTAACAGGCGGCTGGGGTCTGTTACAATTTGTTAACCTAATCTTAGGCTCCCACATGTAACCATTAAGGAACCATTATGGAGGACACCCTAGGATAACAAATCCTAGCTCTGGGTCTTTTCCTGCCACCTTCAGTCACTCTAGCAGGATCTAGACACATCCCTGACTAACGATCCCACAGAACCACCCAGACTCTTAACTCCTGGCGCTTGAAACTTAATTTTAGCTCTACACAACTTAACAAAGAAAAGTTTCAGAAATAGAAGATATTACATTCTTTTATATCTCATCCTATGAACTAATTTTTCTGATTGCTCTAAGCTGCTTCTAATTGGCAAAGCACCTAATTCTGCAGGTGAATTCAGTACTTTCCATTGGGCATAACTTGCCAGTTTGGGCTCGTTGAATTCTATTGGTCAAATACTGATACACTTAATTGATTTCATTGTTCATCAGTTTCAGCCGGGAGGAGAGGGAGTGTCACTCTGTTCCTCAGCCCACCCTCAACTCTTTTCTCATCAGCAACTCAGGCCTCCTGAAAATAAAACAAAGAATTTGTTTCCCTTCTACGCTTTCCACAAACCCAACAGGAAACATCAGCCTGGAGAAAGAATTCAACAAAAATGTTCAAACAAAAATCTATAAAACCTGAAGCAACTCCATCTCCGGATCATGATACACAATGACATGAAAGTAATTGTGTCAAGCACAAAGCATGCGTGAGCCTGACCACCTCATTTCTATTCTTCAAAGGAAGGAAGGTTTTCATATTTTTTATTATCACACTTTCTCATTGCTTCTGATTAAGCCAAAAATTAGTTTATGAAATAATTAAGCACTGCAATAACAGATTTTTGTTGTATCACTTATAGAAGGCATTCAGAGGGGATAGGAAAACCCAGCTCTGTAAAAAATGCAAAATTTCTTCCCCTGTTAAAAACACGTATACAAAATGCAACAGAGAATTCAAATTCTTGCGGAGAGGAGCAAAAGCCACAGAATCAAAGCAAAGTCATTACTATGAGTCAATTCAAAATTCACTAGACAAGCATGCTCAAAGCATTCAAAGAATTTTAAAGGCACACTGCAAACCATTCACTTAATGATCTGCAGGCTAGAGGAAGAATTTCCCTCTTTAACAGACAACAGAAATCAAAAGGGTGCCCCTCCAAACAAAGACGAAAGATCAATCAGGTTTTTAACAGTTCTGATAAAACAGCATGTTCTAAAGAACAAAATTCAGAAATTTTAAACATTCATTCAAACCACAATGAAACAAGCACTTAAAAAAAAAGAAAAAAACCCCAAAGAAACTAAGCACATTGATCATGCACTTGGATCAATGAGAACGTCTTTTACCCTTCGAAGAAAGAACAGGCTATAGCCTTTTACTTGAAAATTAACACTACTTTAAAGATAACTCCTAAAACGGATTTCATCATTCATGTTGCCTTGAAAACTCTGAGGCACTTGTATCTGATCAGAAAAGCAATTCTGAGTAATAGTATGTTACAATTCAGCGCCAGTTTGCTTTAGAAGAAAAAAGAAAAGCTACTGTTCCTCAAATCCTGCACAGAGTGTGAAGTGCCTCCCGGCCTCTTTCTCCTCCTGTTTTCAAACCTGATGCTCCCCAACCCTTCTGAAACAACTGTGAGAACCTCGTATTCCCACCAATATGTCAAATGACAAAAGAATATCAATTTACTTGTGTAAATATATGCCTACATCTTGAACTGGAGGAGGAAGGTATCAGAGGGCTACAAGGAACTTATTTCTACCTTCCTGAAATCACACACAAACACGTTCACACAGACACAAACACATACACACTGAATTACTGAGCACTTCACAAGCTTAGGAATTCCAACTTCTAGAAGATAACTTTGCAGTTAGTTTAAAATACAAAACTGTCAAGTTTTGAAAGACTTGATCATCTGCTAAATCATCCAAATATCAACGAGACCCAAGTTGCCTTCTCTGTAGAATGTAATTTCCCATGATGTCAAAGCAGTCCCTAAGAAGTACTGGATCCAAGACTCGTGTTTATCACTAGCTATCATCGTTTGTAAACAAGTAAACAGATTCAGAAAGGTATGTCCCAACATTTATTCTTATTGAAATAGCATATGTGTTCAATTGTCTATACAGAAAATAGGTCCCATGATGGTGTTTAAGAGCTTTTTTGTGTATTGCAATATTTATTTTTAAGTGAAGACAATGAGGGTGGGTATTACTCAGTTGTAGAGCACTTGCTTACCATGCACAATTTGCTGGCTTCAATCCCCAGTAATCCCCCCCCCAAAAAGTGCTTATTTAAAAATAAGAAAAAAGTTATAAAAAATGGAGACTAAAAACCACTGCAATGTAGAAGCCAGAACTATAATAAAAAACATGTGTTTCTATCAAATACTGACTATATGTCAAACACAGGGACAACCACAAATCACCCCTGACAACTATCACATGTGGTTCTCAGCAACCCTTCTAAGTAGACACGGATGAGAAGCCCAGCACTGCGGATGAGGAGACGGAGCTCGGAAGAGCCGGGGACGCTGACCGTCCTGCTCCCCGTGACAACACGTCAGCCCAGGACAAGTGCTGACAGAGCTGCAGTGAGGGGACATGCAGCTGCGTGGAAACTTCGGGAGCTGGGCGTCCCAGAAAACACGAAAAATTGTTCAGTGAAAAACCAGCTCAAATATATTACATTGTGCCACATCCTTTAAACAGGGAACATGACTGATACTTTTGATGCCTCCGTGTCCTTTCCGCCATCATAAATTATTTGCCCTCTCAGCGTGACCAGTGATGAACTGGACCCCATATGAAGTGCACTCAGATGGCAGAGCTTTTAAAGCTGTTTTATGAAGTTTGTAAGACTCTGTCTATGCCTCACACAGGCGGTCATCCATCACTTCTCACCGGTGTGGACGTATCACCTGAAATCACTCCTTTCTGCTTTTTAAAATCCCTTCATCTAATCCAGAATTTTCAACAGCAAAGAATCAGCTCAACCACAGACAGTGAACAGCTTTTCACCAAATGGACTCGAACAGCCCATCGGACTACCTGGAAGCCCTTTTCTTTTATTAAACCCACTTCCGGGTACTTCATCATTTTCTGATTGGTGGACTTGGCCGCTGGCTGGCCTACTCAGAGAGCTCCCAGCCTCACATACGGGGATGTTTGAGGGCCCTGCTGTTTGGAGAAATCAGTGAGGAAGGCGGACATCCTCCAGTCAGGACTGCACGTGTAGAAGTGCCACAACGTGCTCAGAAATTATACCGTCAGCACACCTGGGCTCCCATGGACTGGTTTCACATTAACCAAACTCACGAGACACTGATGCAAGAAAACCAGAAACTTAACTTATTAATGTAACAGAATATGTGAAACTATGAACCAGACTGAAATATCAGAGTTCAACCATGAGTACAGTTTCTCCTCCACGGCCTAATCCCGGGCAGGCAGTAACATGACAAACATGGACAGAAGCAGAGCAAGAAGGGTTTCTAGATTAACTCAATGGACTAAATTTCTGTTATACCAACAGATCTACTGCCTGAAAAACAATTAAAGCTAATCACGGTGCACTCTTCGTGGACAGTGGTTGAGACACGACTGTGAGCACCTGTGTAACTCTCCTTTCACTGTCCTTATTGGGCAAACTGATGCACAGAGGTACAGAGATCCAGGGATGCAGATACCTCTAAACACCCAAAGCCCATCCCTGGGAGCTTCAAAGCCAGACAGCCAGGGTTTAAATACCAGCTCTGCCACTTACTAGCTCTGTGACCTTGGCCAACTTACACTCTGTGTGCCTCAGTTTCCACACTGTAAAACTGGGATAAAAATCAAACATTCCTTACTCGATTGTTGAGAAGATTGAAGGATTCATTTCTGTAAAACTCTCAGAAAAGAATGTAGCACATTATTGGTGCTCAACAAATGTCAACTTAATATTAAAGTGATTTACAAGTCTCCTTTCTAATCATCTTCTGTGTTTCCTGGCTAGAATAAGTCCCAAAGAAAATCCTTATTTCTCCTTTTATAAACTCTTGGGGAGCACCCTTCTGTTCCATACCACCACCTGTTTAAACTGAGGGAGGGGATGCCTCCTCCCCACTCCTCTTGGCCACGGAGAGTGCTTCTCCACACCACAGACCCATGGCCCACAGCTAGCCTTTATCACACTAACAGAGTGAGGTGTGAGTCCGGAGAGACAAGCAGGGTATGTGAAACAGTTCCTTTCCTTCCAGTGCTGGCCACACTTGGGAAGCACACAGGATGATCAGCTCCATGGCAGGACAGCCCTGTGCATGATGGGGCAGGTCCTCTCAAGGGAAGGCTCGCTGTGGCCCAGAGTTACCTGGGACAGGGTGAGTCTCTAATTCTGGGACACAGTATAATGACACGCATTTTCCCACAGCCCTGAAGTTCATGGAGAACGTGGCTTCATCAGTAAAAATGAAGACATATATCGCCTGCATACTCTTTTCTGTCATCTCTCAGTTGGCTGCTGGAGACAACATGTGTATAAGTATTGGATCCCATTAAGCCCCAACATATTTGAAGTAACAAAAAATTCTGTGGCTTAATGTTGGTTCAGGGCGACTGTGTAACAGTTCTGACTTTGCTGATGCTAAATTATGGGTATAGGAACTATCGAACCTCCTCAAATATCTTTCATCATAAAACCAGCTTTCCTTATTTTCCTGTTTCTTAGTAATTGCCAAAGACTATCAAATGATGGCTTCTCACAAAACAGTAGCTAAAGTTTATGAGCCCTCTTGACATACCCACTGTGGTAAACACTTTACATAATTTCTAATTCTCACAATTCTACAAAGCAGATATGAGCATCCCCATCTCACAGACGAGGGAAATCTCAGAACAAACTGACTTAGGCTCACGTGGCTCAGTGGCAGCGTGTGCACGCAAACCCAAGTCAAAAAACTACACCCCTTCCTATATGTACCAAATCTCCTACCACTAATTAACACACAGCGGCGGGGTCAATACTCAGGGAACCCAGTACACTTTTCAGCTTTAAGGTGCTCCAGAGGCCACTTCTAGCTGTTTTATAAATTCCCGGCTCACTGGTTTCTAGCACTGGAAGAAAAGTCCGAATTTGCCATTGTTTGCACAGCATGTCTGAGATGTTCACAGCGAGATGACAGAATAAAACTAAGATATAAGGAGAATAATTTTTCCAGGTAGACAGACATAATGGAGACTGTGCTATTCTGAAGCATTAAGCAAAGAAATCAAAATAAAATAACGTTGTTTAAGCTTTCTTTAACAAACAGGAAAATTAAGAAGGTAAGAAGGTGCAACAGAGCCACCTATTGCTAAAAAGACCTTCCAGGTTACCGGGAAACATGCAACACAAAATTGCCTGTAGGATCAGAAACGAGAATCAGATAACTAAAAGCTTCTGTAGCACATACTGCACTTTGTTTCAGGGTAAGGGAGGGGTATTCAATATTTAATCTGATATTGCTAATACTCCTGAATATAAACAAAAGACATAGGCTTATGGAAACTCATCTTAGAGGAGGAAAGAAACCAGTCCAGCCTCTTCAGTTTACAGGAGGGGAGACTGAGACCTGGGATATGTCCTCCTGGCAATCGGCAGCAAAGCTCTCCTAGGCCTCATGTCTTGCACTGTAGCAAAAACCAACAGATCTTTACTAGGCCTATATTCATAAAAGTAACGTCTGTATTTTTCCAACAGTAGGTAATCTAAGTATCTTGCAAAATACTTCTCAAAGAGCCAGGAAATCGTAAAAGTTTGTTGAAATACAAAAACCTTTATTTACATATTAAAACAGCATGAGATTTATTCTATTAAAAAAGTTACATGTCAAATCAATGTTTTGATATTTTAAACCTGTTAAAAGTGCAAGAAAAAAAATCAAAATTTTCTTTAATCACAAAAGAGAGAAGATTATTCCCTGAAAATGATAAATGTGGATTTTTTTAAACTTAATGGATCTGGTCAGAATCCACGAATTTAAATGTCTGAGTGGATGTTACATGGTAACATGAATTCTCAGTTGTAACAATACACATTATGTGTAAATAATCTTCAAGGTCGTCTGCTTAAGGCAATTTAACTAATCCCTGTCTCAATAGAATGATACAGATTTCATTAAAACTTCATACTGCACTAAAAAAATAAATGAATCCTTGTTACTTTAAGCCATATTCATATATATCATATATATACATATTGAATATGCATCAGAAATAAGCCACCCCCTTTAGTATTCAGAGTTGATCCTTCTAAAATACCTGTCATTGTGACAGCACATTTTTATTAAGCACCTTTTGGGTGCTTTGTATACAAGGCGTCTAAATCTCACAGACAAGGAAAACGATATTACTCAAATTTCACAAATGAGGAAATGTACTTAAGCCATAAAAACAACTTACCTATTCATCATTAGGAAAGAAAAGAGTAATGATTTTACTTACAATATTCACTGACAATCTTTTCTTCCATACTAAGACTACATAAAACCAATTCAGTCTTTCTAAGTATTTCTGTAATTAAGGGCCACTAGAGAAAATCAAGTAACATCACTAGCAATGGTTGGACTTTCAAAGCCCACTTCTCTTTTACACTATAATTATTTTTATTGTTTTGTTTTTAGTGCTCACAGAGCACTAAAATTAAAAAAATATTAACTTTTTAACTCATTGCCTGAGAAAGCAACATTTGTGAAAATGTACAATTTTAATTTATGCCACTCTGTCTCACATTCTCACTGGTATCTCTCCTTTGAGTCCTCATCAGGCTGAGATCACTAAAATTGGCCATTTATGGAGTCACAGGAGTTCGGGAAACCACTCAACGGGAGGCTGATTAGAGGAGCAATTAAAAATGCATCCTGTGCAGCCAGGGTTCCAGCACTGAGCTAGCCACTGCCAGCTGTGTGTAATTTGGGACAAGCTGCTCCATCTCTCAATCCCTCAGCTGCAAAAAGGAGACAATGATACCTACCCTCATACACCTGCTATGAAGTAAAACATGAGGAAAGCATTTTAGCCTTAAGCAGGTGACCATTCAGAGCGAGTTTGGTCATTATGATGATGAGGATGGGTGTTAATAAATTAAGCTAGACCAGAAAGTAGAAATCACCATAAAGGAGAAACATTTAAATCAATGAGCATTTTCTTTTGGATGGATTGCAGAATATTCTATTGATTTTTTTAATAAACCAAGATTTGTTCATTAATAATAGATTTACAGGTTCATGGACAAGTCTCCAGAAAAAGAATTAGAGGCCTCTAACCTCTGAATACTAAGAAAGTAAAGTTTAAAAAGAATTCTGGGGGAGATTATACCTCAATTGGGAGAGTATGTGCTTAGCATGTATGCGGCCCTCAGTTCAGTCCCCAGTAACTCCATTTAAAAACTTTTTTTTTAAGAAATGGAGAATTAAAGCAAACAGATAGAGGAATACAGAATTTTTTTAGAGACTCAACTCAGACTTCTGATGGGGAATAAAATATCCATTTCTCAGAGGAAATCTTGAAAACTATGTAAACTGGATCTGAGATGTCTAGTCTTTTAACATTATTCAAGAATTCATATTACCAAGACTTAAAACTACCTGATAACCCACAGTGGTGATACTGATCATAACAGCTGCCAACACGGATCGAGCTCCGGCTAGGAATGCTCTGTTCTGACATCTCTGCCCCTGAGGCCTCACCAGGCTGAGAGCACTAACTTCGGACATTCATGAGCATCTCGTGTAAGTCCTCAATTTGTGCTTCTCACTCCCCCCTCACCAGGCCCTCTGAGGGAAACACTGTTATCATCTTCCCCACCCGCAGTTAAGGCCACTAAGGCACAGAGACTAAACCCGATCCAGGTCACACTGGCATTAAAGGACGTGTGTATTTCTGCTGTTTTACGTTTTACAAAGGAATCTGAGATATCAATTCAAGGGAGACTGTTAAATAATAAAGTCTGTCTGGTCTCCACCTCAAAGAGCATATAATATAGATTCCTGATGTAGGATGAGGCTGCCGCCACAAACTGACTCAGCTTGATATTAATATCCAAGATGAAGCAGCGAATACACGTAAATATTCACGATTGTCAACTCTACTCACGGGTCTGGGCCCTTCACTGCCTGAATTGCGGTGAAATCCCCACCCCTGTCAGGGAGGGAAGAGCGGCTCTTCCAGGTCGCACCCAGGCTTCAGGGGCTGTTTCCCCTCACAGACTGTCGTCAACGATTAAAAAGCTCTCAAGATTTTTACACCATGCAAAACTGAAAGTCATTTCTGCAGATGGAGCACTTTCTCAGGCTTAAACTATTTTTGCCTACACTCAGCAAGGGGGAGAAAAGAAACATGACTCTGCAAAGTCTCTGAGCCTCACCACTCACAGAAGTAGAACTGCCTCAGCACAAGATTACTGTTCACATTGCAGGGTGAGAACAAAATAAAGCCTTCCCAACCACAGGCACTCCCAGAGACAGCGCTCAGCAGTCTTCTGCACACTCACGGTTGTGCAGCCCTCACCACCATCTATTTCCAGAACACTCCATCATCCCAGAAGAAATCCCCTGTCACTATCAGTCATTCCCTAAACCCCCTCCACCCAGCCCCTTGCAACCATCACCTGCTCTCTGCCTCTGCATGTGCCTATTCTGGGCATTTCAGATCACTGAAGTCAACAATATGTTGCCGTGTGTGTCTGCTTCCTTTCACTTAACATGCTCTTGTCAAGGCTCGTCCATGTTGAAGTGGTATCAGCATCTCTTTTTTTTTTTGAAAACGTTAAAGTTTATTAGAGGGTTGTAAGTACTATCAAAAAGAGTAGAGTGGAGCATAAGTGATTGTGTTTCAAAGATAAAAGGGCGGGTTGAGCAGTCAGAGTGGACTTCCCAGAAGAGGTGGCCTTTTTCATTTTCCTCTTTTTCTTTTTTATTCACTCTTACGTCTGAATAATGTTTCACTAAATGGAGATTCTACATTCTGTTCATCCATTCAGCAGCTATGTATGGACGAGTTCCAGAAGGATGAGTGTATGAGGCGACTTGCAGGGATGGCATTTAAGCAAAGGGCAAGATGTGCTTTCAAAAAAAAGCCAACAAACAGAGGCGCAAGGAAATTCAGTGCGTTTCTGAGTAAAGTGCATGCTTGCTTCGGCAGGACAACCGTGCAGGGCTGGGGCGGATATTGGCAGGAATCACGGCGTGGGAGTCACCTGAGAAGACTCCCCACTGCACGCAGCTCAGCCAATTCTCCTCCCTCATCCTGTATTGTTAGAGCCATATTTCTAGGTTTCTCTTATTTCAAGTAATAGCACTTTAACTACATATCTGATCATTTGCATCAGACCACTTTACATCCAAGGCACAGAAAATTATTCACTAACCGGAGCAGCTCCAGGACATAACGGTGATGGATTAGGGAGTCCTGCAGCATCCCACCCTGCATGCACAAACCCCACATGTGCCCTGGTGATGTCCGGAAAATTAAACGCATAGAAATATCTCACTGCTGCTATACGACATCTGCCCTCAAATTGCCACAAACTCATGCTGGCAAAGCACTACTAAGCCCTCTCACTACAAAGAAAAAAAAATGCTAAGAAGGCAAATTTAGGCTCTTCCATTGAAAACCAGCAACCATCAATGCCAGTATCTGAGTTGGAATGCTCCTGACTTCTAAAACCACTGCGCCGTTACTTTTCAAATGTGGAAGTCATATATGTATTCCACGTAGATGATATTACAGTAGGATTTTTTTTTTCAAAATTTCCAGTTGCAACATTAGCACAAGAAAGTTTATGTTTCAGCTTTAAAAAAATCAATTATCTTCCACTTTCTTAATTTTGAACCTATTATTATTTTATAAATGGAGCTATGCTGCATAATATAAACACACTGTTTGAATTCTGCAAACAAGACCTTTATGACCTCACTATTTCAGAGCAAACTTTAATGGTGTTTTGAGAGGTGGGGCCTGGGGTGCTCACTAACAGCTCACTAAGGATGTGCTATTAAGTAATGCAAAGGCTCTAACTCCACATTAGCTCAGAAACCAAAGAAACTACACCAAAGCCTTACTTTATAATTTTTAAATTTTGCTATTCTTTGGAATATTAAATTTCTTTAAAGATATGATTTTTTTTGAGAAAGACAACAGCTGTATTAAATTTCCTCTCACCAAGAAAGCAATCTTTATCAAGAATAAATACCCCATGGAAATCGAAATGACAGGAGGTTTCTAGCTAAGTGAACATGCAGATCTGAACAGAAATCTAAATCCTATCAGATCTCACTTGAACCAGCTCAACAAAGTCCTGGGCTACCCTGGAACTTAGCTCTTCTGTTCCAAAAGTTGGCTGAGCTAAGATCATCACACAAGGAAGGGAAGGAGAGAAGAGGAAAGTCCACCTGGCAGCCTCCATCTCTTTTCTTCCAGCCAAAAGTCGCCTCTCGGGCGACCCCGATAACAAGCCCTCCCCATAAGGAAATCCGGCATCCACACTGCCCCAGCCTTCCCCAAGCAGCCCAGACGCCCCTCTCCCAGCCTGTGAATGGTGTTTTAGTGCCCCCCCCAGTTGGTGGCACCCTCCCCCTCTTCCCTGCTACACACACACACACACACACACACACACACAGCAACTGCAGCCTTCCCAAATCACAAAGTTGATTACATCACCCCACTTCAAACCCTTCAGAGGCTCCCTGGTGGAATTCTAGCCCCGCCCCCAACACTGCTCACCCAGCCTCACCCCAGTTCCCAGGTCCCCAGTGACCTCAGGGACCCCCTGTCCTGCTCCTACTTCCCACTTACCTCCAGGCTCATTTTGATTGTTTCCCAAGGAAGACTTCCCTCCCTCCAACCTCCGCAACTTGTTCCTCTATTCCTAGAACATTCTAGGCTAAGTCAACTTCTGACACTGTTAAGCTCACAAGAAGCAAATACATTTTGCTTACTAATGTGGGTCCACCCACTCTCCCCTAGACACACAGAAGTGCGCGTGTTATGAATAAATGAATGACGGGGTGGGTCTCAAAGGGACAGACAGACCTGCTCTCGCCCGTCCCGACCCTTCTGTCTGTAGAATATCAGAAGCAAAACCAGAAGTACCTTTCCTGAGGGTCACTTCCTGCTGACACCCTTCACTACCTCCTGTGTCAGTTCTAGTAAAACCCAAACTCTTCGAAAGCCCTTCACCCCAGGCCCTCTCCAGTGTCCTCCCCAGCAGGGGCACCCACAACCCTGGACCACACATGGCACTCTCCCCGATTCCCCACTGCACAAGCCTCCAGGCCTCACCCGGGCTGCTCTGCCACATGAGCCACAGTCTTCATGCTTTCTACTGGCTGACCCTTACTCTGTCTTCACAAATGAATGTAGAGCCCATTTCTTCCAGGAAGTCCTCTCTGATAATATCCTTTAGGTCTTGGCAGGTCTCCCTCTATAGCAGCACTGCATGGTGACCAACTGGGTGTTTGCTTGCTCCTTTGGGACCACGACCTATTGGGGGCCACGTGGGAAGGAGTGAGAGATTACAAGAGGGGTGGGAGAAGCCAAAAGCAAAAATCACAGCTGAAGTCCCAAATTCAAGGATTCTTTCTCAGAAAAATAATAAAATATTTCACACGAGTGCAATTTGGCTACTATTTTTGTGGCTTGCGGAAAGCAAGGGCTTGGTGTTCTAGTCCAAAACCCGGGTTACATGCAAAGAAATGTATATATTCATATCCAAAGGAAACCAGAGCTGCTCAACAACAGTTTCCAGTCAGAATTGAAAGGAATTTTGATAAAGGCAATGTCTCTCTCTCTCTCTTCTTTCTTTTCTGGCATCATATAATTTTAGAAGTATTTGCGTGACTAAGAGATGGCTACAGCCCGTGATTCTGCACTGGAGAGATTGGGCTGAGGAAGCCGAGATTACATTCACTGTATAAATGCAATCACACCAACAAACTGACAAGTTCCCTTGTGGAGGAGCTGATGTTCCAAAGGAGGCAAACTTATGCAGTAAGAAAACTCTAAATAAAAAGTAAGAAATTCAATGTTCTGTACTCAATTTCATTAGCTATATGGGCCATTACCTGATAGTATATCTTGTCTAATGAAACCCAAAAATAAATTGTGAACGTTGATTTTCTTCATCTGACTATTTTATGCTAAATTTGGATATCAAACCCACAATCCATACGGACAGCTCAGGCCTATGCTGCAGCACAGCTACATCCCATAGAAGAAAGTCTATCAAGGGAGAACTGGAGAGTTTCCCTTCAGAAGCTGCTAAGTCTGGTTTTGCACCTATACATCATTTCAACCACTTCATCGTCAAAGGAGTAAGACCTTACCTCTGTGGGGCGTAAAGCACTGCGGTGCTTCAGAACTATCAAAGAACACTGAGCTTTGTGAATCAGTCCTGAGGCACTTAAATCGTACTTTTTCTGAAAGGCCCCAAAACTGACCCACTTCACCATTTCAAGTACACCAGGGAGGTACCGGAATTAGTAGAGAAAACACGCCCTTGAAGTCTGACAAGACCCTGCTTGAATCCTGTTACAGTATTTACTACCCTCTAAACGGACCAATAACTTAACCCCTCTGAGAAGGCTTGCCAATCCGCAAAAGGGGGCTGCCACCGCCCACTTGGGAGGCATGGATGTGAATGCAACACGCAAGTAGGGCGGCCGACTGGTACCTGACACGGGGCCTGGCTAGTTTCCCTCCGCTGCCCTTGTCCCTCTTTAAACTTGTGCTGTTTCCCCGGTACCAAACGCCCGGAATAGACTGCCCGAATATTCTGTGTATCCCTGGATACATGCCTTACCGTTAGGAGGCCAGAAAAACAACTGCCTTCTCCCCAGTCACTATCAATATTCTTAAGATTCTGGATTTTTTTAACCTCTATTTTGCAGGGAGACTATTCCAGAATTTTTCAAGCACCATTCTCCAGGTTGGCTCCCCTCCCAGCGCCCATCCCTTCTCACCTCAGATCCTCTGTCTGCCTTCTGTTCATTGGAAAGCGAGTCAGGAAGAGCGGGGACTCCCTAGGCCTCCTTCCCTCCCTGATATGTTAGTGTGACTACCTTCAACACACACCCCACTCCAACTCCAGCTTCTGAGGAGTCTACCCTCCCGGACCCTGCAGACTCTGCAACTTCCCAAGACACACACGTGGCCAAGACCCTCCCTTCAGATTTCTTCCTGGCTGGCCCTGCCCACCCCCCGGCCCCTTAAGGATAAATGACATTGCCCTGAAAAACCTAAACGCCACTGACTGACACACCAAAGCTGCATGGTCTGGGCTTTCCTCCAACCCAGGCACAGCCCTGCCCCCCCTCAGCCTCAGTCTGCAGCTCTCAAGATGATCTAATTCACATGCGCGGCTGTGAACACCAGCTAAGAATGACGCCTCCCAACGTGTATCTCTAGTCCGGCTCCTTCAAATCAGCCCTAGGCTCATAGACCCGAGTGCCTCTATGAAGTCCTAACTTGGATGAAAAATGGCATCTTAAAAATGCCTCATGTCCACCATTTACTCTGGAATTCAATTTCTGGCAGGTACCTCCCATGCTCCCCATTTTAGTAACAGACCCAGCACTCACCTATGTGTTTGAGGTCACATTCAATTTCCCCTGTTCCCTCCCTCCAGCCCTGGCCTGGAATATTAGTCCTGTCATTTCCGTTGCTAAGCCCATCTCAAGTCTGGTTCTGCAGGGACCACGGCCGGATCCCCACAAGCTCACAGAAAGGTGCAATGAGTCACAGTCCTCCGAAGGGTGCTTCCTGGAGGGGGAGGCATCTCCTGCCGCCGGTCACCACAGAAGGCACTGGATTCTCACAAAGGAGGCTCTGGAGAAGGGACTCAAGGTTCTCCCGTGATCTGAGATTTGATGGTCCCGAGGTCTGGTGGAGCTCCTATTAGCAGACACACTTGCCACTGAGCAGATGAGGATGGAGGAGCCCAAGCAAGGCTGTCCTCACTCCGACCCCTGGGCTCTCGGGAGCCACGGGAAAGGCCTGTGTCCAGGGCACAGCCCAACAATCACAGATCCCAGCCTGCATTTGCCAACCCGGACAGCCTAGACTCCTACTTGCGAGATTACTTCTGTTCTGTTCCCCCCCAGAATGTGATGGACTCTTTCAGAATGTCTGGCCTGTCTCAAGCGAGACAAAGTGAAGAATGTAGTGTTCACATTTGGACTAGAGCATGAAAGGAGAAACAAGACCTCATGATCAGCATGATGGTGGTGGCCAAACTCTTCCCCTGGGTGAGATGAAAAAGGGTGGGGGTGAGAATCCAAGGTCTTAGATTGGCCAAAGCATCTTCCTTCATGGCTGACTGGGGGTTGGAGACACACTACCGCAAACTAACGACACGGCTGTCAGTGGGGGACGTCAGCTGCAACAAACACGGAGTCAGCTCTTTAATGCCAACATGGGTTAAAAGAAAAGGCCGGTGCAGGGAGGCCTGCACGGCTGCTGAGGCAAACCACAGACCCGGCTCTGAATGCCCACTGGCTGGAGCAGAGAGGAAGCTACGGTCCCTTTAACAGTCCCTGTGTCCACCAGATCCATGTAAGCCAGCTACTTAGGAGAAGTACATGTTGTCCTGATACTCAGAAAAACCAGCCTCGTAAAGGGAACAAAAGAGTGGCATGGATTTTAGACCCACTTCTGCCCCTTTATGAAGGCAAAATAAAGTAAATGGCAGGGGGAAGTTGAATGCAAAAAAAAAAAATTAAATAACCAAACGGTGACTGATTCCTCCAACAGTGTCCCCTGCAGCTGCTCACCCCCAAGCCTGCCACTTTCTCACCAGTGACCGCCGGTCAGGAAGCGCCGTCACGCACGTCACACAGAGACAGCCAGGAACGCGTGCTGAGCACGTTTGTGTAAAAGCAGGAACCGAGCAAGATGCTGCAGACTTTGACTTGACAAGTTTAAATACTCCATGAAAAGAATCCCTCAACAGCCGCCTAAATCAATTCGCATCTCACTTCTTCAAAACAATTAAACTAATTGAATAAGGGTGCATTTGTCACCAAATATAAGGAGGACCAAACAGGTTCCTCAAAGTAAAGATTTTAACAGATATCAAACACCAGTGGGTGATGTGCTAACAAAGCAAATATTCCAAAAAATTAGAAAATAACAAGATGACTAGGATAATGCATGGATCAAGGCACCTGAAAATTTCTTCTCTTTAAAGCGATGGAGACAGCACGGAGGGCGATCTAGCTATTTCTAATGCAGGATATGCACAGCCACCTTTTTAGACGCAACTGCGCGGTACAAGAGAAAAAGGAATAAAGAAAAAGGAAAGGAGGAACAAGCGAAAATTAGAAACAAACAAGAACAAAAATGACTTTGACAGCATGTACAAGAATTTACGTGAGTGTGTGAGGCCAGGGACGCAGGGACGGTGAGACCCACCCTCACCTCCTGCTCCAGGGAAGGCAGGGGCCTGAGGGGAGCGACGCTGCTTGGGGACACCAACGTGGTCAGCGCCCCTAACCAAAACTCAACATACATGCGTCTAGGCAGCTTTTAAGCCACAAAATGTGGTCGCATTACAGGCTGGACAGTTTTACTCACTCCCAACGTGAGTAGCAGGAGAGAATTAGTCTCTGCTCCTGCACCAAAGCATTGTTTTAAAAATTAATGACTGTGGAATAGTAAAAGCAACAATGGAGTAAAAGTGACTGGAGGAGAACGTGCTTGACCCGGGCTCACTGGCCGCGTTATCTCACTGACGTTCAGATGCTGGCTGAGCCCTTATGGTACCAAAACAGACAGATCCACCAGGAGGGAGTTTAATGCGCTGCTGTATTTTGATGCCGAGAGCCATGCCTGGTACACGAGGTTCTGGGTAAACAATGGTGACAGTGTCAACACTATGGGCTAAGCACACATCCAGCTACTCCGCCAAATCCCAAGGGCAGACTTCAAAAGGCAAATACAAGCGGGAATTCTCTGGTGGGTCTGCAGACTCAGAACCAAGCAGTTGCTGAGCAAAAATGTCACCAGTGCCTCCTATGACAAAAGAGGAGGCACTGTCCATGGGGCTTGGGCAGGGCTCCAGGCTTCCACTGCTCACCCACCAGTCTGTCCAGGGGGAGAACATGGTCCCTGCTTACGTTGCACTGATGCACCTACCTTGACTAACGCCTGGGGGCTCAGCAGGAGGTGACATGTGAGGTGAACGGAGCCAGCCTCTGTGTAGCCCGGTGCTGGCAGCTGTGCCCACAGCAGTGCCCAGGCACCTAAACCTGCCACCTCATCCCCAAGGAGCAGAAGGGTGTGCGGACGTCTAGATCACAGAGCCCTGCGAGGACAAATACAGATCATGGCCACTACATGTCTCACCCCTTACTAAAGTCATAGAGGTATGTCCGGGAGGAACAGAAAATTCATCCAGAGCCCGCCAGGCACCACACGCAGGTGGGAATCGGGCCCCATGTGCCTCTCACTCACAGGGCTGGTCTGGACTTTCTTTTTATCAATTCTCTGGCATCTTCTCCTCCAACTTACCAACAACCAGAAAGTAGGATTTGATCTTAGGTAAGTTCAAGAATCACAGAGCACTGCCTCCACAGTGGGCCCGTGCCAGGTCCTCCGACCGTCACCTGTGGTACCGCCATCAGCGCCCTCCAGACTCAAGGCCCGAGGCCGTAGGCCATGGGGGCACAGCTTCCCTCAATCTCCCCAGCAAAGGGGGACCACCTCTGGGCAAAGGCATCTCACCTCTTCTGCCCGAGGGAAAGCATGATAGATACACGGGGAAACAGAGCATAAGGTGGGGAGGTAGTAAGCCCAGGAGAGCTCGTCTGCACTTCCAAGGCAAAAGTGGGGCCGTTGACTTAATCACAGGGACAAAGTGAGGATGAATCTTTCCCTGCTTTGTCTCATACTCCGTGATACGCCTTTCCCTGCATAAGGAGTTCATCCGGAATTCCCTGGAGGTGTTTCTGATGTCCTAACTTGGCATGATGGCTGTCGGGGAGGAAGAGAGGGCCTGAACCCAGCAGGTGCTGGGCCTGGGAGGCAGGAGACACCGGCTCCAGACACAGCTCAACCAGCATATCGTTCTGCCTCTCGGGATTCAGCATCTCATTTATAAGCAAAGGGATGAGACTGTCCCAGGACAGGCTGCCTAACAAAATTGAAATGAAAGCCATGTAAAGAAAGCTTTCCAGTTGCCACATTTAAAACGGTAAACAAAGAAACAATCAAACAAACAAAAAAACAGATACTAGAAACTAATTTTAAGAACAGATCTTACTTAATCTGCTGTATGTAAAATACTAACATTTTGACATGTAATCAATATATGAAAGTAACAAGATTGTTTACATACTTTTTACTAGACAAGTCTCAGCGTCTGATGTGCATTTGACCTACAGCACATCTCAGCTCAGACCAGCCTCTTCCCCAGCGCTCATAGCATCAGTGGCTGTGGCTACTCTATTGGACAGCAACTCCAGGGGTCCCACCAGGGGTCTTGGCTGAAAAGCGGGAGGAAGTCTCCACACTGACCCTAAAAGGATATCTCTGAAACAAAGGCAGATTCAATTTTAAATGTTTGTAAACCGTCGGGCTACACCTCCCTCCGCCCTTGGCTACAAGACAGCCCTCTTCCTTGCTGATCACTTCCTGGATGTAGGGAAGGAACCCGGCACACAGCCAGGGTGGCCGGGCCTCCAGGTAGACTTACCTGCTGTCTGTGTCCAGTCCCATGAAGTCCTCCTTCTCAAACAAGTTGCAGAGGAGGGGGATCCTTTCCCCAGACTTGTCAGGGGCCCCATCCAGCCACTTGGACTTGAGCAAGATTAACAGTGACTCAGTGAAGTCCTCGATCCTCTTCTCCACCACCCGGCAGTCCTCGTAGTTTGAATGCCACGTTGGTGCGTGGCTGCTCGGCTATCTCCCCATATAGCACAAAGACAAAGAGCTGAGAGTCATTAAGCGTGGTGCCATACAGCTCCTCTGTACATGGAGCTTCTCGAAGGCATTGGCAGAGAGGCAGTCGGTAATGGTGACAAGGCCCACGACAGTGCGTTGTGTCTGGAAGTCACTCCACGCATTCTCGAACGCATAGTGGTGCCTGTAGTGGATACAGAGTGCCCACTGGGAGCCGCACGGGCTGATCTGGCTCACCAAGGAGATTCGTTTATAGATGCAAAAGAAATTGTCCTCTGAAATGATCCCCACGGGTTGGACGACCACAGGGAGAGTCTCGTATTCCTCAGCACACTGCACGTAGTCAGGGATGCTCATGTTGCAGGCCCTGCCGAGAGGGGAGAGGAGATCAAGGTAAATACTGTGCTGTGGGCTGCGGGCGCCTCTGGGTTGCGGTGACCTGGTGTGTACAAGCCAGAAGGCAAGGGAAGCACAAGCAAAGCCGGGGGTACAGTTTGTCCTCAGAGTCTGTACATGGCTACCGTAGCTCGGATCACATTACCCAGCTTTTGGTCTAGGCTTCCTGCCCCCGCATAGAAGGGTCATTTCTTGTTTTATGTTTCCAAGCACCTAGCAAGACCCTGATGCAAAGTCAGTGCTCAACACTGGAATAAAGAAATGAACAAAGGAAATGCTTTCCCCACCCCCCTTCAGCAGATTATAAAGAAAAGAACCGCAGTAGGATCAAAAGATCTGGATTTCAACACCAATTTATTTGAACCCCTAAACTGCAGAATAATGGATAAGAAAACTTGCCTTGGGGAAGAGGGTACAGCTCAGTGGTAGAGCACATACATATCATGTACGAGGTCCTGTGTTCAATCCCCAGTACCTCATTTTAAAAAATGAAACAAATGAATAAACCTAATTACCCTTCTCAAAAAATATTTTTTAATTCAAAATTCAAAAAACACCTTGCAATTGACACAACATTGTAAACTTGACTATACTTCAATTTAAAAAAAAAATCCTTGCCTTACAAGAATATATCTGGATTATGGAAGTTTGCAAATGTAAAATGCTAGGGTACCACCTGCATAAAGAGGGGGGACTGTACAAATTTACTATCCCTCCTTTATGAGCTATATTTCCTTTGGGCGGTGTTATAAACACTCAGAGCTAATTTTCTCAGATTAAAAAAAACAAAACAATACTTGATTCTCAGTACTGCTGAAGAATCAGATAAGCCTGTGAAAGCATCTGACACACAGAGGTTACTCAATAAATGTTTGTTGAAAGAATGAATAAACAAGCAAAGTGAATGCTGCTCCCTGCCACAGAACATCATAATGGTACTTCCTGGAAATCCCAAGCCCACGTTACACCCGACTACACACTAAACATGTGGGTGACCTTCGCAGGCCTGTGTGTTTCTCTAAGCCCCAGTTTAATCATAGATAGAAATGAGGGCGATAACACAAACCTCAAAGGGTTAGTGAGTCAGTAATGAAATGTACCCCAACTATGCAAGATGGAACCATTAAGGAAAATTGGGAAAAGGGTCCATAGGCCCTCCGTATATTATCTCCTACAAGTACAGGGGAACCTACATTACATCTCAAAATAAAAAGTCCAATATTTTAAAGAGGCTATTGAGGTTAAATGAGCTCATTGTCTCAAATAAGGGACACACAGTACAAGTACAACAATGCCTAGCCCATGAGATACACTCAGTTAACATTCCCACTGAACCCACTGGTCCCTCCAACTTCAAAGCATGAGGATGGGTCCTCGTGGACAAAGGCCACTGCACCTGAAGCTAACAAAGTTAATGGTCCCCACTTCCAAGAGCCCCTGTCACCACCCTTGTTCTAATTTTCTATTTGTAATATTTTTTTTTATTTAATACAAACCCCCAATTGCATAGCCTTCAGGTCACCAAAACCTGACCACAGAGATCATGATGGCAGCCCTCCTTGTTTAAACAATAAAATGAAAAGCCATTTGCACAAGACCTCTGTGTAAATATACTAGGGAACTTCATCTTGGACTGAGGAAGAGGACTGGGGAGGAGGAGGCAATCTGGGGGCACAGAGAACTATGGGCCACCTGTCCCACGATGGACTTTAGACTCAACCCTCACCCTCCAGGTAATTCAAAATACACACCGACAGAGTGCTATGGACAAGATTTTTTTTAAAGGAATCCCTGACTCCCTAGCAGGTCTTGTTTCTACCGAGACACAGATGGCTTATGTGTATAATGTTTCACAAAAGCCTTAAAATATTATCACCCCAACTTGACACATTAAGAAACTGAGGTAGAGAAGTTTATCATATTGTACAAGATTAGAGAGAGGCCACGTCAGACACCGTATTTAAACCCAAGACCCTGTTGCAGGGCTCACACTAGAAATTGTGACATGCTGCCCCTTTCCTGCCCTCTCCCTGCAATACATTTCTGAAGAGTCTTTTCTGTGCCAACTGGAATCACAATAACTTCAATTTTCCACAAAGAGCTATGTCACTCCCTGGAGGACATATCAAAATCTAAAGGGTTGGGATGGGAGGAGAGATTTGCATTTTCTGTTTCTCAAAGGAAACATGGCTGTAAAAGAAACTGAAAAGCACTTATCTAGTCTAAGCCCACATTGTGGAGAGAAAGATACGGAAGTTCAGAAGAGATGAGGAAAGGGACTTATTAACAAATATTGCTTCAGCGCAGCATCATGCCAGCCCTGGGCACTGCTGGGGGAGGATCTGGGAGGCCCAGGAGAATGAGTGTTAGAAAAAGGAAATAGAAGAAGCATACAAAGCCCCGTCTCTACAACACCATACCATGAAATTCCACCAAATTTCCCAGTATGGGTGCAGCCAACATTAAGGTGGGCTAAACAGATTATAGAAACCTGGAAGTCTCAACCATAGTGCAAATTCCAACATTTACTCTGCTTTTTTCCCCAGTTCAAGCATCAACTCAGTGGGCACTCTGTTCCAGGGAGTACACGAGGCCTGGTGTTCTCCCAAGTACAAATCTCTATTAAGTGTGCAAACCACAAAAAGGCCCACCAGAAGAAAAGTGACCACAGATAAGATGGAATTACTGAAGCTGAAAGCAGTCAACCAGCGTATGTTACTAGGAAAAATGATGCTGCTAGAAATGGACTCATAGACTTAGAAAGCAAACTGTGGTTAGCAGGCAGGAAAAGGGGGATTAGCAGATACACATTAATAAATATAAAATAAATGACAAGGACCTACTATATAGCACAGGGAACTATATTCCATTTCTTGTAATGAGTTGTGCTAAAAACAATCTAAAACATATTTATATACATATGCATATGTTTATAACTGAATCTCTACTGTACACCTGAAACTAACATTGTAAATTGACTACACTTCATTAAAAATAATTTTAAAAAATAAGTACAAATAAAATCAACGCCATTAAGACAAAATTAAAGAACACTCTTATCCCCTTAGCTGTAGGTGGTGAAGAATTCTGGTTACAAGCACCAAGTCCACTGGATCACTCCAGCACGGACTGTCACTCTTTCTGACCATCAGACAGTCACTTGGGTTCACTGAGGTTACTTTTCTCTTCTGTGAAAAGCTACAGTGACAACTAATGATGTATAGAATCTCATCATTCACAAGCCCAACAATTAGTGAGGACTTCCCATGGGCCAGGCTCTGGAGAGATGAAAAGATAGGGTCCCAGATATATTCAAGGGTAGAAGAAGTTTGTGCCATAAAGACAATTATTCTTCCTGTTTTGATAGACAGATTCAATGCAATTCTGATTAGAATTCCTACCAGACTTTTCATGGAATGTAACAAGTTAATTTATAGTCAGGAACAGCCAAGAAAGTTCTTTAGAACCACCACTGGGGAGGGGTGGATAGGTCATTCATTTACACTGTTCTTTCTGAAGTGATGAAAACGTTCTGGAATAATAATGGTTGCACCACTGTGAATATGCTAAAAGCTGCTGAATTGTACCATTTAAATGGGTGGAATTCATGGTGTGTGAACAATATCACAATAAAGCTGTTATATGAAAAAATATTCCTTGACAATTATTTTTCCCTCTATACAACTAGTCTACCCCACTATTTAAGAAAAACAAAAAACCAAAACAAACTAAACTGTGCCAGGAGCTTTTTAGGACTGCAATGTCCCTGGGTCTCCAACGCCTCTGGTGGTGCTGTTCCTGTTAACACACACTAGCTGGGCTGGGCTAGTTAGTGACTGTAACTATGTTTTTAAAATCGACGGTCACATGTTTCACCCTGGGAGACGGAAGGAAGGAGCATGTCACAGCCTCATGCCTTCAGCTCATTTTTAACTGAACCAAGCCCTGCTTTCAACACTGTAATCCTTGGCACTATAAAAACACGTGACATCAACAAGCACCGCCATCATAACACCTGAAATTGTTCAAGGTACTTACCTGGGGCAGAAACACTGAGGGGGGAGACGGAAACTCCCTCAGCACTGGCGCTCACTTTTCCAGACTCCATCAGGAGAAACTGGGCTTTACAGCTTGAGGCACTAAGCCCGGGAAGCAGCGCGCATGCCGCTGAGCTGGTCCTCAGGGAGCTGGAAAGGGAGAGGAGGGCAGCCCCGGGGTCGCAGGGCAGGGAAAGCGGGGGTGGGGACGCGGGCTGCAGCCCCGCTCTGAGGCCAGACCCAGCCCCAGCCGCCCGCCCCCGTTTGGGTCCGCAGAACCCGCCTACCCGGGACACAGCCCTCCCAGGGGCAGGAACGAGCCTGCGGCCAAGGTGAGGAAGCCCGGGAGGAGAGGACTCGTGGGCGGGAGAGGGGAAAAGGTCGCCAGCCGCGGACTGAGGGGAGCCCGGCTGGGGCGAGAGGCGGCAGGTGCACACCTGGCCCTGGACAGCTGTGGCCCTGGCGCCGGGGTAGGTGGCGCGGGCAGAGGGGTCTGGCCCGAGAAATTCAGCTGAACACAGGCTGACTCGCGCCCTCGCGGGCTTTGACGCGAGGACCGCCCTCCCGCAGACGCCTGACCCCTTTCCCGGGAGCCCCCCACCTTGCATTTCCACAGCCAGAGGCCCCGGCCCCGGGCAGGAGCTAAAGGCCTATCGGTCGACAGAGCTGAGAAGACTTTGGGGCCGATTCCCAGCTCGGAGTTGGGGCTTCCAACCCCCGGTCCAGCTGGCACCGACTGCCCATGAGCAGGAGGGCCAGAGATCCTCTCTTGGTTCTGTGATAGAGGCTGGGATATCGAGGGAGGGAGAAGATGGGGGGAGGAGGAGAGGAGGGGAAAAGTGGAGGGAGACAGATGGACAGAAGGAGCAGAGAGTAGGTAGGGATCTGGAGAGGGGAGGGGAGTAGCGGAGATATAGAGAAAAAGCTTTACTTCTGGGGCACCCCGAAGGAGGCGGCCGACCTGACTCTGTACCATTCTGTAACCCTTCAAGGCCCTCAGCTCAAGTTTTACCTCCCTGGTCCAGCCCTCCAGGCGATGCCTCTGCTGAACCCCTACGGGGATCACACCCGTTGTCCCCACTTGGAGCTGGGTTTCCTGTTGCTCTGGGAACCAAGCACCAGCAGGTGTTGTCTCTCAGAACTACCTTGGGAAGTGTACATATTCCCCTTTTACAGGCTGGGAAAAAGGCAGGCACGATCTCTGCCTTAGCTCCACTGTCCCAGGTGTTGGCATTGCGGGGAGCGGGAGGTACAAGATCAGAGCCCCAGACAGAGCAGACTGCCTAAGTGTTGGTGCATAGTCCCATCCCTCCTGGGTAAAACACACCTAACTCAAGTGGAACCATCAAGGGCTCACAGTAGGTTCCTGGGTGTGGGAGAGCTGTCCTCAGTTCCAGTGCCCAGCTTGCTAGGTAGATAGGAGTGTTACCGAGTCCAAATTCATTCTCCTCAGTGAAGGACAGGCCAATAAGTTGGGAGACCCGCTGCTGGGGCATGGAAAAGCAAGTTTCTGTAGAGCTAGATGGCAAACTAATGTCCTGGAAAACCATCTCCCCAAGTCAGAATTCAGGCTCCTTTCCTACGTGCTTGGTTGTTGCAATCTTCATGGTGTAGGAATTCCTTGTTGTTAGAATCATTTGTTCTTGCAGCTATCTGCCTGGGTCAAATCTCTGTAAACCTCCAACAAAACAAACGTTATTTTCTATTCTGTAATTTGTTATCTTTTTATGAATGGAAAAGTGTTAAATATCCTTAAAGGTCAGAGCATTCAAAATAGGCTCTCCTGTATATTTTAGGCTCTAGGCAACATTGTTTTACAAGCAAGATGAAGCCTAGGAGACAGAGCAAAGGGTTAAAGTCAAAGGAACAGATCTAATATGGAGTCAGGTTTGTTTTTTTCTATTACCGAGGCAGAATCCACTTGAGGATTTAAATCCCTTTAAGTTAAAAATAACTAAAACTTTAAAGGAATTTACATACATAGGTGGGAACGTGCATAGCATATCTGGAAAAGCACACAAACGTTAGTAAACAGTGGCATCTCCAGGGATGGCTGGAAGAACAGGGGACGAGGGAAAACTTCTTTCACTTGTGTATTTTTGTGCTGTTTGAATTGTTTTTAACCATATGCATGTATTTCTTTTTCAGTTTAAAAAAGTGTAATGGAGCAAAGGAGTAACAACTCAGCAAATACAGCAGCCATGGAATCACTGAGCCATCAATTTGATTTCAGTCAGGAAGAATTTATTGACTCTCTCCTATGTGCCCAGTGCTGTTTTAAAACTTCTTTTATTATTATTAATTTTATTATTATTAATAATATTATTATTGATTTTATGAATAATATTATTATTGATTTTATTTATTTATTATTCTTATTCTTATTCTTATTCTTATTATTATTATTATTATTTTATAAAATAGCAACATGCTATCCCTCACCCCTGCCCATGGCTGGTGGAAAACCAACTGAGTTTTTATTGAGTTGTTTTCCAAGGAGTAGAGATGAGTTATAAACTGAACACATCTTCAGGGCAAAACAGGTGGAGTGGTTTTACAGCACGCCAGACAGCTATGAAGGGTTTTCAATAGAGGCACCCAGACGCTGAGAGAGAAATCCTCCAGGACCCTACAAAAAGCTGCCCAAACTTCTTTCTCCATGGTACTATTGAAATAGGAAAGAACAAATCTGACTCCATAGTAGATCTGTTCCTTTGACTTTAAGAAAGCCAAGTTAATACGCTCCGGTCTTTTCATGGGTTATGATGTCACAGAGGAGATGGACAGGTTAACAAGGGACGACTCTGCAGTGATCACGGAGCCGGGGAGCGGGATGGGCAGCAAGATGTTTGACGCAGCCGCAGCTGGGATCGCGCTTCTAGGCAGGAACCCACAGTCACCTCGACAAGGTGTCAAACACGTGTGTCCACATCCTCATCACCTGACATGTATTAACGAGAAATGGAAACCCATAAAATGACAATAACCTTGGTGGATATACTGTCCAAATTGCAAAGTCACAGTTTGACAACTGGCCATCCTGGTTCCCTGGGATTCATTCTTGGAGAACCTTAAAAACCACTCCTCTGTCCTCAAGAAGTGCTTTCTAGTTGCCCGATCTTTGGCTCAGGGATACAGCACTTTCAATTGAACTTCAATGTCTCCACAGATTTGACTGTCTTTCACCAGTTTCACGTGTCCATTCTAAAGAGGCCTGAGCTAAGTCCATCCTCCGTAAGGTCGATTCCCTCCAGTGACTACTCATTGAGCCTGCAATTAAAAGTCAACTGAACAAGGCTGTCTGTCCTCAGCTAAAAAGTTCACCCACCCTTCACTGCTTTCTTAATCTCCTCTCCTGGCTAATTGCAACAGACTAACACCTCCCTCTACCAAGCTCCCCAACTATGTCAGTTTGTCTCCCCAAAGAGAAAGTAAGGTCCATAAAATAGGAGACAACTCCATAGTTGTTGCCGACGAAATGAATCACAGAGCTGCTGTGGTGCAAAATGTCTCCCGAGATTCGGGTTCCTTTATTTTTTATACCATCTACACAAAGGAGTATCTCTTGCCAAGCACAGACAGTAAACATTTTTTAGGTTGACGCATGTGCACTACATCTAAGGCTACTTTATCTTAATTACACTGAGACTCTCCTGTTCCCAGGCCTGTTCCTTTTGAGGAACTAATAAACATTCTTGTCTGCAAGCAATGTTTCCCCTGGGAATGGGCAGAGTCCCTTGGCAGGAATTTCTGTTTGCAGATAAGTCCGGTCACTTCTGTGAAATGTCCCGCGTGCAGGCACATCCACAGCTTCTATGCTAAGTTTCCTTCACATAGTTACCTCTGAATTCCTAGCATATAGTAATGTCAATAAATAGAAATATGATTGTGGCTTCTTTCCTTTAAAACATTTCTGGTTATTTAAATGACCCTTGGAAGAGAGGTGTTTGCGGTCCAGTATCTTGATCCACAATACTCTGGAGGCCTTTTTCGGAATGGCTGTTCACTGATCCATTCAAAACACAACTTCTCATTCCAGGAATAGCTGTGCTTTTCTGCCAGGAGTTTGTGGTCACTCTCATGCCAGAACAGCTTTAAACTATATCCTTAATTTGGATTTGTTATTTTTCCCCTCTTCCAAAAATATTGACATTCCTTACTTTCTTGCCTTGAGGATTTTTTTTCCTAGTTCTACCTTTAGTAAACCAGGCTTCTAGGGATGGGCTTGCCCTTACAAATGATCAGCCATCCAACTCCCAGTGTGAGAGGAATCGGGCTCGCCTCCTGCCCTCCTGTCAGGGCAACTAAAACTCAGTTCAGGAGCCAACAGGCACCCCAGGGATTCTAAGGCTCGCTTATCTCCCAGAATCCCTGCTTTCTGGTTTGTCTTGGCTTCTGAGGATTTCCCCTCACTTTCATGACAATTAGCTGTGCAGCTTGAAAGATGAGGAAGGAAGGCTTTATTTCTTAATCAGCATTTCAAGGAACTTGTGTAATGAAGGTTTTCACGAGATTCTAGAACACTCCATTGCCGAGACAGAAAACACACTAGATATTTTCTAAATTTAGATATCATGTGCATTTTTCTTTGTTTTTGTTTTCTTAACTGCTAACAGACATTTTTTAATTTAAAAAAATAACGCCCCAAATTGGATAGAACATTGAAGGGGCATACAAAATTAAAGGACAAAGACAGAAAAATGATAAATACTGTACAAAGTTAATATAATACATACTCTATGGATCAGATCAGCAATTCTCAGTAAGAGCTAATTGAAATATGATCATGAGGTAAAACGTCTCTCCTGTCAGGAGGTGGCCAACAGAAAATAGAATTAATACAACAAACTAAAATTCTAAGTCTGGGGAGGTACAGAATGCTACCAGCTAAATGTGTCTTCTTCTGGAAAAGAGGGAGGCTCAACAGCTCTTTACTGTGGAGCCTGAACCCAAGTGAGGGCGGTAAAGTGAGCTCTGTAAGTACCCAATTAACAAAGTGAGTGATGAATAAAGAGACGTGAGCTTTGATGACAGAGATGATACTACTATTCACTTGTCCTGTAAAGTATGTCTTCACGTTCAGTGATCAAACCTCAGCATCCTCAGGGATTGAGATTATAGGAAAATGCAAGGCCGGTCCCAGACCTCCTCTTTGAGCTCGTGACATTGCACTTAGATGTCTCAAGGGCACCTCAAACTCCACCTGCAAAGAGCTGACTTCACGGTTCTCCTCCAATAGCAGTCCTGCCCAGGGCCCCTGGTCGGGGGACAAGGTCTCCCTCCCTATCCCAGCTCAGGCCCATCACTCACAGATGTGACTGGACCCCTCGTTCAGGGCCCAGATTTCCTCAGTCATGGAGTCCCACCACCCATACCTGTCCTACCAGGTACTCAATGGCACTCACTCAGCACTGACTGTGTGCTGGGGACCACGCTGCACACTGCACACACGTAATCTCACTGGATCTCCACAGCAGTCTTGGGAAGTCGGTACATCACTGCTTTAATTGATTAGATAAATTGTTTCACTTCATTGAGTGCGTCATCCAAAGTGACACGGCTACTGAGCCACAAACCTGGGACTGAAAACCACTTGAAAATTGAACACTGCTACACCTCGCAGCCACCCTACTCTGACTCATCACATCACCTCCTGCCGAGACTTCTAAATGTTTCTAAGCATTCTACAAGAAAAAAAGTGATCTACGAGAGCACCCCACTCCCCTTCTAAAAATCTGTCAATGACGGTCCGCTGCCCTTAGGAGAAAGCCCCACCGGCCTGAACACAGCCCAACGGCCCGGCATCCGCGTCCCCTGCGCGGCCTCGCCGCCTCATCCACCACACAGCCCTACACGTGCCGTGTCCAGGACAGGGATGCTGACTCCGTACAACCCGGGGCCCATCTCAATCGAACAATGATCACCCTCTTCAGTGGTCACCCTCTTCATTGCTGACTCTCAGAAAAATATTTTCTCAGGATGAATCAATATCTTTTTCCTTACAACTTCCCGTCATTGATAATGAGCTCCCCCCAAAAGAGAGAAGACATAATTCTCAGTCTCCTTATCTGTAAAGTGTGAATAACAAGGAAATATGTGAGGTTTTAAGAGAAATAATATTCATGTGAGGCTGAGGGACAATTCCCAACATACAGTAAGCACTCAATATGTGCTTACTTAATATTAATAAGAATATATTGCATTCCAGCAACCTTAAATCAATGTTTTAAGGCTTTCTCCAACAGACTGACAAACTGTTGGACGAACCCCTTTGAGCAGATCAGCACAAGTGTACTAGGAGAGGTAAGTGCTGACTCCAGTTACAGCTGCAGCCAACCAGCACTACGGGGCGGGGGCAGTTTGCTCAAACTCTTACATGTTGCTTGAGCATTTAGTTGTCGTTATTGAATAATGACAGGTGTTCTTTAGTCAAAGCTCCTGAAACATAAATCTTCAAAGACTGATGCAAATTAGGTTTAAAGAACAACACTCTCACTCGAAATTATTTGAAAATTATAGTCTTAGCTCCTCTGCACATCAAAAGGCCATGTTCTTAATGTATCTGACTAAATACACCAAAAGGTTTGTTTAAAAGAAATTAAGATGAAGCCATCCTGAATAAGCTCTCAGTATCAACTGCACAAAGCCTCAACCAAGGGTCTCATTTCTCACTTCCAGATAGGTGTTCAGGTAGATTAACGTGAGTCTTGGTTTCTTATAACATGGGGGTCAGAAGAGTTGTGGATAGATTTATGTAGCAAATATAAACCTAGAGTATTCGCTGTGTGGGTATCCTAGAAATAAACAAATTGATATGTAGTCCCACCCTTAAGAAGCTCAGCCTTTCCATTTACAACAGCATTAAAAATTAAATGAGAGATACATTTAACAAAAATTTACAAGATTTGTACATTGAACATTTTAAAGTATCACCGAAATAAAATTTAAAAGATCTACATATATGGAAGAAATCTCATGTTCATGGAATGGTAGACAATATTGTTAAAAACGTTAAGACTCCCCAAAGTGATCTACAAATTCTGTGGAATCCCTATCAAAATTCCAGCTGACTTCTTTGCAAAAATTGAAAAACTGATCCCAAAATACATATGGAAGTGCAAGGGGCCCAGGACAGACAAAACAATCTTGAAAAAGTAGAGCAAAGATGGAGGACTCACTTTAAAGGGTACTAAAAAGCTATAGTACTCAAGTCAGTATGGTACTGTCATAAGTTTGGATTAATAAATCTATGAGACACTATAAAAACCCAGGGGGAAAAAACTTACATTTACATTCAGTTTTCCACAAGGGTGCCAAAAACACTTCATTGAAAGTAGAGTCTATTCAACAAATGGTGCAGTGACACCTGGGTATCTGCAGGGAAAAGAAGGTATCTGCAGGGAAAAGAATGAATCTGGAATCTGGACCCCCATATTTTATATAACAAATAAAATTAATTCAAAATGGATCACAGACAGAAACGTAAAAACTAAATGTATAAACTATTTAAAAGAAGACACAGTATAAATTTTTGTGGTCCTAGGATAGGCTTTGGTTTCCTAGATACAATACCAAGAGCACAAGTGATAGAAGAAAAAAGCAGATAAACTGGACTTCATCTAAATTAAAACTTTTTCTTACAAAGGACATCATCAAGAAAGTGAAATGACATTGGAGGGGGTATCTCAAGTGATAGAGTGCGTGCTTAGCAAAAAAAAATAAAATAAATCAATACATCTAATTACCTCCACTATAAAGAATTTTTTTTTAATGTTTAAAAATCTAAAGTGAAAGGACAATCTGCAGAATAGGAGAAAAAATTTGCAAAGCATGTATCTAATAAGAGAGTTGTATTCAGGATATAAAACAAATGCTTACAACTGAACAATACAAGAAAATAGACCCAATTTTTAAATTTGCCAAGGATTTAAATAGATATACAAATGGCCAATAAGCATATGAAAAGATGCTCATCATCACTAGCCAAATCAAAATGAAAATGAGATCGCTTTTTACACCCACTAGGATGGTTATAATCAAAACATGGACAATAATAAGTGTCGTTCAGGAGGCAGAGAAACCTCATATGCAGCCAGTGGAAAGGGACAATGGTGTAGCTTCTTTGGAGAATTATGGTGTTTCCTCAAAAGGTTAGCGTTATATGGTTCAGCAATTCCACTCCTACATATAGATTTATCCCTCAGTATCCTCGGGGGGTTGGATCAGGAACCCCCCACCCTGGAAAACATAATCCAAGGATGTTCGAGTCCCTTTACAGCCATCTGGATCCATGAAGTGGAAACTACAGATATGGCGGACCAACTGTACAGCCAACAGAATGAAAACATACTCTCATAAAATCTTGCACATCAATATTCATGGCAGTATCATTCAGAGTAGCCAAAGTTACAAACAATATCCATCCATTAATCAACGGATAAACAAAATTACCAAGAATAGGCCCACAAACTTTTGGTGATTGAATCTTTGACAAAGGATGTGAGAACATACAATGGAGTAAAGACAGCCTCTTCAGCAAATGGTGTAGGGAAAACTGGACAGCTGCATGTAAATCAATGAAGTTAGACTACTCCCTCAATGCATACACAAAAAATAAATTCAAAATGGCTTAAAGACTTAAACATGTCGACAAGATTGTATAAAACTCTTAGAAGAAAACATAGGCAAAACTTCTGACATACATCTCAACAATGTTCTCCTAGAGCAGTCTACTCAAGCAATAGAAATACAAGCAAAAACATACAAGTGGGAAATAATTAATCTTACAAGCTTTTTCACAGCAAAGGAAACAGTAAACAAAACAAAAAGAAAACCTATGGAATGGGAGAATATATTTGCAATAAATGAGACTGACAAGGGCTTAATTCGCAGAATATGTAAACAGATTTACACGTAATAAGAAAGAAAAACAAACAATTCAATCCAAAAATGGGCAGAAGACCTAAAGAAACATTTCTCCAATGAAGACATACAATTGGCCAATAGGCACATGAAAAAGTGCTCAATATCATTATCAGAGAAATGCAAATCAAAACTGCAATCAAGTCTCACCTCTCACCAGTCAGAATAGCCACCATTCAGAAGTTCACAAACAATAAATGCTGGAGAGTCTGTGGAGAATAGGGAACCCTCCTACACTGTGGTGGGAATGCAGTTTGGTGGAGCCATTGTGGAAAACAGTATAGAGGTTCCTCAAAAGACAAAAAATTGACCTCCCATATGACCCAGCAATCCCACTCCTAGGCACATATCCAGAAGGAACCCTAATTCAAAAAGACACCTACACCCCAATGTTCACAGCAGCACTATTTACAATAGCAAGACATGGAAACAACCTAAATATCCACTGACAGATGAATGGATAAAGAGGTTTTAGTATAATTGTAAAATAGACTACTATTCAGCCATAAAAATATAATAAAATAATGCCATTTGCAGCAACATGAATGGAACTGGAGAATGTCATTCTAAGTGAAGTAAGCCAGAAAGAGAAAGAAAAATATCATATGACATCGCTCACATGTGGAATCTAAAGAAAAACAAAAAAGAAAAAACAAAAAAGAAAGAAACAAAAAGATAAAGTTATTTACAGAACAGAAACAGACACAGAGACATAGAAACCAAACTATGGTTACCAGAGGGGAGAGGGTGTGGGAAGGAAAAATTTGGGATTTCAAGATTTGCAGATACTGACTATGTGTAGAATAAACAGCAAGTTTATACTGTATAGCACAGGAAAATATATTTAATATCTTATAGTAACTTATGTTTAAAAATAATATGAAAATGAATTCAGGTATGTTCCTATATAACTGAATTGTTGTGCTGTACCCAAGAAACTGACACAACATTATAAACTGACTAGACTTCAATGAAAATATTTTTAAATAGACCAATAAGGAAAAAAAAGAAAAAGGATATTATCAAACCAAAAGAATAAAGTACTGATTCAGTCTACAATATGGATGAACCTTGAAACTTTATGCTAAAATAAGCCAGACACAAAAGGACAAATAGTGCCCTTTTAGATGAACTGTATCTAAGCGTTTACTGTACTACTCCTGTAAATTTTCCGGAGGTTTGAAGTCTATCAATATCAAAATAAAATGTATTATTCATTAAAAACATAAAAGGATTCTTTAAAGGAGGGCTTTAATTATTAAATGCAGAAGTGCAAGTAAAGCTCCTGGAACAACACTTTGCACGTCCACAGACAGTCACTGCTTTCACTGCCACTCAGAGGGTGGTGCCAGCACTGATGAAGGCTGCCTCCACTCGCTCCCCTGCAGAGAGGTGTGAGAGCCTGGGCTCTGACAGGCAGGGTGACGGTGACCCTGGGTCAGACACAGCCATGCCCCAGACTCTGCGATAACCAACTTTCTTATGCAAACTGCTCCATGTAACATAAACACGCTACAGGGATGTAACTTACAACACAGGGAATATAGCCAATGTTTTACAATAACTATAAATGGAGCATAACATTAAAAATTGTGCATCTATTGTACACCAGAAACTTATATCATATTGTAAATCAGCTATACCTTTATAAAAAATTAAAAAATAATTTAAAAATGTTATCTCTTTAGTAGGTAATTTGGTTTTTAAGTAAATACTAAACAGCTTAGAATGTATAAAAGCATTAAAGTGTGATGTTTGTTTACATATTTATTTACTTTCAGCCTCCTGCTAAAAGAGAAATTAAACAATTTTTTTAAACACAGCTTAAAAACCATAACAACAAATAGACAAAATGAGAGTGAAGAGAAAATGGAGATTCAATAATTAAATGAAACCGGGGGGGGGTAAATTCATAAAAATGGATGTCATTAAGCCAGGGTAAGTGTTAAAGGCCTACTAGAAATTCAGCTGTAAGATTCTTGGCAGCTGATGTGAAGGAAAAGCTCAGCTGGGCTAACGAGCTAAGTCATAAATCTAAGTGTGATAAGTGTCGCTTTAGTGATCTAAGTACTGCTGGGCTAACTCGTAAATCTGAAGTTTAGTGTTAGTTTACTGGGCTAACAAGCTAACTCGTAAATCCAAGGTCAACAATTGTCAATAACGTGATCTGTTCCAAATTGATAAGCTCCAGAGTACTGATTCCTTGCTTTTAGTTGTTTGAGCCTTATTAGCTAATAGCCCCATACTTGTAGTTAAACCTATAAAACCTCATGTGCACATCTTGGAGGTGCTCAGAGCTTCAGAGCAGAAGCACCTCTGAGCCCGCCGGCATAATAAATCTGAGTACTCCAACCCTCCGAGTGGTGCTTGTTTCTTGGCTGTCCTGTGGTTTCTGTAACATTAAAGCAAAAAGAAAAAGATGATGGGGCGGGCGAGAGAGCTCAGAGGTAGAGCGTGTTCTTAGCATGCACGGGGTCCCGGGTTCAAGCCCCAGGGCATCGACTAACAGATAAATATACCTAATTACCTACCCCCCCAAAAGAGACCCAAAGTAAAGAAAACGAGAAATTTCTTTCCTAAAAAAACCTGATATTAAATTTAGATTAAATATTTTAAGAAAAATAGAAAAAGATGAGTGACACAAGCGATAATGCCCGAGAGATAAATCCGCGGTGGCTGCTGGAAGGTCCCCATATCCCACGTGCAAAAATCTGAAACAACCTTCTCACCACTCAGAGTCATCCTCAGCCCACCCCACCCCTCTCCCTGTTAAACGCAGGAGCACAGGCAGGGCCTGGCCTTTGCTCTCTCTGTGTCATCACAGTGAGACAGGATGGAAGGGGACAGAGCACAGCCATTCAAGGAAGGCCACAGCAATTATCATCAAAATGGTGAAGGATTAAACCTCCAATAGGCCTTGAGGCTCAGGATGAAGAGATTTAACTTCTAGCAGAGCTTGAGCTTCATTATACACCCATTGTATTAGTAACACGGTGAATAACACGCCACCAGGCACCATGGCAGTCCCAAGGCTAGCCACAAAATGTCAAAGGGTGGGAAATGACCAACTCCCCGGGAATCCCAGCCCCTTGCCCTTAGGCTGATCCTTCTACTTATTAGCAAATGAAACCACCAAGCCCAAGAAAACAAGCAACACAGCGCCGCCTCGCGGTCAACCTTCTTTCTCCCTCTTCGGAGAAAGCCCACGCTCTGTGGAGTGTGTACCTACTTTTAATCTGAGCACCCAACCCCCACAACTCGTGGCGATTCTCTTGCCTTTCAATGTATCTCTCTGAGTAAATCTACCTTTACTCAACAGTTGTCTGCTCTTGAATCATTTCCTACACGAAGCCAAAGACCAACATCTGGAGGGACAAATCCCAGGGGCTCAACTAATGCGTGGGACACAGCCCTTCTCATGCCCCACATCTGTTTTCTTGTATCAACAGGACTGGGTTGTGAAGGGAGTTCTTGGCCCCAGCTAAGGGACAGAAGCAGCCCTGGCGTCGGCCCGGTTCTCTGTGGTTCTCTGTTGTGCTGACTCCCAGCCACAGAGCGTTCTCCCTAGGCCTGTCCCCACAAAACCCTTCTCTCCAAAATACAAGAACATCATGTCACAGTCCTCTTGTTCAACCAGGAAATGTTCAGCCCACTTTTTCCTTCCCCAGTAAAAACCTAAATGTTCTCCCTCCCATCCCACCTCTTCTTTCTTTGTGAGGACCCTGCTCTCCACACAGACCATCCTGAACGCAGGTGCCTTGCTGGCTGGGGCCGAGATGTTTCAGTCTCACAGCCTGCGTCCTTTCACTTTACCCTTGCTACCTTAAGCCTTTCCTGAGTCTCCCACAAATCTGATTCTGAACTTCACAAATTGCTGAGGTTACAGTCACTATGTTCATACCTCCCAGATTTTAGCTAGTTTTCCTTCGCAATATCTTCACTAAGGAGCTGCATCAAGAAGTTTAAAGAGGCTATTCTTACATTTGAACTGAGGTGCCTGCATAAAATTTAAATGGCTTTGAAGAGAGAGTTAACCAGGGACAGAGTTGTCGCAGGTCCTAGTCAACAGTGTCACGAGGCAAAATGTTCTTCAAAGGCTCAGAGTGGCTTCTGAACACGGAGTCGGCAGGGAGGAAATGCCAGGCAGTGAGTGGGGTGAGTGACACTGGGTACGCTTCCCCAGCTGGGGAAGAATTGGATTTTGTTCTAGTTTTCCAAACAATTTCTGACTACCATTTTCTCTTATTGTCACATACCATTTCCTACGAATTAAGAAAATCAATGTCAGTCATTTGGGTCACTTGGGAGAAGCTACGCGATGCCATTCACAGGGATGGGACATGACAGCCACACCAGTCTAGGTTAAAAGACCAGTGGGGGTAATTTCCGAGGTATACAAGGGCATGCAGCAAACTCCCCAGCTTCAATGACCTCATCTCAAAGGTGGGGCCAATACAACTACCAAGCAATGCGCGTGATGATTATGGCCAACATCTGTCTACAAGGTAAGTGCCCGTGACAGCTGCCGCTTAATGGTGAATGAGTACGATCAGCGAGGCTCAGTCTACCTGGCCACACGCGCCCTGCCTTCCTGCCTTGGTGCAGCAGCAGAGCTTGTTTAGCTGAGATGAACGCCCCCAGAGCAGCCCCGACGGGAAAGCTCCCATCTCTGCACAGCGAGGTGTGTTCCTTTCCTTCTCAAAGCTGATCACAGTTTGCTGTCGTCTGTTTTTATGTTTATCCCTTTACTACCTGCCTCCCCTCCTGGGTTTTGCTCAAAAAGCACAGGGCCAGGTATGTCTTGCTGCCTGCTGGATATTCTGGGCTGGGAGACAGGCGAGGCCACACCTGCTGAACGGAGATTCCAGAAGGCCCAGGGGCCGATGCTGAACTGAGGCCCATGCACCCAAAATTATGGTCTGAGTTTGGGCAAATTACACAGTCTTATTTACCCTGTGATTCCTCATCTGTCCAAGAAAATAACTGCCCATGGCACATACAGTTACAAGGATTAAAGGAAATCACCAAATTCACAACATATTCAAGGGGCCACCAGTGCGTCCTCAACAGACACATGCTGCCTTTACGGCTCTGACACACGCTAAGTGGGGCGGACGGACGCAGTGAACACTGCTAAGTGCCAGTGTGTTAAGTGCTTCATGTGTGTTATAATATTGTTTACAACATGCAACAAACTCAGGAAGAAATGAATATTATCATGCCCATTTCACAGATTCACCAACAGGTTAAGGGAAGTTACACTCTAGTCCAAGGCCCTTTGGTGAGGAAATGGCTATTTAAGCCTGAATCTGAGCCCAGGCCTAGGCTACTTCTCTCTCCAATCCACCTGACCACTTGCCTATGAAAGCCACCTGTCCAAAACACAAGTTTGCACAGGCCAGCTCTTAAATGCAATGTGTGCCACTGTTTGTCAATGTTGGTTAATTACCATAAACTGCTCTCCCAAACCGCTACAGAAAATACAGGTAGACCCACATCCCTGCCCACAAAGAAGAGGAGTTCTGTCATGCCTTCTTCTGTAGTGTGCAGAACACCTTCCCTACACCACCAAATCTTTTTTATATGCTTCATCCGTGTTTATTTTTGCACACGGCATATTAAACTAGAAGGTAACTGCAGTAATTCCATCTCGGTTGCTTTCCAAGTTGGCAGATTATCCTTAATCAGTCCGTGAACGAAAATACTACAATGTGTATGAAAATACTGCAACCATGTCAGTAAACAAAGAATGCTGAAACCAAGTCAACAGCGGCTGCCGCCACCCCCCAGCGAGGACAGGCCTGCAGCCCAGCCTCTGCAGCCACTCACAATGGTGCCCTCTGAGGGGACTCAGGATAAGAAAGGACAGGATACTGGCCCTAGATAGCTAGGTGCTTGTCAAATGAATGAATTCAGTGAGCCCAAATGTTTGCTTCCTCCCATAAATATAAAAGCACTAAATTCTTTAACTTGAGATATCTGGTTTTCTTTAGATAACAAGCTATCTTTTATTGTTCCAACTACCTGGTCTTTGTTGTAAAGCTCCTATATATCTTAGCTCCTCCCCTAAGTCTTTGGAACAGTCCCTCAGAGAAATCTGAGAGGCTATCATCCCCGCTGGAGTCCTCTCACCGAATAAAACTTAACTCTTAACTTTTATGCTGAACATTTATTTCAGTCGACACAACTTACAACAAACCCAGGAAGAAGTGAATTTTATCATGCCCATTTTACTGATTCACCAACAGGCTAAGTGAGGTTACATTCTATTCCAAATTCCTATGGTGTGGAAATGCCGATTTAAACCTGAAGCTGGGGTGCCCATGCCTGTGCTCCTTCTCTCTCCCATCTACCTCATCACTTCTCTGTGAAATCCACCTGTCCAATACACAAGTTTGCAGCCGGCCAGCTCTTAAATGCAAAGTGTGCCACCATTTGTCAATGCTGGTTAATTACCATAAACTGCTCTCAGAAGCCGTTACAGAAAAAACAGGTGGACCCAATTCCCTGCCCACAAAGAAGAGGAATTCTGCCTTGCCTTCACCTGTAATGTGCAGAAACACTTCCCTACACCACTAAATTAAAACGTATGCTTCATCCGTGTGTATCTTTGCACAGGACTCATTAAAGAACAAGGTGTGTGCAATAATTCCATCTCGGTTCCTTTCCAAATATACAGATTAACCCAAATCAGATCCAGAACAGACACAACTCATCAAATCCGCAATGAAACACACTGGATTAAGAACAAAATGCTTGTCCTAGTCCAGAAAACTACGGGTCCCTCTTTCTTCCTGTCATTATACAAACCCACCAGAACTCAATAATTTGCTGTCTGCTCATCTGGCAACCAAACTCAGAGAAGAGTCATCTCAGCAGAGCACCCTACTGGGGAGAACACCCCGCAGCAGCACTGCGAGCTTCTTGCCCTCCCGCATGCTCTGCTGACCCTTAGTGTCCTCCGTGACCAGGCCAAAAGAGCTGTTCCCAACAGCTGCAAAGTCCCACACATTAAATAAAAGCATTTTATTTTAGACGATATGTTACATATATACCCATCTCTGAAAGCAGCTTTTCCAGGAGCTCAAATCTTCAACATTAATCTGCAAAGGCAATCCGGGTCCCCAAGGAAAAGCAAGTCTTAAGACGATGCTAAGGCCTCCAAAGTCCTCTCCAGAATCATCAATCAAACTGCCTGCAGGTCTGCAGCTGCAGGCGGGTACATGTCTGTTTTTAAAGCACCCCCCTCCTGCCTTCGTGTGCTACAATGTCCCTCTACGCCCTCCCATCTCAGGGTAAGAGCAGCCAATGCAGAACCTTGCAGGGCAGCACTGACAGTACTGGACACAGAGGATCAGAGCTAAACTAAGCCTTCTGATGACACGAGCTTGTCACTCTGTCACTTTACAGATGAAGATATATATATAGAGAGGTGGGGTGATCTTGCTCAAAGTCACACAGCTAATAAGTGGCAAAGTATATAACCCTGCTCCTCCCTTCAGCGTGACGCCCCATCTGGGATGCTCACAGTGTTCTCTCGTGCCTGCCTGACCAGTCCTTTCCGGTCACTGATAACCCACCACAGTGTCTGTCCGCAGGCTGCCTTTTCAACATCTTTTCCCTCCAGTTTCTCAGGAAAAAGGCTGCTCCGGCCACTGTATGACTTCCGGCTCACCGAAACCTCCGTGCTCAGGCCAGTCATGCCTGTGTATCCGGCACCCTGCTCAGAGGCTCTTCCGTCCCTGCAGGTGGATTTTTCCACTCTCTGCAGGACACCCCCTCAAGGGAGCCTTCCTCTCGCCCTCAGCATGGCAGGTGTCCCAGGCCACATCCCGAGCTGCCCCATTAAGAATGCTTGTGCCCAGTTCTGCTAGTCAGACCAGCAGCTTCAGAGCCCAGGTTTATGCCCGGGTCACCAGGCAGAACTACTGCCCATCTCCCAGCCCCTACCCAGCATGTCACCAGGAAGTCACAGTACGTGCCCCACCCAATCCAGAAGGCTGTTCACTTGCCAGCACTGATGATGACTGCTTTCCAACCTTTGGTCAGTTTCACACAAAATAGCAGCTTTCACTTTGAAGCGGGGGGGTTTTCCTTCTGCTGTCCATCCTTACCGGAAACATCAATGGAAACCAAATCGCCTTTTCTCAAATCTATTCTGATGACACATTTCCACCCACAATACTCACATACTCAAGAAGTTTGGGTCCACGTGGTTTTGTTTCCCTTACGCTAAGTGGCTCAAAAGACTTTGGGATTCTTTCTCTTTGGAGGGTATTTGTTTGTACTCAGTTTATCGGCTTTAATCTGTTTTTGTCTCTCTCGTCATGGTCCGTGGCAGTTGCCACTTCTCTCTCCCTACAGCAGCCTCCCTCCCAACTTCTAATCTAGGAAATCAGCTGTGATGAGGGGCCCGGGGGAAGTCACAGAAGATGGATCTAAGGCACAGAGAGGCGACATAATTTGCCCGAGAAGATCAGCTTCAACCCCCAACAGTGTGTCACGTCCCTCTGTTTAACTCTTATGCTAAACTACTTAACTTTTAATAGATTATGGTTATAAACAGATGAGGTATCAAAATACATACAAGGACACACGTCAACTCTAAGATTTTCATTAACTCCACTATTTTGCTTCTATTTATTTTATTTGTATTAAAAGAATTAAGAACCTCTGCAGTCAATATAGCAAAATGTTAATGGGTTTTAAATCCAGAATATAGAGGCATAAGTGTATTACTCACACTTTTTTGTATATTCACAAGGTAAAATGATTTGAAGGTCTCTCTCCCCTGCCCCCTACCCACTACTGGCTCTCACCTGAACTCCCAGACCACACATCTAACAGCCTTTCATTTTACCCACAGCTGAACTCATCAGTTTTCCCGCAGAACTCCCTCTGCAGCTTCCCCTCCTCAGAGGGCAGCAGGACCATCATTTACCGTATTAATCCACCCAAAAACCCTGGCCTTACTCCATCCTACCCACACAGACATCATTCATCCTTTCATTTTACCATCTAACATGACTTCAATCTCTTCGCTTTTTCCCACTGACCGTCCCACTTCTCAGGTGGAAGCCACAAATACTTCCCACATGGAATCATGAGTCTCCCAGTGGCCCCCCAGCCACTTTTCCCTACTTGACACAAATGGGATTCTGTCACTCCCATGCTTTTAAGACTCTTTTCAAACCCACTGTTCTTAGAAGAAACTCCAAGTTCTTCACCTGGTGAAGGTCTTTGCCATGAAACTATCAGCTCAGGGAGGGGAGGACCCGCCCTTTCCCCTCAGCCCCACCCTCTGGCAGAGCTTCACCTCTGGAGGACCTGCTGAGCTACACAAGCCTGTATTCTAACCCTGGTCTTGAGTTCTTAGCAAACTGCTTCACTTATCCATACAAATCCAAGGTAGATTAGAAAGATGTTAGATATTTAACTAGACTTTTGATTTGGGGATTTTGCACTAGCAACCTGCAAGTACATGTTCTAATACTTCTGTCTTCTTAAAACCACACCCAGATTTCAGTGGTATCTGTGGAATGCTTTCAGAATAAAAGGAACTGTACTTTCACAGACTTTATGTTTTATAATATGAAAAACCTGGACAGGGTCACGAATAGAACCGCCTAAAAAGTGACAGAAGACGGGTTAGAGGCATAAAGCAACAGGTCGCAAGGACAGCAAGAGCAAAGTTGTTTCTCCAAATCCACCCTAAAAAGTGAATGAACAGAAAATTCTGAATTTTGAAAGTAAAAGACTATCATATAAAAAATAAAATAATCCTCTTCATCAGGGTTTCAAGATCTGACTGCAGAATTTTTAGCAGGCCATACTGAATCCTAGCACAGAAAAATCAGATGGACTAGTGGTGAGTAAGTTCCAGGAAAACGGCAGTAAAACCTCCACTTGTAAGAGGACACACAACCACTTGTCGAAGGTGATTGTAAACCACATTCTGGAGAAATTCAGAAGATTCAGGTTCCACTTCCAGATGGTGATGACAAGGAAGAACCGCTTGGATGCACGCTTCTAACTGAGTCACCGGCATTCTAACACTGCAGGGGGAAAAGGAGGCCCTCAGTCAAGAGCAGAGGTGTTCCTGTCGTGTTTCGCAGGCCGCGCCTCGGGCACTCAGCGCCCTGCAGCAGCCCGGCCCCAGGCGAGGACACGCAGCGTGGCCCCCCAAAGCAGGAAGGGCACTGTGCTTGAGAAAACCCACCCCTGATGTGGGCAAGAGGGGCTGGTGTGGTTGAGTGAACCTATAAATGCCCACAGAAACACACCTGCATTCATTCAAGTGATACAACCAAAAGTAGCAGGCTATTTTGCAAAATTTCAATTGTCAGTGGAAATTTTACCATTCCTTTCTGCTTGTCCCCTGCACTCTGAGACAGGCTCAGGCTCTCTCACACCTGCAGGTCTGATGCAATAGTTGTGAAGTCATTTTACTTTGCTGCGATTGTCCTCGCTTCCCGTATCACTCTGTCTGTCCTCTCTTAACACAGTCAGATGTCTCTCCCTGAGTTCCTTGCTCCTGCTCCTCAGATCCTGAGATAAAGGGCAAGTGAAGACACATGACCAGAAAAGGCACTGTGGACTTGAACAAAGTCCTCAGTGACCCCCTAGGAGAGTGCTGCCTACCTGTCAACTTCAGTTCTCAAGGTTCTGCCCAGGGTGACATCCAGCCAGGAGAGTGGCCCAGGCCAATTAAAAGCTGTGTGGCTTGGGTGCGGGGACAGGTGCAGGAGCTGTTTCTGGAGCCGGGCCCCTCCACACCTCTGCTCCCCTCTCTCCCTAGGCCCAGCTGCCAAGCCCCCAGCCTCCCTGATATTCTGCATTTCTCTTCTACTCTACTCCAAACAATTTTCCTCTTCCTTTTTTCCCAAATTATCCCCAGCTGGAGTGATTTTTCAATCACAGTATCTGAAAAAATTTCCTGCAGCCGAAAAAGAGGTCTCCAGAGGTCAATGCCCATACGCTGTTTCCTGAATAGAGCCCCAGGCTGGGGGGACCCTCACCAACACTCCTGGGGGCATTAGACATGTTGCGGGGTCAACCACCCTCAACAAGAGTTTGCTGAGACCCCAAAGCCCGCACAGCATCCCTGCTCACAAAAATGTAGTCAGCCCACTTATCAGTTATTAAGAAGCAAAAATACAAAATTGCTTATGTTTCTTACTAAAATTATTTATGAGACGGAAAAAGAAATTGTAATAGGAAAGAAGAAATCTGACTCCGTGTTGGATCTGTTCCTTTGGCTTTAATCCTTTGCCCTGTTTTCTAGGCTCAGACTAGTTAGCTCTACACCTTTTTTGAAAGAAAGTTTACTTTAGCCTGAAATATACAGGAGAGCCTATTCTCTGGGCTCTGATCTTTAAGGATGTTAGCTCTTCTGCACTTATGTAGAGAGTTTCAAGTTGCAAAATAAAGAATAACCTTATTTTTGTTGAAGGTTTTACAGGGGCACCATGATTTCACCCACATGGACAGCTGCAAGGACAAAGGACACCAAGGACAAACAATTCGTACAGCAAGAAGTTTGCAACAACCAACCACACCCCCTCCCCTTTGCAGTATAAAAGGAGCATGAATTCTGACTTGGGGAAGAGGGTTCTCCAGGAAATCAGTCTGACATCTTCTGGGTCTGCCAGCTTTTCAGATAAAGTCACTATTCCTTGCCCCAACACCTCATCTCCCAGTTTATTGGCCTGTCATGCGGCAAGTAGAATGAGTTTGGACTCGGTAACAAAATACATTGGCGTTAGTATGTCTCCACTTCTTCCTCATTTCCAATATGTAGCATGCACATCATTTATGATCTAGTGAAAATAATTCATCAAAGACAACAATAATAAGAAACTCACCTAGCTATCAACACTGAAGTCACAACCTATTAATTTTACATGCCATTTAACAACAAAACCAAAAAACTTAATATAAAGGCTTGATTCCATGGAAATAAAATTATTTCTAGTCCTACAAAACTTTTTCTTTTCTATTTTCTTTTCTTTTCATTATTGAAAGGAAAATAAAAATCAAATCATTTTATTTCACGTATTTTTGTTATAGCTACATATTTTAAATACTACAAAGAGATTTAAATTGCAACACAAAAAGTTCACATATTAGTATAAATATATATATACAATCAATGGGGATTAGGAAAAGAATAGACATTTACTAAAAACCCACTGCACATCCAGTCTTTTACAAGCATATCCTGGAATATAAGCTCTATGATCCAGGGGTCCCCCACCCCCATTCTCATTGCCAACTCCCTTAGTAATCAACTACCAAGGCACCAGCATAGAACCACACAATCAGTATTTTAGGTATAAGTGAGGCAATTAGCTCATTCAATTCTAAAACAAAAACCCTAAAATAAATACTGAACTTATTTACAGATAAAGAAAATTGGACACAAAAAAGATAACTATCTTCCTCAACGTCACGAAGCTATTAACTGGTAAAGGCAAGATTTGAACTCGTCTGCCTGATTCTAAAAACTAAGGTGGAAATCCCATTCCACTTGTGATGGTCCAGCAGCACAAACTATCACCCTATCTTTGTTCAGATCAAGCCTTAGACAGCCTGAGACAGCACCCCTTTCCTATGGAATTCGAGGGCAAATGATAAAAATAAGGGTTTTATATCCAGCAGTTTTCTTAGGTCTCATTTACATAAAGTGTCAGCAGGTCAGCAGAAAAACTCTGGGCAATGTGAGTGGGTCCAGAGCTTTTTGCTGATAAGAAACTCAATCTATCAGGATAGAGTGACATTCCCATGAGAGGCCACATGGACATAAACTAAAGGCAGCTGAGCAATGAAAACTAGCAAGACCCTGGAACTCAAGCAAGAAAGATACCTGCTATCCCACACCCATTTGCCTCTTCATCCATGTGGACACAATGTCAGGAGACCCAGGTTCTTGTCCAAGTTACACCATCATGGATTCTCACCCATAAAAAGTTACGACTCTATGCTGTCTTAAGTCCTTTCCAACTCAAATATGATGACACCAATATCTAAGCAGAATCTCTATGTCTCCACTTCCTCTCTTCTAGTAGGAGAATAATTCTATAGCCACAGAGAAATCCAATAAAAAACCATGCATGAAGCCAGGAGAAAGTCTGCTTAAGAGACTTTGCTCTCACACTCAGTGAATGAAAACTCAGAAAAAGTGGTCCTTCTCCCTCAGGAATTGAGAGGTAGCCAGATGTGTGTGTGTGTGTGTAAATCAAATACAGTCAAGTCTGGGATGTGAACAGATTTTTTTATGTCACTGTCATTTCTAGGGAATGACCCAACTTTTAAAGTAATTTGAATCTAGTGTTCTGAGAGAGTCTCAGGATCTTTTGGTGGAGGAAGGGAAAGGAAAGGAGGAGAGGTAATGAAGCAAAGGAGTAAGTATACTGCTAGGGAAAGGCGAAACATTAATTTTGTTCCTACTGGCATAACATACAAATTAGGAACTGTCTTTCTCCCGATGTCTTGTCGAGCACTGAGTTGCAGAAGAAGCGACAGCCTATTTCTCACTGAGCTTGTGACTATACGTGACATCTTGTAGACACAGATAATATACCCTGAACAAATGCTAGCAGCAGGTTGTAATTCTCCTGTTTTGAGAGACAAGAAAACAGGAGTTCAAAGTGGGTAGATAACTTGACAAAAGTCAGAGGACCAGTAAACAAGAGAGGATGAATTCAAACTCAGATCTGAATGCAGAGTCTGATCTTCCCACTCCCAGGACTGGAAAATCCTTAACACACAGACTCCCCAGCTCCCCTGCAGTGTTCCTGGCACCAAGCATTTCCCATGGCAGAGGTCTCCAGTTCTCACAGACACAGCGCTCTGTGCAGCCAATGACCTTCATCGGATCTTGATCACCTACCTGCCACGCCCACAAGGCTTCACCATACAGGCAGGAAAGCTGGCTTTCAAGTGCATACGAAGCCACCCCCTGTCTAACCTGGGTTCTTCTGGGGCTTCTCCAGCCTAAAGGCAGCCATGAAACTGCTCACAGTTTGTACATGAGCCACACTACCTCTCTCCATCTGTCTCCCCACCTATACTACTTAGCTATGACCATTTTGAGAATCTTGGAAACAAATTTTTAAAAACACAAAAGAAAGGATTCTGGAACAAGTACTTAATACTTACAATTTTAAATGACAATTTACAAAGAGAGTATTTACAAACCGAATCTGCCTTCCTACGTGTCAGTTTGAACAGTTAAAATATATAATAGCAAAAAATTTTCACTTACAAAATTAACAAAAACATCAACAATAATCTGGAATAAACTCTAAAACAATGCCCATGTTTTACATGGAGAAAGTACAGGACTGTACTGAGTGGTAAAGTAAGAGGTGTGAATGTAGAGACATCAACATATTGTATGGAGGAAAGTAGTTTTGTAAAGATGTACGTTCTCCGAAATATAATTCACAACTTACTAAAAAATCCCATGACAACTCTTATCTGTTTTTTTTTTTTAACTTGAAAAAAGTATTTTAGTATTCTTCAGGAATAATAAAGTCATAATACTAGCCAAGAAAATTAGGGATGGAAAAAAGAATCTAAAAAAATCGCATTGTCAGATATTAAATAAATTTTTACAATATGTTAGATATAGCACTGGAATAAGAAAGTAAGATTGACAGAAATAAACCATGAGCTCAAAAAGAGACTCTAGTATACATAAGTATTTTTTACAGGTGGGATTTCAAATCAAAGAGCCAAGTATGAACTCAATAATTGTCTTGGGACAATCAGAGAATCACCTGGAAAAAACAAATTCTATTCCAGTCATAATGACCACAAGAAAATTTACAGATAGTGATGTAAATATTAGAAAGTACTAATAACAGCAAATATAAATCTTTGCTCATATTAATTCAACTTCTCCTCTCTATAACAAGTACTATTATCATCTCCATCTTAGAGATTAGAAAAACCTACAGAAGAGATATATACCACTATAAGAAAGTATTTCTAAGAATAAAATCAAGGATAAAACCCAAAGAGAAGACATTTACTATCTTAAGATTATTTTGGGCCACAACAAAAATAAACCTACTGAACAAAATGAAAGGCAAGATATGACAAGTAAAAGCTCTGTGATACATGTTGATGAAGACAAGGGGTTAATGTTCATAACATACAAAGAGCTGTCACAAAGCAACAAGAAGCTCCCTCACTTAAATGTGTGCAAAGGACAAAAGGGATCATTCACTTTTTAAAAGTCAGATGGCTAATGAGTGAAAAATGCTCAATACCTCTCTGGTCATCAAGTGCAAACTAAAACAAAGAAAAAGCACTTTTGCTCATCATATTGGCAAATGTTTTTAAAAGATATTCTAGCTAGTGTCCATCTTTGAGAGAACAAACTGTTAGCGAACTTTTTGGAGGATGACATATCAATGGATATGTAAACTCTGAAAAACGTGTGTACACACACACTGAACTCCACTTTTAGGAATCGTTTCACTTAGAAAAAAAAATCAGTTCAAAAACATGTACTCATCAGAGCATTTACACAGCACTTTTTACAATGGTGGGAAGAAAAGCTGAAGTGAAATCATATCCAGCGATAGACAATTGGTTACATAAGTTATTCTACATCTTTTCATTCCCCACAGGAGAAGGAATTTCTAGAGTCACTTGAAAGCAGCCTGTGATGTATGTAATTGTCACATCCAGGGACTGAATTTCCAGAAACCTTAACTAAAGGAATACTCATTCAAGGTCACCGGAATGTTTGTAAAAAGAAGGATGCCAGTCAAACATCCTTTCTGACAGTGGAAAATGGAGAAAACTTAAGTATCCACCATCAAGACAATGATGCCGTAAATCAAGGCGAGCTGTAGGCACTAAGTGGCCAGCGTTTCGGCGTGGTCCAAGGCCTTGTCCACAGTACTCTCCCACCGAAAGTGTCCTTGCACAAGAGACCAAACCTACATATCAGGAGACCCCACTACTCTATCTGAAAGGACCGGGTGAGTCTGGAGTGGGAGGAAGTCTATGATATACCCCTGAGTGAATAAACTGAGCTGCAGAAAACATATAGTATGGCCTTATTTTTCAATAAAGCATATATACACACACATATAGATAGATTTCTGATATACGTGTATTTATGAATATGTATATATATATGACACAGGCATAAAGGTCATGACATATATACACCACATTTTCAGCAGTTTTTACTCTCAGGAAAAAAGGGGAATGGATGTAGGGGCTTTTTGGTACCACCACAGTTCTCTTTTCAGTACTTCAGTTAAGTACACTTGGAACTTCAAAGTTTATTTAAGTCCGAACTAAAATGGAAGATGCCTCCACAAGACAGAATGCTATACTGGTCATTAAAAATTATGCTAGGGGGGATAGAATATTGTAGAAAAACGTGAAATAAGCACAATGGAAAATGGAGGTCTCCACACAGAAAAAGGCACAGAGTGCTCGCTGGTTTTTATGACAGAGGAGATACACAATGATGAAAAGAACAGAAAATAGATGTTAAAGTGTTAATTATTATCTCTGAGTAGTGGGATCAGGATAGAATCTTTTGCCACTTTTTTCAGACTTTTATATTAAATACACATTATTTTTCATCTAAAAAAAGCATTTTTAGATGTCTAGTACCACACATTGAAAAAAATACACGAGTACTTACAGAAACAATAACTAGGAGACACGGCAGCAGCGCCACACAATGTAGAACGGGCGATCCTGATTAAAACCACGCAGTTACATAAGGATCCACAAAGTGAGAGCACCTGCTGTAACAGGGCGTGGCCGCCTTCTATTTGCCAGTTGTGTCTTCAGGGCTGAGGCAGTTCTGAGCACGGCCAGTGTCAGTGCTGGTGTCTGGATGGATGCCAATGGAGGTGAGGGCACCTGCAAGCCGAGAGGAAGAACAGAAATCATCCTCTGCTTTTTCTGTCTTGTTTCTCTGTTACTTTTAAATAGAGGCATAAATAAGATAAACTAAATCTTCCCTACTGAAATTTCAGTAATGAAACCGTTTTCAAAGTGTTCACAAATTATATTCTGACTATAACTGTCTTTTCAACAAAGCATCATATTTATTAAATGTTAGTTAACACAGTTAATTAACTACCTGTTAAAACCTATTAAAGAACATGAAATGCACTACGTGAAAGCACCACGCCTGCAGTAACTACCTTAGATGTCTTCACGGCAGTGCAGTCAGCCCCCACCATCCCGTAGCCCTGAGCTCCTGATGCTGGTAAGAGAACACGCTGCCGCCTCAGATGGAGAGAAACGGTGAAAGTGTTTTCTGAAATCTACAGCACTGACAAAACATAACTGACAAATCCCAGGCTCCTTTGAGGCTGTCATTTTATGTTTCTGACCAACACCCATCAATGAGCAGAACCACCCCATTTCCGAGCCATGGGACTCACGTGGGAAGCAGTTTTGGAGAAATTTCCAGGTATAGAATGTAACCAACTATACATAGAACTCTGAAAAAATAAAAGATTCAATACCCTGATTTTGGAAGACACTCAAAATATTCTCCTAAGCCTTAGTAGCTGGAAAGGCTGGGCTTCTCCTCAGCCACTTATTTATTTCACAGCCAGTGAGCATCTCCCACAAACCCTGTTTCCCTGTGTCTGCTGGGAGCCTCAGGCACACTCTTGCTGTCGATCTTATAAGTCACAGGGCAGACGCGTGTGTCTCACGCCTGCAACCCTAACACAGGCCCACCTCCTAGCCTCACAGTTTGAACTTAGCCCCATTTTCTAACCTGTTTATTTGGTATCTGTTCTTCTGTAAGCTGCCTCAAATGCTTTTTGGAACAAGTCAGAAGAATGAGTGGGTAGAGAAATGGACAGTTGGACAGGTGAGAGGTGGGCAGACAGACAGAGAGACTCCAAGAAAAGGGGAACAAAGAAAATTCCCTATGCAGAACCCTCTTCTATTCAGGGAAGAAAACCGCCACGGAGACGTGTGAAGAGGCAGGTGGCTTAGGGCTGCTTCCTGGATTCCATGAAAAGTCACACCAAGAGATGAGAGGGTAGAACTATAAATAATAAAAGAAAAAAGCATGCATGCTTGAAAAATATACCTACAATATGTACTTTCTAAAGAATAGATTCAAATCAGCAGGGCCCAATTACACAATCCTTGGGTATTTACAGAAATGAGAATCCCATCTCCAAACCACAAGGCATCCCTTAGGAGCACTGAGAGCCTTCACGGGGCGGTCATAAAGCCGTCACCGCAAAAGCTATGCTCTCCTGCACTTACGAGGAACGAGCAGCTGTGCTAGGGCTGCCCACGTGTGTCACTTACACCCCCCAGCACATCTATGGGGGGACGCCTAGCGAGCCCCGTCTCTGCAGGACAGAAAACTAGTCCGAGAGACGCTAAGCCTGCCTACAAGTTCTCCATCTCACAGGACTGGTCATTCCAGAGCAGGACTCGAACTCGGACCCACGTTTGTTATCACGGTTCTACCGTGCTTTGTGTGCTTATTTTGTGTATAATACATTTGTTTCTGGCATGAAAGGACATTTAATAAATGATCGGTTGTCTTGCCTATCTCTTTAGCTCACAATCTTTATATTTTTGAATTGTACTCTTTTCCCCTGGAGAAAGGAACGGAAAGAGCAGTGGTCAGAATGAGCTGGGGCTCAATTCTTTATGTGTTACCTCATCTCATCCAAGTCCCCAACCAGGGACAAGGATCAAATGTCCTCTTCATCTTTTAAAGAGAGGTCTCAAGTGATGGTGACTTACTCAACTCCAAAACCAAGTCTGGGGGAAAGGCACATGCAGCAACCAGAGCAGTATCATGTATAGGAAGGTGAAAAGAGCTCAGGGGGTCAGCCTGATTTAATTTCAATCGATAAAAGAATACCACACACTAAAAATACTAGCATGCAATGGATTGGCTCTTTCTTGACATCTAGCAAGTTTCCACAGCCCATATGTAACATTATCGTGAACTAGTGAAAGGAAGAGTCCACAGATAGGGATAATCAATGCCACAGGCAGGCTGAAACCCAGGCTGGAGGAAAGGAAGAGAAAGGGCATAGTTAAGAAAAGGGGAAAGTCTGGGAAAAAGATATCATCACAAGAATTCTCAAGCATCATTCAGCAATCATAAAATCATTCATTCAAGAAAGAGTTACTTAGGTCCTATTTTGTGCAAGATTTTACAGAGGGCAAAGAAAGACCGCAGGGTCCATGGTAGCAGCAAGTGGCGTGGCTATAATACAGTTCTCATTCTGGTACCTTGCACATTTTTACTCAGTATAAAGGGAAAAAATAAAGTAAAATAATACTATGTAAACTCTACACATTGTTGAAATAAAATTAAAGAAGACCTAAATACCTGGACAGACACACCACGCACATTCCTGGATCAGATGACAGTGCTCTTGGAATGTCAGTGCTCCACAGAGCGATCCATATATTCAACGTGGTCTCGATCACAATCCCAGTGGGCTCCTCTGCAGTAACTGACTAGCTGCTGCTACAATTCATATGGGAATTCGAGGGTCTCAGTAACCAAAACGTACTTGAAAAAGAACAACGTGAGAGGACATGTAATTCTCAATTTCAAACCTTACAACTGTATCTCCAGGTGAGATTAGAGGCCATTTTAACTTATTACTGTGTTTATCCTTATTTTCTAAATTCTCTACAACGAATATACCTGTTAGAATAAGAAAAATAAAAAGTAAGGTATCTTTTAAAACATGCACAACGATTCATTCATTGGGAAAAAAAATTGTTTTAACTATAAAGAGATAAACAAATATCTATTGAAAAAGGACTACTTAAAAAAAGGGTGCATTTACATTTTTCATAAATTGAAAACTGAAAAGCACAAACACATCAAGTTTCTAGGGAGATAAATACAACATATCAACACTTATTTTCAAAAATTCTAATTGAACAATGAAAACTCAAGAAAGGGAATATCGTGATTGACAGCCAACTGCAAACACATGGAGAGCAAAGGCCTAGAAATCACAGTTCCTTTAAATCTGCTACTAACTCAATAGGAGAGGAAATTCCTCCCTGAGGGGACAGTGGAATCCCATGCATAAGACAGGATACACAGTACAAACTGCACTAGAATCTGGGGTGATTTTCTTAGAACAATTCTGAAGTTACAACATTGCTGAAAAACTATAAAAACACTGACAGACAGATTAAAACACACAGTCATATATATTATATAGAAACATATGAAGTCTGCTCCCATATTACATAGAAATACAAACATATTTGTGCATTTATAGGCACTGATTACTTTATCTCAGATAGAATATTTCAACTAAAACAAAAAATCAGTAATACACACCTCTTGTCAAATCTACTTGATAAGTTACTCTGCTATGTAACCATAATGTGTCTAAGATAGATCTAAAATTAGTGAAAAAGATCTTTGTATGGTTTCTTGAATTCTTCTCAAAATTCCAAGCTTAATTTTAAAATAGATCTGAGCAGTATTTCTATATTATCTTTTCCCTTGTGAAATGAACAACATAGTCTGTTGTCAAAATTCTGTCCTTACAATGATTCACGAGCACCGTATCCTCACAAAACTGCTGGACAGCAAGGCGCTATCCAGACACTGTGACCAAACAAATGAAACACAAGGAAGACAGTGACACTATTCTGGAGGGCATATAATCTGTGTCAACACCGGGTTTTTATTTGATTGGTTTGATTGGGTATCAAGATGAAATCAATCAAGTACTTTCTTCTTTGAGCATGCTGTAAGTCATGACTCTTTTCAGTGTCATGAGCAGGAAAGAGTTAAGCATGACTTGATTAGGTCAAATAGCAACAATCATAACCGGAGAGTGAGTAATAAAGAAGTTAAATGATAGCAATACTTCTGCTTACATGAGACCTAAAATAAATCTACACTGATATCCGAAAGGAAAATGAGGAGATGAGGTCCCCAAAGAGAAAACAAACTAACAAGAAATCAAAAACGGAAACAGTTTTTCATTAACGATTCCAGGAAGGAGTGGAGCATGTTGGTGAAAAGCACAGATGTTGGGGACAAACATGAGGGTCTGAACTCCCACAGCACTGGGTAGCTCTGACACTGATATGTCAGTGAAATTTTCTGCATCTCAGTCTCCTATCCATACACTGGGGACAACAACCGCACCCATCTCCTAGAACGGTCCTACGAATTAAGTTATTTTATATATAAAATTTTAAATAAAATACCTCAGATTTTATATAATACCCCAAAAGCACAAGGAACAAAGAAAACAGAGATAAATTGGAGTTCATCAAAATTTAAAACTTTGCTTCAAAGGGCACCATCCAGAGACTGAAAAACCAATACACAGGAGAAAATTTTTTCAAATCATTTATCTGATTAGGAATTTGTATCTCCAAATGAAAAAAAAAAAAAAACCCTACAACTCAACAATAAAAAGGCAACTCAATTAAAAGGTGAATAAAGGATCTGAAAAGGTATTTTTCAAGGAAAATATACAAATGGCCAATAAGCACAATGAAACGATGTTCAATATCATTAGCTCTAAGGGAAATCAAGTCAAAACCACTAGAAGAAACCGCTTCACACCCACAACAATAGGTATAATAAAAAAAAATAACAAGCACTAATGAGGACACAGATGAAGCGGAGCAGGCAGCAGTTGCTGGTGAGGACGTAACACAGCGTGGCCACTTTGGTAAACAGCCTGGCAGGTCCTCAGGGAGTTGAACATTTGGTTTCTGAATGACCCAGCAATTCTGCTGTCTGGGCACACACGTAAGAGAACTGAAAACAAATGTCCACATAAAAACTCCTAAAGGAATGTTCGCGGCGACACTACTCATCACAGCCAAAAAGCAGAAACAACCCAAATGCCTATCACCTGATGAATGGGTAAACAGTGGGGCCCAGCCATACAGTGGAATATTATTCAGCAATAGCAAAGCATAGAGTACTGACCCAGGCCACAACGTGGACAAACATTGAAAACGTTACTCAATGTGAAAGAAGTCAGTCACAATAGACGGTTCCACTTACATGAAGTGACTCGATTTAAATGAAATGTCCAGTACAGGCAAATCCACAGAGAGAGAAGAGTGGCTCATTGGGGCTGGGGGAGGATGGGGAAGATGGAAATATCTGCTTATGCATACGGGGCTTCCTGTTGGGGGGATGAAAATGTTCTAAGATTGAATGGGATGCACAATTCTGGGCATAGAGTAAAAACCGCTGTACATTTTAATGGGTGAATTGTATTAAAACTGTTAAGAAAAAAAGCACCTCGGGCCAGTACCTTCCCATAGTAAATGCAAATTGCAAAATTTTATTAAAGGAAGAAGAAACTGCCCTCAGCATGAAAGCAGGAGATCAGCAAATGTGAGTTAACCGAAATTGGACAAGAGCATTTCACTTGAAACCGTTGCTGAGTGTACACGAAATATTCAGAAATAGGAAAATTAGTTTCACATCACAAAGAAGCATTCTGCTTCAAATGCAGATCAAGGATTCGGCAAGCCAAGCTGCTAGAAATGACCAGAGAAGAAACCTGGTCTGTAAAACAAGCACCAGAGCCAGCAAGGAAGTGGTGATGAGGAAAGCAGGAGGCCGAAATTCTGGAACAGTTTGCTACAAATAATTTCTCTACGGAAAATTCAAAAATAAAATGAAAGTGATGTAATGCTCTGTTGACCTCACGTGAATGGGCTTCCTTCGGTTCTCGACTGTTCTGTAACCCCGATTGAGAGACTCAGGAGAATCAGCATGGCTCCTGGGAGTCCCCAAATGACTGCCCACCAGCACGCTGACCACCATCACATCTGCCAGGGTTCAATTGCAGAGAAGAGACCTACTTCTGAAAGGAAATGTTGACAAGGGAAGAAAAGGCTGCAGTCAGTCCTGGGACAGAGGCCCTCTGAGCAGAGGTCAGAAGGCTTCAGGTGAACTGCAGTGGCCCTGGGGCAGGAAGGGACCACGGGGGAGCATATCTCAATTCTCTCCCCTCTCTCCCTCGGGTAGGAAAGATAAAGCCTGCATACTTCTCACCTGGAACTGTGGCATCTGGCTGGCAGAAGTCTTACCAGCACGGAATGATTATTCAAGACTCTGTGTAAAAAGTCAAGAAATCGAGAGGGAGTAGGGAGCCAACTCCACGAGCCTCTCAAATGCTCCCATATTTATTGTGTATAATCAAAGGAAAAATTCATCAACAGTTGTGAGATAGTAAGGAGGAACTTCGGGAAAGACGGGATGAGGCAGAGATTGTAAAATCCACATTGAGTACAAAAGATTAGTGTATCTTTAGGGAAGTCATGGGGTGAGGGGAACAAGATACATTTTTAGATATGTGAATTACAAAGCAGACCACCAGACCAGCCAGGTCCTTGTTTTGGGGATAATAGACTATCTAACAGCACACAAGCCCAGCGTTTATTGCTGAGGGCCACGGTCCTTGCTTTGCAACCAGCAGAGTGCTATCTAAAACCTCAAGTATGCAAGCAAAGCATTGTCTCTGCTTTTTAAGGCAAGGAGACTGGTGTGAGGATGCACAGGCACTTGCTTGCAAAGCAGTTTCTAAGCATATTTTTTTCTTATCAAAGTTCACAGCCGGCTGGGGTGTGCTACAGTTTGTTAAACCAATCATGGGCTTTCACATGGAACCATTATGGAGGACACCCTAGGATGACAAATCCTGCCTCTGGGTCTTTTCCTGCCATCTTCAGCCACTCTAGCTTGGTCTAGGCACATCCGTGAATAACGATCCTACAGAACCACCCACACTCTTAAATCCTGGTGCTTGAAACTTAATTTTAGCTCTACACAACTTACCGTAGAAAAGTTTCAGAAATAAAAGATATGATATCCCTTTTATATCTCATCATATTACTTACTTTTCTGATTGCTCTAAGCTGCTTCTACTTGGTAAAGCACATAATTCTACAGGTGAACTCAGTAATTTCCATTGGTCATATCTATCCATTTTGGGCTCGCTAACTTCTATTGGTCAAATATCGATACACTTAATTGATTTATTTGTTTATCAATTTCAGCCGGGAGGAGAGGGAGTGTCACTCTTTTCCTCAGCCCACCCTCAACACTTTTCTCATCAACTCAGGACTCCTGAAAACAAAACAAAGTATTTGTTTCCCTTCTACTCTTTCCACAAACACAACAGGAAACATCAGCCTGGAGAAAGAATTCAACACAAATGTTAAAACAAAAATCTACAAACCTGAAGCAACTCCATCTCCGAATCATGATACACAATGACATGAGAGTAAGTGTGTCAGGCACAAAGCATGCGTGAGCCTGACCACCTCATTTCTATTCTTCAAAGGAAGGAAGGTTTTTGTATTTTTTTTATCATTCTTTGTCATTGTTTCTGATTATGCCAAAAAATAGTTTATGAAATAATTATGCACTGCAATAACAGATTTTTATTGTATCAATTATAATGGCATTCAGAGGGGATAGGAAAACCCAGCTCTGTAAAAAATGCAAAATTTCTTCCCCTGTTAAGAACACATATACAAAATGCCACAGAGAATTCAAATTCTTGTGGAGAGGAGCAAAAGCCACAGAACAAAAGCAAAGTCATTACAATGAGTCAATTCAAAATTCACTGGACAAACATGCTCAATGCATTCAAAGAATTTTAAAGGCACACTGCAAACCATTCACTTAATTATCTGCAGGCTAGAGGAAGCATTTCCCTCTTTAAAAGACAACAGAAATCAATAGGGTGCCCCAACAAACAAGGACCAAAGAACAATCAGGTTTTTAACGGTTTTCATAAATCAGCATGTTCTAAATATCAAAATCCAGAAATTTTAAACATTCATTCAAACCACAATGAAACAAGCATTTCAAAAAAAAAAAAAAAAAAAACCAAAGAAACTAAGCACACAGATCATGTACATAGATTAATAAGCATGTCTTGTACTGCTGGAAGAAAGAACAGGCTATAGCCTTTTACTTGAAAAATAAAACAACTTTTAAAGATAACTGCTAAAACACATTTCACCATTCATGTTGCCTTCAAAAATCTGAGGCACTTGTATCTGATCAGAAAAGCAATTCTGAGTAATAGTATGTTACAATTCAGCGCCAGTTTGCTTTAGAATAAAAAAGAAAAGCTACTGTTCCTCAAATCCTGCACAGAGTGTGAAGTGCCTCCCGGCCACTTTCTCCTCCCGTTTTCTAAGCTCATGCTCCCCAACCCTTCTGAAACAAGTATGACAACCTCTTATTCCCAATATGCCAAATGACAAAAGAATATCAATTTATTTGTGTAAATATATGCCTACACCTTGAACTTGAGGAGAAAGGTATCAGAAGTCTATATGGAACTTATTTCTACCTTCCTGAAATCACACACACAAACGTTCACACAGACACAGACACATACCCCCTGGATTACTAGACACTTCACAAGCTTAGGAATTCCAACTTCTAGAAGATAACTTTGTAGTTAGTTTAAAATACAATTCTGTCAGCTTTTGAAAGCCTTGATCATCTGCTAAACCATCCAAATATCAAAGAGACCCAATTAGCCTTCTCTGAAGAATGTAATTTCCATTGATGGCAAAATAGACCCTAAGAAGTACTGGATCAAAGACTCGTGTTTATCACTACCTATGATCGTTTTTAAGCACATTAACAGATTCAGAAATGTATGTCTCAACAACATTTATTCTTATTGAAATAGCATACGTGTTCAATTGTTTATACACAGACTAGGTCCCATGATGGTGTTTAAGATCTATTTTGTGTATTGCAATATTTATTTTCAAGTGCAGACAAGGAGGGTGTGTATTACTCAGTTGTAGAGCACCTACTTAGCATGCACAATGTCCTGGCTTCAGTCCCCAGTACCTCCAAAAAAATAAATAAAAATAAGTGCATATTTAAAAATAAGAATAAAGTTATAAAAAAATACAGACTAAAAATCACTGCAATCTAGCTGCTACAATTATACTAAAAAAACAAGGCTTTCTATCAAACACTGACTATATGCCAATCACAGAGACAATCACAAATCACACCTGACAACCATCACGTGTGATTCTCAGCTAACCTACTAAGTAAACACGGATGAGCAACCTGGCACTGCGGATGAGGAGACGGATCTCGGAGGAGCCGTGGACGCTGACCGTCCTGCTCCCCGCGACACCACGTCAGACCAGGGCAAGCGCTGACAGAGCTGCTCTGAGGGGACACCCAGCTGCATGGAGCCTTGGGGCACTGGGGAGTCCCAGAAAACACTAAAAATTGTTCAGTGAAAAACAAGCTCAATTATATTACATTGTGCCACATCCTTTAAACAGGGAACATGACTGATACTTTTTGATGCCTCCGTGTCCTTTCCGCCATCATAAATTATTTGCCCTCTCAGCGTGACCAGTGATGATCTGGACCCCATATGAAGTGCACTCAGATGGCAGAGCTTTTAAAGCTGTTTTATGAAGATTGTAAGACTCTGTCTATGCCTCACACAGGCGGTCATCCATCACTTCTCACCGGTGTGGACGTACCACCTGAAATCACTCCTTTCTCCTTTTTAAAATCCCTTCATCTAATCCAGACTTTTCAACAGCAAAGCAGCAGCTCAACCACAGACAGTGGACAGCTTCTCAACAAATGGACTCGAACAGCCCATCGGACTACCTGGAAGCCCTTTTCTTTTATTAAACCCATTCCGGGTACTTCATCATTTTCTGATTGGTGGACTTGGCCACCGACTGGCCAACTCATAGAGCTCCCAGCCTCACATCGGGGGTGGGAGAGGACCCTGCTCTTTGGAGAAATCAGTGAGGAAGGCGGACATCCTCCAGCCAGGTCTGCACGGGTAGAAGTGCGACAGTGTGCTCAGAAATTATACCGTAAGCATCCCTGGGCTCCCATGGACTGGTTTCACATTAACCAATCTCATGACACACTGATGCAAGAAAACCAGAAACTTATTAATGTAACAGAAGAAGTGAAACTATAAACCAGACTGAAATATCAGAGTTCAACCATGAGTACATTTTCTCCTCCACAGCCCAATCACGGGCAGGCAGTCTCATGGCAACCATGGACAGAAGCAGAGCAGGAAGGGTTTGTAGATTAACTCAATGGACTAAATTTCTGTTATACGAACAGATCTACTGCCTAGAAAATAATTAACACTAATCACAGTGCACACTTCATGGACAGTGGCCGAGACATGACAGTGAGCACCTGTGTAACTCTCCTTTCCCTGTCCTTTCTGGGCTAACTGATGTAAAGTGGTACAAATATTCAGGGATGCAGATACCTCTAAACACCCAAAGCCCAACTCTGGGAACCTCAAAACCAGACAGCCTGGGTTTAAATACCAACTCTGCCACTTACTAGCTCTGTGACCTTGGCCAACTTACTTACCCTCTCCGTGCCGAAATTTCCACACTGTAAAACTGGGATAACAATCAAACCTTCCTTACTCACTTGTTGAGAAGATTGAAGGATTCATTTCTGTAAAACTCTCAGAAAAGAATGTAGCACATTTTTGGTGTTCAACAAATGTCAACTTAATATAAAAGTGATTTACAAGTCTCCCTTCTAATAATATTATGTGTTTCCTGGCTAGTATAAGTCCCAAAGAAAATCCTTATTTCTCCTTTTATAAACTCTTGGGGAGCACCCTCCCATTCCAACCCACCACATGTTTAAACTAGGGAGGGGATGCCTCCTCCCAACTCCTCTGGGCCATGGAGTGTGCTTCTCCCTTCATACCCCTGGCCGCTGGATCACAGCTAGCCCTCGTCACACTAACAGGGTTAGGTGTGAGTCCGGGGAGACAAGCAGGGAATGTGAAACCCTACCTTTCCCTCCAGTGTTGGTCACCATTTGGAAGCACCTGGGATGCTCAGCTCCATGTCAGGACAGCCCTGTGCATGAAGGGGCAGGTCCTCTCAAGGGAAGGCTCGCTGTGGCCCAGAGCTACCTGGGACAGGGTGAGTCTCTAATTCTGGGACACAGTATCATGACACACATTTTCCCACAGCCCTGAAGTTCATGGAGAACGTGGCTTCATCAGTAACAAAGAAGACATTTATCGCCTGCCTACTCTTTTGTGTCATCTCTCAGTTGGCTGCTGGAGACAATATGCATATAAGTATTGGATCCCCATAGGCCCCAACATATATGAAGTAACAAAAAATTCTGTGGCTTAACGTTGGTTCAGGGTGACTGTGTAACAGTTCTGACTCTGCTGATACTTAATTATGGGTATAGGAACTATGGAACCTCCTCAAATATCTTTCATCATAAAACCAGCTTTCCTTGTTTTCCTGTTTCTTAGTAATTGCCAACGACTATAAAATGATGGCTTCACACCAAACAGCAGGTAAAGATTATGAGCCCTCTTGACATACCCACTGTGGTAAACACTTTACATAATTTCTAATTCTCACAATTCTACAAAGCAGATACCAACGTCCCAATCTCACAGACGAGGGAAAAACTCAGAATGAACTGACTCAGGCTCACATGGCTCAGTGGAAGCGCGTACACGCAAACCCAAGTCAAAAAACTACACCACTTCCTATGTGTACCAAATCTCCTACCACCAATTAACACACAGCAGCGTGGTCAATACTCAGGGAACCCAGCACACTTTTCAGCTTTAAGGTGCTCCAGAGGCCGCTACTAGCTGTTTTATAAATTCCCGGCTCACTGGTTTCTAACACGGGAAGAAAAGTCCGATTTTGCCATTGTTTACACAGCAAGTCTGAGATGTTCACAGCGAGATGACAGAATAAAACTAAAATATAAGCAGAACAATTTTTCCAGGTAGACAGACATAATGGACATTGTGCTATTCTGAAGCATCAAGCAAAGGAATCAAAACAAAATAACGTTGTTTAAGCCTTCTTTAACAAACAGGAAAATTAAGACGGTAAGAAGGTGCAACAAGCGCCACCTATGGCTAAAAAGACCTTCCAGGTTGCCAGGAAGCATGCAACACAAAATTGCCTGTAGGATCAGAAACGAGAATCAGATAACTAAAATCTTCTGTAGCACATACTGCACTTTGCTTCGGAGAAAGCGAGGGTAACTCAGTATTTAATCTGATATTGCTAATACTCCTGAATATAAACAAAAGACACAGGCTCATGGAAACTCATCTTAGAAGAGGAAAGATTCCAGTCCAGCCACTTCATTTTACAGGAGGGGAGACTGAGACATGGGATCTGCCCTCCTTGCAATCGGCAGCAAATCTCTCCTAGGCCTCATGTCTTGCACTGTAGCAAAAACGAACAGATCTGTACTAGGCCTATATTCATAAAAGCCGCGTCTGTATTTTTCCGAAAGTAGGTTATCTAAGTATCTTGCAACATACTTCTCAAAATCCAGGAAATCATACGTTTGTTGAAATACAAAAACATTTATTTACATAATAAAACAGCATGAGCTTTATTGTCTCTATTAAAAAAGTTACATGTCAAATCAATGTTTTGATATTTTAAACCTGTTAAGAGTTCAGGAAAAAAGATCAAAATTTTCTTTAATCACAAAAGAGAGAAGCTTATTCCCTGAAAATGATCAATGTGGATGTCAGAAACCAACGAATTTAAATGTCTGAGTGGATGGTTACACGGCAACATGACATCTGAGTTCTAACAATACACATTCTGTGTAAATAATCTTCAAGGTCGTCTGCTTAAGGCAATTTAACTAGTCCCTGTCTCACTAGAATGATACAGATTTCATTAAAACTTCATAGTGCACTAAAAAATAAATGAATCCTTGTTACTTTAAGCCATATTCATATATACCATGTATATACATATTAAATATGCATCAGTAATAAGCCACCCTCTTTAGTATTCAGAGTTGATCCTTCTAAAATATCTGTCATTGTGACAGCACATTTTTACTAAGCACCTCTTGAGTTCTTTGTATACAAGGCTACTAACTCTCACAGTCAGACAAGTTAAACGATATTACTCAAATTTCACAAATGAGGAAATGTACTTAAGCCATGGAAACAACTTATATATACATCATCAGGAAAGAAAAGAATAAAGATTTTCTTAAAATATTCACTGACAATCTTTTCTTCCATATTAAGACTACATAAAACCAATTCAGTCTTTGTAAGTATTTCTGTCAATAAGGGCCACTAGAGAAAAACAAATAACATCATCAGCAGTGGTTGGACTTTCAAAGCCCCCTTCTCATTTGCACTATAATTATTTTTAATGTTTTGTTTTTAGTGATTACAGAGCACTAAAATACATAATAATTAACTTTTTATGCCACTACCTGAGAATTAAACATCTGTGAAAATGTACAATTTTAATTTATGCCACTCTGTCTCACATTCTCACTGGTGTCTCCCCTTTGAAGGCCTCATCAGGGTGAGATCACTAAAATCGGCCATTTATGGACTCACAGGAGTTCGGGTAACCACTCAACGGGAGGCTGATTAGAGGAGCAATTAAGAATGCATCCTGTGCAGCCTGGGTTCCAGCACCGAGCTAGCCACCGCCAGCTGCGTGTGATTTGGGACAAGCTGCTCCATCTCTCAATCCCTCAGCTGCAAAAAAGGAGACACTGATACCTACCGTCAAACACCTGCTATGAAGTAAAACATGAGGAAAGTATTTTAGCCTTAAGGAGGTGTCCACTCAGAGCGAGTTTGGTCATTATGATGATGAGGATGTCTGTTAATAAATTGAGCTAGACCAAAAAGGAGAAATCACCTTAAAGGAGAAACATTTTAAGCCAATGAACATTTCCTTTTGGATGGATTGCAGAATATTCTATTCATTTTTTTAATAAACCAAGTTTTGTCCATTAATAATAGATTTACAGGTTCATGGACAAGTCTCCAGAAAAAGAATTAGAGGCCTCTAACCTCTGAATACTAAGAAAGTAAATTTTAAAAAAAATCAGGGGGGAGATTATACCTCATTTGGGAGAGTATGTGCTTAGCATGCATGAGGCCCTCAGTTCAGTCCCCACTAACTCAATTTAAAAACTTTTTTTTTTAAGAAATGGAGAATTAAAGCAAAAAGATGGAGGAATACAGAAATTTTTTAGAGACTCATCTCAGATTTAAGATGGGGAAAAAACCATCCATTTCTCAGAGGAAATCTTGAGAACTATGTAAACTGAATCTGAGATGTCTAGTCTTCTAACATTATTCATGAATTCATATTACCAAGTCTTAAAACTACCTGATAACCCACAGTTGTGATACTGATCACAACAGCTGCCAACACGGATCTTGCTCTGGATAAGAATGCTCTGTTCTGACATCTCTGCCCCTGAGGCCTCACCAGGCTGAGAGCACTAAATTCAGTCATTCATGAGCATCTCCTGTAAGTCCTCCCTTTGTGCTCCTCACTCTCCCCTCACCAGCCCCTCTGAGGGAAACACTGTTATCATCCCCAACCGCAGATAAGGCCACTGAGGCACAGAGACTAAACCCTTTCCAGGTCATATTGGCATTAAAGGACGTCTGTATTTCTGCTGTTTTGCTTTTGACAAAGGAATCTGAGATATCAATTCAAGGGAGACTGTTAAATAATAAACTCTGTCAGGTCTTCACCTCTAAGAGCAGATACTATAAATTCCTGATGTAGGATGAGGCTGCCGCCACAAACTGACTCAGCTTGAAATTAATATCCAAGATGAAGCAGCGGATACACGTAAATATTCACGATTGTCAACTCCGCTCACGGGTCTGGGCCCTTCACTGCCTGAACTGGGGTGAATACTCCACCCGTGTCAGGGAGGGAAGCGTGGTTTTTCCAGGTCTCCCCAAGGCTTCACGGGCTATTTCCCCCCACAGACTGTCCTCAACAATTAAAAAGCTCTCAAGATTTTTACTCCATGCAAAACTGAAATAAATTACTGCAGATGGAGCACTTTCTCAGGCTTAAATTTATTTTGCCTACACTCAGCAGGGGGGGTTAAAAAACAAGACTCTGCAAAGTCTCTGATTCTCACCAATCACACTAGTAGAAAGGCCACTGCACAAGATGTCTCTTCAGAGGGCAGGGTGAGAAGAAAATAAAGCCGCCCCCAACCACAGGCACTCCCAGAGACAGAGCTCAGCAGTCTTCTGCACACTCACGGTTGTGCAGCCCTCATCACCATCTATTTCCAGAACACTTCATCACCCCAAAAGAATCCCCCTGTCACTAGCAGTCACTCCCTAACCCCCCTCAACCTAGCCCTTTGCAACCATCACCTGCTCTCCGCCTCTGCATGTGCCTATTCTGGGCATTTCAGATCACTGAAGTCAACAATATGTGGCCGTGTGTGTCTGCTTCCTTTCACTTAACATGCTCTTGTCAAGGCTCGTCCATGTTGAAGTGGTATCAGCATCTCTTTTTTTTTTTGAAAACGTTAAAGTTTATTAGAGGGTTGTAAGTACTATCAAAAAGAGTAGAGTGGAGCATAAGTGATTGTGTTTCAAAGATAAAAGGGCGTGTTGAGCAGTCAGAGTGGACTTCCCAGAAGAGGTGGCCTTTTTCATTTTCCTCTTTTTCTTTTTTATTCACTCTTACGTCTGAATAATGTTTCACTAAATGGAGATTCTACATTCTGTTCATCCATTCAGCAGCTATGTATGGACGAGGTCCAGAAGGATGAGTGTGTGAGGCGACTTGCAGGGATGGCATTTAAGCAAAGGGCAAGATGTGCTTTCAAAAAAAAGCCAACAAACAGAGGTGCAAGGAAATTCAGTGCGTTTCTGAGCAAAGTGCATGCTTGCTTCGGCAGGACAACCGTGCAGGGCTGGGGCGGATATTGGCAGGAATCACGGCGTGGGAGTCACCTGAGAAGACTCCCCACTGCACGCAGCTCAGCCAATTCTCCTCCCTCATCCTGTATTGTTAGAGCCATATTTCTAGGTTTCTCTTATTTCAAGTAAAAGCACTTTAACTACATATCTGATCATTTGCATCAGACCACTTTACATCCAAGGCACAGAAAATTATTCACTAACCGGAGCAGCTCCAGGACATAACGGTGATGGATTAGGGAGTCCTGCAGCATCCCACCCTGCATGCACAAACCCCACATGTGCCCTGGTGATGTCCGGAAAATTAAACGCATGGAAATATCTCACTGCTGCTACACGACATCTGCCCTCAAATTGCCCCAAACTCATGCTGGCAAAGCACTACTCAGCCCTCTCACTACAAAGGAAAAAAAAAATGCTAAGAAGGCAAATTTAGGCTCTTCCATTGAAAACCAGCAACCATCAATGCCAGTATCTGAGTTGGAATGCTCCTGACTTCTAAAACCACTGCGCCGTTACTTTTCAAATGTGGAAGTCATATATGTATTCCACGTAGATGATATTACAGTAGGATTTTTCTTTTCAAAATTTCCAGTTGCAACATTAGCACAAGAAAGTTTATGTTTCAGCTTTAAAAAAATCAATTATCTTCCACTTTCTTAATTTTGAACCTATTATTATTTTATAAATGGAGCTATGCTGCATAATATAAACACACTGTTTGAATTCTGCAAACAAGACCTTTATGACCTCACTATTTCAGAGCAAACTTTAATGGTGTTTTGAGAGGTGGGGCCTGGGGTGCTCACTAACAGCTCACTAAGGATGTGCTATTAAGTAATGCAAAGGCTCTAACTCCACATTAGCTCAGAAACCAAAGAAACTACACCAAAGCCTTACTTTATAATTTTTAAATTTTGCTATTCTTTGGAATATTAAATTTCTTTAAAGATATGATTTTTTTTGAGAAAGACAACAGCTGTATTAAATTTCCTCTCACCAAGAAAGCAATCTTTATCAAGAATAAATACCCCATGGAAATCGAAATGACAGGAGGTTTCTAGCTAAGTGAACATGCAGATCTGAACAGAAATCTAAATCCTATCAGATCTCACTCGAACCAGCTCAACAAAGTCCTGGGCTACCCTGGAACTTAGCTCTTCTGTTCCAAAAGTTGGCTGAGCTAAGATCATCACACAAGGAAGGGAAGGAGAGAAGAGGAAAGTCCACCTGGCAGCCTCCATCTCTTTTCTTCCAGCCAAAAGTCGCCTCTCGGGCGACCCCGATAACAAGCCCTCCCCATAAGGAAATCCGGCATCCACACTGCCCCAGCCGTCCCCAAGCAGCCCAGACGCCCCTCTCCCAGCCTGTGAATGGTGTTTTAGTGGCCCCCCCAGTTGGTGGCACCCTCCCCCTCTTCCCTGCTACACACACACACACACACACACACAGAGCAACGGCAGCCTTCCAAAATCACAAAGTTGATTACATCACCCCACTTCAAACCCTTCAGAGGCTCCCTGGTGGAATTCTAGCCCCGCCCCCAACACTGCTCACCCAGCCTCACCCCAGTTCCCAGGTCCCCAGTGACCTCAGGGACCCCCTGTCCTGCTCCTACTTCCCACTTACCTCCAGGCTCATTTTGATTGTTTCCCGAGGAAGACTTCCCTCCCTCCAACCTCCGCAACTTGCTCCTCTATTCCTAGAACATTCTAGGCTAAGTCAACTTCTGACACTGCTAAGCTCACAAGAAGCAAATACATTTTGCTTACTAATGTGGGTCCACCCACTCTCCCCTAGACACACAGAAGTGCGCGTGTTATGAATAAATGAATGACGGGGTGGGTCTCAAAGGGACAGACAGACCTGCTCTCGCCCGTCCCGACCCTTCTGTCTGTAGAATATCAGAAGCAAAACCAGAAGTAACTTTCCTGAGGGTCACTTCCTGCTGACACCCTTCACTGCCTCCAGTGTCTGTTCAAATAAAACCCAACGTCTTCCAAAGCCCTTCACCCCAGGCTCTCTCCATGGTCCTCCCAAGCAGGGGAACACTCCACCCTGGACCACACAGGACACTCTCCCCAGGTCCCCACCCCACAAGCCTCCAGGTCTCTGCCCGAGCTGCACCTGCCACCTGAGCCACACTCTTGACTCCTTCTCCTGGCTGACACTTACTCTGTCCTCACGATTGAACGTAGAGCCCATTTCTTCCAGGAAGTCCTTTCTGATAATGTCCTTTAGGTCTTGGCAGGGCTCCATCTATAGCAACAGTACATGGTTACCAACTGGGTGTTTGCCCACTCCTTTGAAACCACGAACACTTGGGGGCCACGTGGAAAGGAGTGAGAGATTACAAGAGGGGTGGGGGAAGCAAAAAGCAAAAATCACAGACCAAGTCCCAAATTCAAGGATTCTTTCTTAGAAAAAAGTATAAACTATTTCACACCTGTGCAATTTGGCTACTATTTTTGTGGCTTGTGGACAGCAAGAGCTTGGTGTTCTAGTCCAAATCCCGGGTTACATGCAAAGAAATGTATATATTCATATCCAAAGGAAATCAGAGCTGTTCAACAACAGTTTGCAGTTAGAATAGAAAGGAACTTTGATAAAGGCAATCTCTCTCTCCCTCTTCTTTCTTTTCTGCCATCATATAATTTTAGAAGTATTTGCGTGACTAAGAGATGGCTACAGCCCGTGATTCTGCACTGGAGTGTTTGGGGCTGAGGAAGCCCAGATTACATTCACTGCGTAAATGCAATCACACCAACACACTGATAGGTGCCGTGGTGGTGGATTTGATGTTCCAAAGCAGGCAACCTTACTCTGTAAGAGAACTCTAAATAGAAAGTAAGAATTGCAATGTTCTGTACTCAATTTCATTCGATATATGGGTCATTAACTGATAGAATATCTTCACTAATGTAACCCAAAAATAAATTGTCAACGTCGATTTTCTTCATCTGACCGTATTATGCTAACTTTGGTTATCAAACCCTCACTCCATATGGAAAGCTCAGGCCTATGCTGCAGCAGTTACATCCCGTGGAAGAAAGCCGATCAAGGGAGAACTGGAGAGTTTCCTTTCAGAAGCTGCTAAGTCTGGTTTTGCACCTGTACGTCATTTGCAACCACGTCATCGGCAAGGAGTAAGACCTTACCTCTGTGGAGCGAAAAGCACTGCGGTTCTTCTGAACCATCAAAGAACACTGAGCTTTGTGAAACTGTCCTGAGACACTTAAATCGTATTTTTTGTGAAAGGCTCCAAAACGGACCCAATTCACCAATCCAGGTACAACAGAGTGGTACCGAATTAGTAGAGAGAACATGCCCTTGAAGTCTGACAAGGCCCTGCTTGAATCCTGCTACAGCATTGACTAGCCGCTAAACGGACCAATTCCTTAACCCCTCTGAGAAGGCTTCCCAATCCGCAAAAGGGAGCTGCCATCGACCACCTGGGAGGCATGGATGAGAATGCAACACGCAAGTAGGGCTGCCGACTGGTACCTGACACGGGGCCTGACTAGCTTCCCTCCACTGCCCTTCTCCCCCTTTAAACTTGCACTGTTCCCCCTGGTAAGGATCAAACCCCTGGAAAATTCTGCCCGAATCTTCTGTGTATCCCTGAATAAATGCATTACCCTTAGGAGGCCAGAAAAACAACTGCCTCCTCCCCAGTCACTATCAATGTTCTTAAGAGTCTGGGTATTTTTAACTCAATTTTTCAGGGAGACTATTCCAGAACTTTGCACGCACCATTCTCCAGGTTGGCTCCCCTCCCAGTGCCCATCTCTTCTCACCTCAGATCCTCTGTCTGATTGCCTTCTGTTCATTGGAAAGCGAGTCCAGTAGGGTGGCGACCCCCAAGGACGCCCTCCCTCCCTCACAGGTGAGTGTGACTACTTTCTCCCCACTCCAACTCCAGCTTCTTAGAAGTCTACCCTCCCGGACCCTGCAGAATCTGCATCTTCCCAAGACACACACGTGGCCTCGACCCTCCTATCAGATTTCTTCCAGGCTGGCCCTGCCCAACCCCTGGCCCCTTAAGGATAAATGGCATTAGTCTGAAAATCGCAAACGCTGCAGACTGACACACGAAAGCTGCATGGTCTGGGCTTTCCTCCAACCAAGGCACAGCCCTGCCCCCCCTCAGCCTCAGTCTGCAGCTCTCAAGATGATCTAATTCACATGCGCGTCTGTGAATACCAGCTAAGAATGACGACTCCCAATGTGTATCTCTAGTCCGGCTCCTTCACCTGAGCCCCAGGGCCATAGACCCGAGTGCCTCTTTGAAGTCCTAACTTGGATGACAAATGGCATCTTAAAAATGCCTCATGTCCGCCATTTACTCTGGAATTCGATTCCTGGCAGGTACCTCCCATGCTCCCCATTTTAGTAACAGCCCCAGAACCCACCTATATGTTTGAGGTCACATTCAATTTCCACTGTTTCCTCCCCCAAGCCCTGCCCTGGAATCAGTCCTGTTATATCTGTCACTAAGCCCATCTCTAGTCTGGTTCTGCAGGGACCACGGCCGGAACCCCACAAGCTCACAGCATGGTGCACTGAGTCACAGTCCTCCAAAGGGTGCTCCCTGGAGGGGGAGGCATCTCCTGCCACTGGTCACCTCAGAAGGCAGTGTATTCTCACAAAGGAGGCCCAGGAGAAGGGACGCAAGGTTCTCCCATGGTCTGAGTTTTGAAGGGCCCGAGGTGTGGGGGAGCTCCTAATTAGCAGACACAGTTGTCAGTAAGCAGACGAGGATGGAGGAACCCAGGCCAGGATGTTCTCACTCCGACCCCTGGGCTCTCGGGAGCCACGGGAAAGGCCTGTGTCCAGGGCATAGCCCGGCCATCACAGATCCCAGCCTGCATTTGCCAAGCCGTACAGACTAGACTCCTTCTACTTGCGACATTTACTTCTGATCTGTTCCCCACCCACAATGTGATGGACTCCTTCAGATATTCTCTCCTGTCTGAAGCGAGACAAATTCAGTGAAAAATGAAGTGTCCACATTTGGACCAGAGCATGAAAGGAGAAACAAGGCCTCATGGTCAGCATGATGGTGGTGGCCAAACACATTCACCGGGTGAGATGAACCATGGTTGGGGTGTGAATCCAAGGTCCTAGGTCGGCCAAAGCATCTTCCTTCACAGTTGGCTGGGGTGTTGGAGACTCACTACCGCAAACTAACGACAAGGCCGACAGTGGTGGACGTCAGCTGCAACAGACACGGAGTCAGCTATTTACTGCCAACATGGGTTAAAAGTAAAGGCCGGTGCAGGGAGACCTGCACGGCTGCTGATACAAACCACAGACCTGGCTCTGAATGCCCACTGGCTGGAGCAGGGTGGAAGCTACGGTCCTCTTTAGCAGTCCCTATGTCCACCAGATCCTGGTGAGCCAGCTATTTAGGAGAAGAACATGTTGTCCTGATACTCAGAGAAACCAGCCTCGTAAAGGGAACAAAAGAGTGGCATGGATTTTAGACCAACTTCTGCCTCTTTGTGAAGGCAAAGTAAAGTAAATGGCAAGGGAAGTAAAATGCAAAAAAAAAAAAAATTAAATAACAAAACGGTGACAGCTTCCTCCAACAGCTGCTCACCCCCGAGCCTGCCACTTCCTCACCAGTGACCGCCGGCCAGGCAGCGCCGTCACGCACGTCACACAGCGACAGCCAGGAACCGAGTGCCAAGCACGTTTGTGTAAAAGAAGGAATGTAGCAAGATGCTGCAGAATTTGACTTTACAAGTTTAAATACTCCATGAAAAACATCCCTCAGCAGCCGCCTAAATAAATTCGCAACTCACTTCTTCAAAACAATCAAACAAATTTAATAAGGGCACATTTGTCACCAAATATAAGGAGGACCAAACTGGTTTCTTAAAGCAAGGATTTTAAGAGGTATCAAACACCAGTGGGTGATGTGCTAAAAAAAATTAGAAAATAAAAAGATGACAAGCATAATACATGGATTAAGGCAGCTGTTAAGTTTTTGCTTTTTAAAGCGATGGAGACAGCACGGAGGGCGATCTAGCTATTTCCAATGCAGGGTGTGCACAGCCCACATTTTCAGACGCAACAACATGCTCACAGGGCAGTACAAGAGAAAAAGGAATAAAGAAAAAGGAAAAGAGGAACAAGAGAAAATTAGAAACACACAAGAACAAAAATGACTTTGACAGCACGTACAAGAATTTACGTGAGTGTGTGAGGCCAGGAACGCGGGGATGGTGAGACCCACCCTCACCTCCTGCTCCAGGGAGAGCAGGGGACTGAGGGGAGCGGCGCTGCCGGGGGACCCCAACGTGGTCAGCGCCCCTAACCAAAACTCCACATACATGGGTCTAGGCAGGTCTTAAGCTACAAACTGTGGTCACATTTCAGGCTGGACAGTTTTACGCACTTCCACCAAGAGTAGCAGGAGAGAATTAGGCTCTGTTCCTGCACCAAAGCATTGTTTAAAAAATTAATGTCTGAGGAATAGTAAAAGCAACAATGGAGTAAAAGTGACTGGAGGAGAACGTGCTTGACCCGAGCTCACTGGCCGCGTTTTCTCACTGACGTTAAGATGCTGGCTGAGACCTTACGGTACCAAAACAGACAGACGCACCAGGAGGGAGGTTTAATGCTCTGCTATATTTTGATGCCGGGAGCCATGCCTGGTACACGAGGTTCTGGGTAAACAATGGTGACTTTGTCAATCACTATGGGATAAGCACATATCCAGCTACTCCTCCAAATCCCAAGGGCAGACTTCAAAAGGCAAAAACAAGCAGGAATTCTCTGGTGGGTCCGCAGACTCAGAGCCAAGCAGTTGCTGAGCAAATATGTCACCAGTGCCTCCTGTGACAAAAGAGGGGGCACTGGCCAGGGGGCTGTGGCAGGGCTCCAGGCTTCCACTGCTCAACCACCATTCTGTCCAGGGGGAGAAGGTGGTCCCTGCTTACGTTGCACCGATGCACCTACCTTGACTGACGCCTGGTGGATCAGCAGGAGGTGACATGTGGGGTGAACGGAGCCAGCCTCGGTGTAGCACGGTGCTGGCAGCTGTGCCCTCAGCAGTTCCCAGGCTCCTAAACCTGACACCTCATCTCCAAGGAACAGATGGGGAGCGCGGGCATGTAGATCACAGGGCCCTGTGAGGACAAGAACAGATCATGGCCACGACATGCCTTGCCCCTTCCTTAAGCATGTCCCGGAGGAACAGGAAATTCATCCAGAGCCCGCTAGGCACCTCACGCTGGTGGGACTCGAGTCCTCTTGCCTGTCACTCACAGGGCTGTTCTGGATATTCTTTTTATCAATTCTCTGGCATCTTCTCCTCCAACTTACCAACAACCAGAAACTAGAATCTGATCTTAGTTAAGTTCAAGAATCACAGAGCACCGCCTCCACAGCGGGCACGGCAGCACGTGCCAGGTCTTCCGACCATCTCCTGTGGGACCGCCATGAGCCCTCTCCAGACTCAAGGACCGAGGCCGTAGGCCGGGGGTACACAGATTCCCTCACTCTCCCCAGCAAAGGGGGACCACCTCTCGGCAAAGGCATCTCACCCTCTTCTGCCCGAGGGACAGCACAATAGATACACGGGGAAACAGAGCAGAAGTTGGGGGGTTAGGCAGCCCAGAAGAGCTCGTCTGTAATTCCGAGGCAAAGTGGGGCCGTTGACTTAATCACAGGGACAAAGTGAGGATGAACATTTCTCTGCTCTTTCCCATACTCCGTGATACGCCTTTCCCTGCATAAGGAGTTCATTCGGAGGTCCCTGGCGGTGTTTCTGATGTCCTAACATGGCATGCTGCCTGTCGGGCAGGAAAAGAGGGCCTGAGCTGAACAGGTGCTGAGCCTGGGAGGCAGGAGACACTGGCTCCAAGCCAGCTCAACCAGCGCCTCGTTCTGCCTCTCGGGATTCAGCATCTCATCTATAAGCAAAGGAATGAGAGTGTCCCAGGAAACGCTGCCCAACAGAAATGAAATGAGAGCCATGTAAAGAAAGTTTCCCAGTTGCCACATTTAAAACGGTAAACAAAGAAACAAACCAACAAACAAAAAACAAGTACTAGAAACTGATTTTAAGAACATATCTTACATAAGCTACTGTATGTAAAATACTATCATTTTGACATGTAATCAATAGAGGAAGTAACAAGATAGTTTATATGCTTTTAGTAGACAAGCCTCAGCGTCTCATGTGCATTTGAACTACAGCACATCTCAGCTCAGACCAGCCTCCTCCCCAGTGCTCCTAGCATCAGTGGCTGTGGCTACTCTATTGAACAGCAACTCCAGGGGTCTCACCAGGGTCCTGGCTGAAAAGCAGGAGTAAGTGCTCTAACACTATCACTAAAAGGATCTCTCTGAAACAAAGGCGGATTCACTTTTAAATGTCTGTAAACCGGCGGGCTGCACCTCCCTCCCCCCTTGGATACAAGACAGTCCTATTCCGTGCTGATCCCTTTCTGGATGGAGAGAAGAAACCCGGCACACAGCCAGGGTGGACTGGCCTCCAGGTAAACTTACCTGCTGTCTGGGTCCACTCCCATGAAGTCCTCCTTCTGAAACGGCATGCAGAGGAGTGGGATCTTGTCCCCAGACTTATCAGGGGCCCCATCCAGCCACTTGGACTTGAGCAAGATGAAGAGTGACTCAGTGAATTCCTCGATCCTCTTCTCCACCACCCTGCAGTCCTCGTAGATTGAAGGCCACGTCGGTGCGCGGCTCTTTGGCTTACCTCCCCATGCAGCACAAAGACAAAGAGCTGAGAGTCATTCAGCGTGATGCCATACAGCTCCTCTGCACGTGGAGCTTCTCGAAGGCCTTGGCCGAGAGGCAGTCGGTAATGGTGACAAGGCCCACAACCATGCGGTGGGTCTGGAAGACGCTACATTCATTCTTGGGCGCATAGTGGTGCCTGTAGTGCATACAGAGTGCGCCCTGGGAGCTGCACGGTCTGATCTGGCTCACCAAGGATATTCGCTTATAGATGCAAAAGAAATTCTCCTCTGAGATGATCCCCACTGGTTTGACCACCACGGGAAGAGTCTCATTGTCCTCAGCACACTGCACGTAGTCAGGGATGCTCATGTTGCAGGCCCTGCCGAGAGGGGAGAGGAGATCGATGTAAATATTGTGCTGTGGGCTGTGGGCGCCTCTGGGTTGCGGTGACCTGGTGTGTACCAGCCAGAAGGCAGGGGAAGCGCCAGCAAATCCAGGGGTACAGTTTGTCCTTCAGAGCCTGCACATGGCTACCCTAGATCGGATCACTTTACCCAGCTTTAGGTCTAGGATTCCTGCCCCTGCAGAGAAGCATCATTTCTTGTTTTCTGTTTCAAAGCACCTAGCAAGGCCCTGATGCAAAGTCACTGCTCAAAAATGCTGAATAAAGAAATGAAAAAAGGAACTGCTTTCCGCAACCCCCTTCAGCAGAATATAAAGAAAAGGACAACAGTAGGAACAAAAGATCTGGATTTCAATTCCAATTTATTTGTAACCCTAAGCTGCAGAATAATGAATAAGAAAACTTGCCTTGGGGAGGAGGGTACAGTTCAGTGGTAGAGCACATGCTTATCATGTACGAGGTCCCAGTACCTCATTTTAATAAATGAAACAAATAAGTAAACCTAATTACCCTCCTCAAAAAATACTTTTTAATTCAAAATTCAAAAAACACCTTTCAATTGACACAACATTGTAAACTTGACTATACTTCAATTAAAAAAAAAAATCCTTGCCTTACAAGAATATATCTGCATTACGGAAGTTTGCAAATGTAAAATGCCTAGGGTACCACCTGCATAAAAAGGGGTGACTACAAATTTACTATCCCTCCTTTATGAGCTATAATTCCTTCAGGGGGGTAATAACCTCTCAGAGCTAATTTTCTCAGATTTAAAAAAAAGTAAATATTACCTGATTTTCAGTACTGCTGAAGAATCAGAATACCCTATGAAAGCATCTGACCCACAGAGGTTACTCAATAAATGTTTGTTGAATGAATGAATAAAGAAGCAAAATGAATGCTGCTCCCTGCCACAGACCATCATAATGGTACTGCTTGGAAATCCCAAGCCCACGTTTCACCCGTCTCTACAATAACCATGTGGGTGACCTGGTCAGGCGTGTGTGCTTCTCTAAGCCCCAGTTTAATCGTGAACAGAAATGATGGCAATAACACAAACCTCAAATTGTTAGTGAGTCAGTAATGAATCGTAACCCAAATTTGCAAGATGGAACCATTAAGGAAAACTGGGAAAAGGGTCCATAGGCCCTCTCCATACTATCTCTTACAACTACATGAGAATCTACATTATATCTCAAAATAAAATTTCTACTTTTTTAAAGAAGCTATTGAAGTGAAATGTGCTCACTGTCTCAAAAAAGGAACACACAGAAAAAATAGGACAATGCCCAGCACATGAGATACACTCAGTTAAAATTCCCACTGAACCCACTGGTCCCTCCAACTTCAGAGCAAGAGGATGGGTCCTCGTGGCAAGAGACCACTGCACCTGAAGCTAACAAAGCTAATGGTGCTCACTTCAAAGAGCCCCTGTCACCACCCTTGTTCTAATTTTCTATTTGTAATTTTTTTCCTTTTTATTAAATAGAAACTCCCAATTGCATAGCCTTCACCTGACTAGACAGCAAGATGGCAGCCCTTCAAAATCTGACCACAGAGATCATGATGGCAGCCCTTCTTGGTGAAACAATAAAATGAAAAGCCATTTCCACAAAACCTCTGTGTAAATCTAGTAGGGAACTTCATCCTGGAGTGAGGAAGAGGACTGGGGAGGAGGGGGCAATCTGGGGCATAGAGAACTATGGGCCACCTATCCCACGATGGACTTTAGACTCAACCATAACCCTCCAGGAAATTTAAAATACACAGCGACATAGTGCTATGGGCAAGAATTTTTTTTTTTTTTTTAAATCCCTGAATCCCTTGCAGGTGTTGTTTCTACTGAGACACAAATAGATTATGTGTATAATGTTTCACAAAAGCCTTAAAATATTATCACCCCAACTTGACACATCAAGAAACTTAGGTAGAGAGGTTTGTCATATTGTGCAAGATTAAAGAGAGGCCACGACAGACACCATATTTAAATCCAAGCCCCTGCTCCAGTGCTCACACTAGAAAGTGTGACATACTGCCCCTTTTCTGCCCTCTCCCTGCAATAAATCTCTGAAGAGTATTTTCTGTGCCACCTGGAATCACAATCACATCAATTTTCCACAAAGAGCTATGTGACTCCTTGCAGGAAGTAACAAAATCTAAAGTGTTGGGATGGGAGGAGAGATTTGCATTTTCTGTTTCTCAAAGGAAACATGGCTTTAAAAGAAACTGAAAAGCACTTATCTAGTCTAAGCCCTCATTGTGCAGAGAAAGAAATGGAGGGTCAGAAGAGATGAGGAAAGGGCCTTATTAACAAATATTGCCTCAGCACAGCACCAAGCCAGCCCTGGGCACTACTGAGGGAGGTTCTGGGAGGCCCAGGAGAATGAGTGTTAGAAAACGGAAAGAGAAGAAGCATACAAGGCCCTGTCTCTACACCATCATACCATGAAATTCCACCAAATTACCCAGTATGGGGGCAGCCAATAATAAGGTGGGGTAAACAGGTTACAGAAACCTGGAAGTCTCAACCATAGTGGAAATTCCAACATTTACTATGTTTTTTTTCCCAGTTCAAGCATCAACTCAGTGGGCACTCTGTACCAGGGACTACACGAGGCCTGGAGTTCTCCCAAATACAGATCTCTATTACCACGTGTGCAAACCACATAAAGGCCACCAGAAGAAAAGCGCTCACAGATAACATGGAATTACTGAAACTGAAAGCAGCTAAAGAGCATATATTACTAGGAAAAACGGTGCTGCTACAAATGGACTCATGGACATAGAAAGCAAACTGTTCTTAGCAGGCAGGAAAGGGGAGATTAACAGATACACGTTAATAAATATAAAATAAATGACAAGGGCCTACTATATAGCACAGGGAACTATATTCAATTTCTTGTAATGAGTTCTACTAAAAACAATCTAAAACATATGTATATACATATGCATATGTTTATAACTGAATCTCTGCTGTACACCTGAAACTAAAATTGTAAATTGACTACACTTCAATAAAAAATAAATTAAAAAAATAAGTAAAAATAAAAGAAACGCCATTAAGAAAAAAAAAAAGAATACTGTAATCCCCTTAGCTGTAGGTGCTGGAGAATCCTGGTTGCAAGCACCAAGTCCACTGGATCACTCCAGCACTGGCTGTCACTCTTTCTGACCATTAGAGAGTCACTTGGCTTCACTGAGGTTACTTTTCTCTTCTGTGAAAGGCTACAGTAGCAACTAACGATGTATAGAATCTCATCATTCACAAGCCCAACAATTAGTGAGGACTTCCCATGGGCCAGGCTCTGGAGAGATGAAAAGATACAGTCCCAGATATATTCATGGGTAGAAGAAATTTATGCCATAAAGACATTAATTCTTCCTGTTTTGATACACAGATTCATTGCAATTCTGATTAGAATTCCTACCAGATATTTCATGGAATGTAACAAGTTATTTTATGGTCAGGAATAGGCATGAAACTTCTTTAGAAACACCACTGAGGAGGGGTGGGTATGTCACTCATTTTCACTGGTCTTTCTGATGTGATGAAAACGTTCTGGAATAATAAATGTTGCACCACTGTGAATATGCTAAAAGTTGCTGAATTGTACCATTTAAATGGATGGACTTCATGGTGTGTGAACAATATCACAATAAAGCTGTTATATGAAAAAATATTTCTTGACAATTATTTTTCCCTCTATACTACTAGTCTGCCCCACGATTTAAGAAAAACAAAAAACCAAAACAAACCAAACTGTGCCAGGAGCTCTTTAGGACTGCAGTGTCCCTGGGTCTCCAACGCCTCTGGTGGTGCTGTTCCTGTTAACGCACCCTAGCTGGGCTGGGCTAGTTAGGGACTGTAACTATCTTTTTAAAATCGACGGTTACACGTTTCACACTGGGAGTGGGAAGGAAGGAGCATGTCACAGCCTCATGCCTTCAGCTCATTTTTAACTGAACCAAGCCCTGCTTTTAACACTGTAATCCCTGGCACTATAAAAACACGTGACATCAACCAGCACCGCCATCATAACACCTGAAAGTGTTCAAGGTACTTACTTGGGGCTGAAACACTGAGGGAGGAGACAGAAGCTCGCTCAGCACTGAGGATCCAATTTCCCGACTCCACCAGAAGCTGGGCTTTACAGCCGGAGGCTCTCAGCCCAGGGAGCGGCGCCCACGCCGCTGAGCTTGTCCTCAGGGAGCAGGAAAGGAAGAGCAGGGCAGCCCCGGGGTCGCCGGGCAGGGAAAGCGGGGGTGGGGGGTTGGTGGAAACGCGGGCTGCAGCCCCGCTCGGAGGCCAGCCCCAGCCCCAGCCGCCTGCCCCCGTTCGGGTCCGCAGAACCCGCCCGCCCGGGACACAGCCCGCCCAGGGGCGGGGACGGGCCGGCGGCCAAGGAGAGGCAGCCCGGGAGGAGAGGACTAGCGGGCGGGAGAGGGGAAGGGGACGCCAGCCACGGACTGAGGGGGGCCCGGCTGGGTGAGGGGCTGCAGGTGCACACCTGGCCATGGACATGTGTGGCCGGGGCGCCGGGTTAGGTTGCGCGGGCAGAGGGGTCTGGCCAGAGCAATTCAGCTGAACACAGGCAGACTGGCGACCTGGGGGGCTGTGACATGCCGACCGCCCTCCCGCAGCCGCCTGACCCCTTTCCCGGGAGCCCCCCACCTTGCACTTCCACAGCCAGAGGCCCCGGCCCCGGGCAGGAGCTAAAGGCCTACCGGTCGACAGAGCTGAGAAGCCTTTGGGGCCGATCCCCGGCTCGGAGCTGGAGCTTCCAACCCGCGGTCCAGCTGGCACCGACTGCCCATGCGCAGGAGGGCCAGCGATCCACTCTGGGTTCTGCGAGAGAAGGTGGGGCAGCGAGGGAGGGAGAAGATGGGAGGGGGAGGAGAGGAGGGGAAAAGTGGAGGGAGACAGATGGACCGGAAGAGCAGAGAAAAGGGATGGATCTGGAGAGGGGAGGGTCGTAGGGGAGATGGAGAGAAAAAGCTTTACCTCTGGGGGCACCCCGAAGGAGGCGGCAGTCCTGCCTCTGCACCATTCTGTTACCCTTCAAGGCCCGCAGCTCATGTTTTACCTCTCTGATCCAGCCCTCCATCCGATGCTTCTGCAGAACCCCTATGGGTATCACACCCATTGCCCCCACGCGGAGCTGGGTTTTCTGTTGCTCTGGGAACCAGCACCCGCAGGTGTTGTCGCTCAGAACTACCTTGGGAACAGTACCTATTCCCCTTTTACACGGTGGGAAACAGGCAGGCATGATCTCTGCCTTAGTTCCTCTCTCCCAGGTGTTGGGCTGGCGGGGAGAGGGGTGGTACAAGATCAGAGCCCCAGACAGAGCAGACTGCCTGAGTGTTGGTGCACAGTCCCCATCCCTCCTGGGTAAACCACACCCCACCCTAGTGGAACCATCAAGGGCTCACAGTAGTTCCCTGGGTGTGGGAGAGCTATCCTCATGTAAAGGAAAAGCCCAGCTGGGCTAACAAGCTAAGTCACAAATCTAAGTGTGATAAATGTCGGTTTACTGATCTAAATTCTGCTGGGCTAACTCGTAAATCTGAAGTTTAGTGTCAGTTTACTGGGCTAACAAGCTAACTCGTAAATCCAACCTCAACAGTTGTCAGTAACGTGATCTATTACAAGTTGATAAGCTCCAGTGTACTGATTCCTTGATTTTTGTTGTTTGAGCCTTATTGGCTAATACCCCTTACTTGTAATTAACCCTTTAAAACCTCATGTGCATGTCTTGGAGTTGCTCAGAACTTCGGAGCAGAAGCCCCTCTGAGCCCGCCGGCATAATAAATCTGAGTACTCCAACCCTCCCAGTGGTGCTTGTTTCTTGGCTGGCCTGTTGTTTCCATAACACTCAGTTCCAGTGCCCTGCTTGCTAGGTAGATAGGAGTGTTACCGAGTCCAAATTCATTCTCCTCAGTGCAGGACAGGCCAATAAGTTGGGAGACCAGGTGTTGGGGCAAGGAATAGCAAGTCTCTGTAGACCTAGATGGCAAACTATTCCAGTGCCCAGGTTGCTAGGAAGATAGGAGTGTTACCGAGTCCAAATTCATTCTCCTCAGTGCAGGACAGGCCAGTAAGTTGGGAGACCAGGTGTTGGGGCATGGAATAGCAACTTTCTGTAGACCTAGATGGCAAAATAATGTCCTGGAAAACCATCTCCCCAAGTCAGAATTCAGGCTCCTTTCCTACGTGCTTGGTTGTTGCAATCTTCCTGGTGTAGGAATTCCTTGTTGTTAGAATCCTTTGTTCTTGCAGCTATCTGCCTGGGTCAAATCTCTGTAAACCTCCAACAAAACAAACGTTATTTTCTATTCTGTAATTTGTTATCTTTTTATGAATGAAAAAGTGTTAAATATCCTTAAAGGTCAAAGCCTTCAGAATAGGCTCTCCTGTATATTTCAGGCTCTAAGCAACATTGTTTTACAAGCAAGATGAAGCCTAGGAGACAGAGCATAGGGTTAAAGTCAAATGAAAGGATCTAATATGCAGTCAGATTTGTTCTGTTCTATTACCCGGGCAGAAGCCAGTTGAGGATTTAAATCCCTTTAAGTTAAAAATAACTAAAACTTTAAAGGAATTTACATACATAGTTGGGAATTTGCATACCATATCTGGAAAAGCACACAAAGGATAGTAAACAGTGGCATCTCCAGGGAGGGCTGGAAGAACAGAGGATGAGGGTAAACTTCTTTCACTTGTGTAGTTTTGTGCTCTGTTGGAATTTTTTTTAACCATTTGCATGTATTTCTTTTTCAGTTAAAAAAAATGTGTAATGGAGCAAAGGAGTAATTAGCTCAGCAAATACAGCAGCCATGGAATCACTGAGTCATCACTTTTGACTTAAGCCAGGAAGCATTTATTGACTCTCTCCAATGTGCCCAGTGCTGTTTTAAGAGTTCTTTTACTATTATTATTTATTAATATTATTACCACTATTATTATTATTGTTATTTTTATTTTATGAAATAATAACAAGGTATTCCCCACCCCTGCCCATGGCTGGTGGGAAACCAACTGAGTTTTTATTGAGTTGTTTTCCAAGGAGTAGAGATGAGTTGTAAACTGAACACTTCTTCAGGGCAAAACAGGCGGAGTGGTTTTACAGCACTCCAGACAGCTATGAAGGGTTTTCAATAAAGGTGCCCAGAGGCTGAGAGAGAAAGCCTCCAGGGCCCTAAAAAAGCTGCCCAAACTGCCTTCTCCATGGCACTACTGAAGTAGGAAAGAACAAATCTGAATCCATATTTGATCTGTTCCTTTGACTTTAAGAAAACCACGTTAATATGCTCCGGTCTTTTCATGGGTTATGATGTCACAGAGGAGACGGACAGGTCAACAAGGGACCACTCTGCCGTGATCACTGAGCCGGGGAACGGAATGGGCGGCAAGATGTATGACGCAGCCATAGCAGTGCCCGTGCTTCTAGGCAGGTAACCAAAGTCGCCTCGACAAGGTGTCAAATATTTGTGCCCACGTCCTAATCACCTGACGTGTATTAAAGAGAAATGGAAACCTATAAAAGTCCAATACCCTTGGTGGGTACACCGTCCAAAGAGCAAAGTCACAGTTTGACAACTGGCCATCCCGGCTCCCTGGGATTCATTCTTGGAGAACCTTAGAAACCACTCCTCTGTCCTTAAGAAGTGCTGCATATTTGTCCTATCTTTGGCTCAGGGATGGAGCATGTTCAAGTGAACTTTAATGTCTGCACAGATTTGACTGTCTTTCTCCAGTTTCACGTGTCCATTCTAAAGAGGCCTGAGCTAAGTCCATCCTCCGTAAGATCTATTCCCTCCAGTGACAGCTCATTGAGCCTGCAATTAAAAGCCAACTGAACAAGACTGTCTGTCCTCAGCTAAAAAGTTCACCCACCCTTCACTGCTTTCTTAATCTCCTCTCCTGGCTAACTGCAACAGACTAACAACTCCCTCTACCAAGCTCCCCAACTATGTCAGTTTTTCTCCCCAAAGAGTAACTAAGGTCCATAAATGAGGAGTCAACTAGATAGTCACCTCTGAATTCTTAGCATATAGTAATGTTAATAAATAGAACTATGATTATGGCTTCTTTCCTTTAAAACATTTCCAGTTATTTGAATGAGACCTTGGAAGAGAGGTGTTTGCCGTCCAGTATCTTGATCCACAAGACTCTGGAAGCTTTTTCGGAATGGCTGCTCACTGATTCATTCAAACCACAGCTTCTCATTCCAGGAGTAGCTGTGCTTCTCTGCCAGGAGTTTGTGGTCACTCTCGTGCCAGAAGAGCGTTAAACTTTATCCTTACTTTGGATTTGTAATTTTTCCCCTCTTCCAACAAAATTGACTTTCCTTACTGTTTTGCCTTGAGGAATTTTGTTTTCCTAGTTCACCCTTAGTAAACCATGCTTCTCGGAATGGGCTTGGCCTTACATATGATCAGTCATCCAACTCCCAGTGTGAGAGGCTTCGGGCTCACCTCCTGCCCTACTGTCAATGCAACTGAAACTCAGTACAGGAGCCAACAGGCCCCCCAGGGCTTCTAAGGCTCATGTATCACCCAGAATCCCTGCTTTCTGGTTTGTCTTGGCTTCTGAGGATTTCCCCTCACTTTCTTGACAATTAGCTGTGCAGCTTGAAAGATGAGGAAGGAAGGTTTTATTTCTTAATCCGCATTTTAAGAAACTTGTGTAATGAAGGTTTTCATAAGTTTCTACAACCCTCCATTGCCAAGACAGAAAACACACTAGATATTTTCTATGTTTAGCTATCATGTGTATTTTTCCTTTTGTTTTCTTAACTGCAAACAGACATCTTTTAAATAAAAAAAAATTAAGGCCCCAAATAGGATAGAGAAAGGGCATACAAAATTAAAGGGCAAAGACAGAAAAATGATAAGTACTCTACAAGGTTAATATAATACTTATTCTATGGATCAGATCAGCAATTCTCAGTAACAGCTAATTGAAATATGACCATGAGGTAAAAGGTCTCTCTTGTCAGGAGATGGCTAATAGAAATTAGAATTAAATCAACAAACTAAAATTCTAAGTCTGGCGAGGTACAGAAGGCTACCAGCAAAATGTGTCGTCTTCTGGAAAGGAGGGAGGCTCACCAGCTCTTTACTGTGGAGCCTGAGCCCATGGGAGGTCGGTGAAGTGAGCTCTGTAAGTACCCAATTAGCAAAGTGGGTGATGAATAAAGAGACGTGAGCTTTGATGACAGAGATGATACTACTATTCACTTGTCCTGTAAAGTATGTCTTCACGTTCAGTGATCACTACCTCAGCGTCCTCAGGGATTAAGATTATAGGAAAATTCACAGCCTGGGCCCAGACCTCCTCTTTGAGCTCGTGACACTGCACTTAGATGTCACAAGGGCAACACCAACTCCACCTGCAAAGAGCTGACTTCATGGTGCTCCTCCCATAGCCGTCCTGCCCAGGGCCCCTGGTCGGGGGGCAAGGTCTCTCTGCCTCTCCCAGCTCAGGCCCATCACTCACAGATGTGACTGGACCCCTCCTTCAGGGCCCAGATTTCCTCAGTCACCGAGTCCCACCACCCACACCTGTCCTACCAGATACTCACTGGCACTCAGCTCTGACTCTGTGCTGGGTACCATGCTGCACACTGTGCACACGTTATCTCACTGGATCTCCACAGCAGTCCTGGGAGGTCGGTACATCACTGCATTTATTGATTAGATAAATTGTTTCTTTTCCTTGAGTGCATCATCCAAAGTGACACGGCTACTGAGCCACACAACTGGGACTGAAAACCACTTGAAAATTCTACACTCCTACACCTGGCAGCCACCCTAATCTGACTCATCACATCACCTCCTGCTGAGCCTTCTAAATGTTTCTAAGCATTCTACAAGACAAAAGTGATCTACGAGAGCACCCCACTCCCCTACTTAAAATCTGTCAATGACTGTCCACTGCCCTTAGGAGAAAGCCCCACCGGGCCTGAGCACAGCCCAACGGCCCGGCATCTGCGTTCCCTGCGCGGCATCGCCGCCTCACCCACCACGCAGCTCTACACTGGCTGTGTCCAGGACAGGGATGCTGACTCCGTACAACCCGGGGCTCGTCTCAATCGAACAATGATCACCTTCTTCAGTGTCCACCTTCTTCACTGCTGACTCTCAGAAAAATGTTTTCTCAGGATGAAACAATATCTTTTTCCTTACAACTTCCCGTCATTGATAATGAGCTCCACCCAAAGAGAGAAGACTTAATTCTCAGTCTCCTTATCTGTAAAGTGAGAATAACAAGAAAATATGTGAGGTTTTAAGAGAAATAATATTCATGTGAGGCTGAGGGACAATTCCCAACATACAGTAAGTACTCAATATGTGCTTACTTATTATTAATAAGAATATAATGCATTCCAGCAACCTTAACTCAATGTTTTATGGCTATGTCCAACAGACTACAGACAAACTGTTGGACGAACCCCTTTGAGCGGATCAGCACAAGCATACTGGGAAAGGTAAGCGCTGACTCCGGTTACAGCTGCAGCCACCCAGCACTATGGGGCGGGGGCAGTTACTCAGACTATTACATGTTGCTTGAGCATTTAATTGTCACTAATGAATAAAGACAGGTGTTCTTTAGTCAAAGCTCCTGAAACATAAATCTTCAAAGATTGATGCAAATTAGATTTCAAGTACAACACTCTCTCTAGAAATTATTTGATAATAGTCTTAGCTCCTCTGCACATCAAAAGGGCATGTTCTTAATATATCTGACTACACCGAAAGTGTTGTTTAAAAGAAATTAAGATGAAGCCATCCTAAATAAGCTCTCAGTATCATCTTCACAAAGCCCCACCCAAGGGTCTCATTTCTCACTTCCACATAGGTGTTCAGGTAGCTTAACCTGGGTCTTGGTTTCTTATAACATGGGGGTGGGAAGAGTTGTGGATAGATTTATGTTGCAAATATAAACCTAGGGTAGTTGCTGCGTAGAAATCCTAGAAATAAACAAATTGATATATAGTCCTACCTCAAGAAGCTCAGACTTTCCATTTACAACAGCATTAAAAATTAAATGAGAGATACATTTAACAAAAATTTACAAGATTTGTACATTGAATATTTTGAAGTATCATCAAAACATTTTAAAAGATCTACATATATGGAAGACATCTCATGTTGATGGAATGGTAGACAATATTGTTAAAAATGTTAAGACTCCCCAAAGTGATTTACAAATTCAGTGGAATCCCTATCAAAATTCCAGCTGACTTCTTTGCAAAACTTGAAAAACTTATCCCAAAATTCATATGGAAGTGCAAGGGGCCCAGGACAGCCAAAGCAATCTTGAAGAAGCAGAGCAAAGTGGGATGACTCACTTTAAAGTGTACTAAAAATCTATAGTACTAAGTCAGTATGGTACTGGCATAAGTTTGGATAAATAAATCTATGAGACACAATAAAATCCCAGGGGGAAAAAACTTACATTTACAGTCAGTTTTCCACAAGGGTGCCAACAACACTCCATGGAAAGAATAGTCTATTCAACAAATGGTGCAGGGAAAGCTGGGTATCTGCAGGCAAAAGAATGAATCTGGAATCTGGAACCCCATATTTTATATAACAAATAAAAATTAATTCAAAATGGATCAGAGACAGAAACGTAAAAACTAAACCTATAAACTTCCTAAAAGAAGACACAGTATAAATCTTTGAGGTCCTAGGATAGGCTTTGGTTTCCTAGATACAATACGAAGAGCACAAGTGATAGAAGAAAAAAGCAGATAAACTGGACTTCATCAAAATTAAAACCTTTTTGTTACAGAGGACATCATCAAGAAAGTGAAATGACAGGGGAAGGGGGTATCTCAACTGATAGAGGGCGTGCTTAGCAAGAAAAATAAAATAAATCAATACATCTAATTACCTCACCTGTAAAGAAATTGTTTTAATGTTTAAAAGAACTAAAGTGAAAGCACAATCTGCAGAATAGGAGAAAAATTTTACAAAGCATGTATCTAATAAGAGACTAGTATTCAGGATATATAACAAATGCTTAAACCTGAACAATACAAAGAAAATCGACCCAATTTTTAAAATTTCCGAGGATTTAAAAAAATACACAAATGGCCAATACGCATATGAAAAGAAGCTCAGCATCAGTAGCCAAATCAAAATGAAAATGAGATCTTATTTTACAACCACCAGGATGGTTATAATCAAAACATGCACAATAACAAGTGTTGTTCAGGAGGCAGAGATACCTCATATGCGGCCAGTGGAAAGGGACAATGGTGCAGCTTCTTTGGAGAAGTCTGTTGTTTCCTCAAAAGGTTAGAGTTATATGGCTCAGCAATTTCACTCCTACATGTAGAGTCATCCCTTAGTATCCTCGAGGGGTTGGTTTCAGGAACCCCCCATCCTGGATTCCATAATCCAAGGATGTTCGAGTCCCTTTACAATCAGCCATCTGGATCCATGAAGTGGAAACTACAGATATGGCGGGCCAACAGTACAGCCAACAGAATGAAAACATATTCTCACAAAAACTTGCACATCAATATTCATGGCAGTATCATTCAGAGTAGCCAAAGGTTACAAACAATATCCATCCATCAATGAACGGATAAACAAAATTACCAAGAATAGTCCCACAAACTTTTGGTCATTGAATCTTTGACAAAGGAGGTGAGAACATACAATGGAATAAAGACAGCCTCTTCAGAAAATGGTGTAGGGAAAACTGGACAGCTGCATGTAAATCAATGAAGTTAGACTACTCCCTCACAGCATACACAAAAATAAATTCAAAATGGCTTAAAGACTTAAACATGTAGACAAGACACTATAAACCTCTTAGAAGAAAACATAGGGAAAACATCTGGCATACATCTCAGCAATGTTCTCCTAGAGCAGTCTACTCAAGCAATAGAAATACAAGCAAAAATATACAAGTGGGATGTAATTAAATTTACAAGCTTTTTCACAGCAAAGGAAACAGTAAACAAAACAAAAAGACAACCTATGGAATGAGAGAAAATATTTGCAATAAATGAGACTGACAAGGGCTTAATTCCAAGAATATATAAACAGCTTTTACACTTAATAAGAAAGAAAAACAAACAACTCAATCCAAAAATGGGCAGAAGACCTAAAGAGACTTTTCTCCAATGAAGACATACAAATGGCCGATAGGCACATGAAAAAATGCTCAATATCATTATCAGAGAAATGCAAATCAAAACTGCAATCAAATATCACATCTCGCCAGTCCGAATAGCCATCATTCAGAAGTTCACAAACAATAAATGCTGGAGAGTCTGTGGAGAATAGGGAACCCTCCTACACTGTGGTGGGAATGCAGTTTGGTGGAGCCATTGTGGAAAACAGTATAGAGGTTCCTCAAAAGACAAAAAATTGACCTCCCATATGACCCAGCAATCCCACTCCTAGGCACATATCCAGAAGGAACCCTAATTCAAAAAGACACATACACCCCAATCTTCACAGCAGCTCTATTTACAATAGCAAGACATGGAAACAACCTAAATGTCCACTGACAGATGACTGGATAAAGAGGTTGTAGTATATTTGTACAATAGACTACTATTCACCATTAAAAAAAAAAATAAAATAATGCCATTTGTAGCAACATGAATGGACCTGGAGAATGTCATTCTAAGTGAAGTAACCCAGAAAGAGAGAGAAAAATACCATATGAGATCGCTCACATGTGGAATCTAAAAAAAAAAAACAAAAAAGAAAAAACAACCAAACAAAAAGATAAACTTATCTACAGAACAGAAACAGACACAGAGACATCGAAACCAAACTATGGTTACCAGAGGGGAGAGGGTGTGGGAAGGAATAATTTGGGAGTTCAAGATTTGCAGATAGTATGTATAGAGTAAACAGCAAGTTTATACTGTATAGCACAGGAGAATATATTTAGTATCTTATAGTAACTTATGTTGAAAAAGAATATGAAAATGAATACAGGTATGTTCCTATATAAATGAAGTGTTGTGCTGTACACAAGAAACTGATGCAACATTATAAACTGACTAGAATTCAATGAAAATATTTTTAAATAGACATAAAACAAAAAAAAAGAAAAAAGATATTATCAAATCAAAAGAAAAAATTACTGTTTGAGGCTACAACATGGATGGACCTTGAAAGTTTATACTAAAATAAGCCAGACACAAAAGGGCAAATAGTGCCCTTTTAGGTGAACTGTCTCTAAGCGTTTATTGTACTATTCCAGTACATTTTCTGGAGGTTTGAAGTCTATCAAAATCAAAATAAAATGTATTATTCATTAAAAATATAAAATGATTCCTCACAGGAGGGCTTTAATTATTAAATGCAGAAATGCATGTAAAGATCCTGGAACAACAATTTGCATGTCCACAGACAGTCACTATTGTCACTGCCACTCAGAGGGTGGTGCCAGCGCTGATGAGGGCTGCCTCCACTCGCTCCCCTGCAGAGAGGAGTGAGGGCCTGGGCTCTGACAGGAAGGGTGACCATGAACATTGGTTAGACAGAGCCACTCCCCAGACTCTGCGTTACCCAGCTTTCTTATACAAACTGCTCCATCTAACATAAACACGCTACAGGGATGGATCTTATAACACAGGGAATATAGCCAATGTTTTACAATAATTATAAATGGAATATAAAAATAAAAATTGTGCAACTATTGTACACCTGAAACATATCATATTGTAAATCAGCTATACCTTTATAAAAAATTAAAAAATAATTTAAAAATTTTATCACTTTAGTATTCAATTCGGTTTTTAAGTAACTACTAAACAGCTTAGAAAGTATAAAATATTTAAGTGTGATAAGTTTATTTACATATTTATTTACTTTCAGCCTCCCGCTAAAAGAGAAATTAAACAATTTTTTTAAACACAGCTTAACAACCATAACAACAAAAAGACAAAAGTGAGAGTGAAGACAAAATGGAGATTGAATACTTAAATGAAACCAGGGGAAGGTAATGTCATAAAAATGAATGCCATGAAGTTAGGGTAAGTGTTAAAGGCCGACTAGAAATTCAGCTGTAAGATTCTTGGCAGCTAAAGCAAAAAGTAAAAGATGATGTGATGGGTGGTAGAGCTCAGTGGTAGAGCGTGTGCTTAGCATGCACGGGGTCCTGTGTTCAAGTGCCAGGGCCTCCACGAACAGATAAATACACCTAATTACCTACCCCCTAAAGATCCCCAAAGAAAAGAAAAAGAGAAATTTGTTTCCTAAAAAAACCTGATATTAAATTTAGATTAAATACTTGAAAAAAAAAAAAGTAAAATAGAAAAGATGAGTGACACAAGCGATAATGCCCGTGAGATCAATCTGCAGTGGCTGCTGGCACGTCCCCATGTCCCACGTGGGAAAATCTGAAACATCCTTCTCACCACTCAGAGTCATCCTCAGCCCACACCACCCCTCCTCCTGTTAAATGCAGGAGCACGGGTAGGGCCCGGCCTTTGCTCTCTCTGTGTCATCAGAGTGAGACAGGATGGAAGGGGGCAGAGCACAGCCATTCAAGGAAGGCCACAACAATTAACATCAAAATGGTGAAGGATTCAATCCCCAATAGGCCTTGAGGCTCAAGATGAAGAGATATAACTTCTAGCAGAGCTTGAGCTTCATTATACAACCATTGTAATAGTAACATGGTGAATAACATGCCCCAAGGCACCATGGCCATCCCAAGGCTAGCCACAAAAGGTCACAGGGTGGGAAATGGCCAACTCCCTGGGAATCCCAGCCCCTTGCCCTTAGGCTGCTCAGTCTACTTATTAGCATATGAAACCACCAAGCCCAAGAAAACGAGCAACACAGCGCCACCTCGCGGTCACCGCTCTCTCTCCCTCTTCCGAGAAGGCCCACACTTTGTCTGTGGAATGTGTACCTACTTTTAATCTGAGCACCCGAACCCCACAACTCGTCCCCATTCTCTTGCCTTTCAATGTGTCTCTGTGAATAAATCTACCATTACTCAACAGTGGCTTGCTCTTGAAACCTTTCCTGCATGAAGCCAAGGACCCACGTCTGGTGGGGCACATTCCAGGGGCTCAACCAAAGCCTGGGACACAGCCCTTCTCATGCCCCACATCTGTTTTCTTGTATCAACAGGACTGGGATATGAAGGGAGTTCTGAGGCCCCAGCTAAGGGACAGAAGCAGCCCCCAGGGCTCAAAATGGCGGGCAGCCCCTCCCCCAGCAGGGGCCCTGAGGTCGGCCCTGTTCTCTGTGGTTCCCTGTTGTGCTGACCCCCTAGCCAGACAGCGTTCTCCTAGGCCTGTCCCCATAAAACCCTTCTCTCCAAAATACAAGCACATCATGTCACAGTCCTCTTATTCAACCAGGAAGTTTTCAGCGCACTTTTTCCTTCCCTAGTAAAGAATCTATCTGTCCTCCCTCCCATCCCACCACTTCTTTCTTTGTGAGAACTCTGTACTCCTCACATACCATCCTGAACGCAGCCGCCTTGCTAGCTGGGACCGAGATGCTTCAGTCTCACACAGCCTGCGTCCTTTCACTTTCCCTTTCTACCTTAGAAAGCCTTTCCTGAGTCTCCCACCCCTCTGATTCTGAACTTCATAAAGTGCTGAGTTTGCAGTCACTGTGTGCATACCTCCCAGGTTTTGGCTAGTTTTCCTTCGAAAGATCTTCACTAAGGAGCTGCATCAAGAAGTTTAAAGAGGCTATTCTTACATCAGAGCTGAGGAGCCTGCATAAAATTTAAATGGCTTTGAAGAGAGAGTTAACCAGGGACAGAGAGGCCGCAGGTCCTAGTCAACAGTGTCATGAGGCAAAATGTTCTTCAAAGGCTCAGAGTGGCTTCTGAACACGGAGTCGGCAGGGAGGAGATGCCAGGCAGTGAGTGGGGTGAGTGACACTGGGTACGCTTCCCCAGCTGGGGAAGAATTGGATTTTGTCCTAGTTTTCCAAACAATTTCTGACTAACTTTTTCTCTTATTGTCACATACCATTTCCTACGAATTAAGAAAAATCAATGTCAGTCATTTGCGCCACTTGGTAGAAGCTACACGATGCCATTCACAGGGCTGGGATATAACAGCCACACCAGTCTAGGTTGAAAGACCAGTGGGGGTATTTCCAAAGTTATCACGGGCATGCAACAAACTCCCCAGCTTCAATTACCTCATCTCAAATGTGAGGCCAATAAAACTACCAAGCAAAGTGCGTGATGATTATGGCCGACATCTGTTTACTATGTAAGTGCCCGTAAGAGCTGCCGCTGAATGGGGAATGAGTATGATCAACGAGGCCAAGTCAACCTGGTCACACGCGCCCTGCCTTCCTGCGTTGGTGCAGGACCAGAGTTTGTTTAGCTGAGATGAATGCCCCCAGAGCAGCCCCGAAGGGAAAGTTCCCAGCTCTGCGTGGCGAGGCGTGTTCCTTTCCTTCTCAGAGCTGATCACACTTTGCAGTCGTCTGTTTTTACATTTATCCCCTTAGTTCCTGCCTACCCTCCGGAGTTTTGCAAAGCAGCACAGGTCCAGGTTTGTGTTGCTGCCTACTGGATATACTGGGCTGGGAGACAGGCGACCCCACGTCTGGCTCTGGGGCTGAACGGAGAGGGCAGAAGGCCCAGGGGCCCATGCTGAACCGAGGCCCCAGCACCCAAAATTATGGTCTGACTTTGGGCAAGTTACACAGTCTTCTTTACCCTGAGATTCCTCATCTGTCCATGAAAATATCTGCCCATGGCATATACAGTTTCAAGGATTAAAGGAAATCACCAAATTCACAACCTATTCAAGGGTCTACCAGTGCATCCTCAACAGGCACATGCTACCTTTACGACTGTGACACACGCTAAGCGGGGCGGACAGACACAGTGAACACTGCTAAGTGCCTGTTTGTTAAGTGTTTCATGAGTGTTATAATACTGTTTACAACTTACAACAAACCCAGGAAGAAACGAATATTATAATGCACATTTCACAGATTCACCAACAAATTAAGGGAGGTTACACTCTAGTCCAAGGCCCTTTGGTGAGGAAATGGCGATTTAAACCTGTATCTGAGCCCAGGCCTGGGCTACATCTCTCTCCAATCCACCTGTCCAATACACAAGTTTGCACAGGCCAGCTCTTAAATGCAATGTGTGCCACCATTTGTCAATGTTTGTTAATTACCATAAACTGCTCTCAGAAACCGCTACAGAAAAGACAGGTGGACCCACATCCCTGCCAACAAAGTAGAGGAATTCTGCCTTGCCTTCTCCTGTAATGTGCAGAAACCATTCCCTACATCACCAAATTCAAATGTATGCTTCATCCGTGTTTATGTTTGCACACGGAATATTAAAGTAGAAGGTACCTGCAGTAATTCTATCTCGGTTCCTTTCCAAGTTTCCAGATTATCCACAATCAGTCTGTGAATGAAAATACTACAATGTGAATGAAAATACTGCAACCATGTCAGTAAACAAATAATGCTGAAACCAAGTCATCAGCGGCTGCCGCCATCCCCCAGCGAGGACAGGCCTGAAGACCAGCCTCTACAGCCACTCACAACAGTGCCCTCTGAACAGAATGAGAATAAGAAAAGACAGGATACTTGCCCTAGATAGCTAGGTGCTTGTCTAAAGAATGAATCCAGTGAGCCCAAATGATACATAGAAAATCACTAAACTCTTTAACTTGACATACCTGGCTTTCTTTAGATAACAAACAATGTTTTATTGTTCCAACTACCTGGTCTTTGTTGTAAAGCTCCTATATATCGTAGCTCCTCCTCAACCTCTTGGGAGCAGTCCCTCAGAGCGATCTCTGAGGCTGTCATCCCGGCTTGAGTCCTCCCACCAAATAAACATAACTCTTAACTTTTAGGCTGCACATGTATTTCAGTCAAGAGTTTTGGACACCATGAAGGGACCCAGAGCAGACTTTCTCCACCTGAACTCTCCGAGTAACCGGAGCCTTGGTACCAGCAGTGGCCCTTTGTGCCCATCCACCTCCTCGGGGAGTCCAGATGAATTTGGGTGAGTCTATCTTGGTTCTCAGATCTCCCATATTGGGTGATAATCCTGAGTTTTATTTGGCGGTGTATCCAGGTACCTGGCCCTCCAGTTGAAAGATACTGGGGGGGAATAACCCACCAAGTGGAGACATACTGTGTGGGGCCTGGTTGAAAGATAACGGGAAACACCCATCTTTAGGAGACGTCCAAGGTGGGGCTGGTTGAAAGATACCAGGAAAATACCCAGTGGAGACATCCAGAGTGGGTCCATGTTGAAAGACACTGGGGTTAAGACTGAGTGGTTAGGTAAGAGGCTGGTCTAATGTTTTCCTCAATTTGGTTACCTCCATTGAATTTTTCAGAATAAAAGTAAAACTCTTATGAGGAACCTTTCAACTCCAAAAATGGGACCCTCTTCCTGGCTGGTAACAGTTTTCTCGGATGACTGAGAAACTTGCAGGAGTGGTATAGGCAAAGACTTCATGCCACAGATTTGTCCCTGCGGGAAAACCTACTAGCAATTTTATTCTGACAACCCTACCTTAGAATGGGGAATAGAACTTTCAAAAAAAAAAAAAAAAAGGAAGAAAGAAAAGGAAAGAAAGAAAAAGAAATGACAGATTGCCAGCCTCCAACTAATACCCCAGCCAGGTTTATATACATGCAAAACTTACAAATTTAATTGGGAATTAAAAAAATTTCACTCTTAAAGTAACTAACCAGGCCTGATAAAAACATTTTTTGGAATTCTGGACTTATAAAAACCAAAACCCTTTTAGGGGGAACTTGGATTTCTCTTCCTGTGTCCTTGAAATATAAACGTTTTATCTTTCGCTGGGTGTTTTATGTGTGTGTATGTATGTATACATGTGTTTCCTTTTTGTTTTTAATGGAAAATTTGGACTCTGCCATGCAAAAGGTACAAGTATTGTGTACATATGTTGGCCACACAAATGAATTGGGATTCTCAACAATCCTTTGTACCAATTTTCAGGCATTTTGCCGTCTTAACCTTTGTTGCATCCGTCTGGACCATGAATTGCTTTACCTTTTGGAGAGTAAACTTTTGAATTTTATTTAGGCAGCACCCCTACTCTCATTTGGAAAAGCCTCTTCATCTTATTCGTTTAAAATCACTATATATATATAAATTGATGGCCATCTAATGGATCCCTTAATTTGGAAATTCTTTTAAATTGGTGAGAGTTGAAAGAGCTCTCATTATAAACAGCGGTTTTATTGGTACCTATTAAAATCAAGTTTAAAGGTAGAAAATATATCTAATGGTTAATCTAAGAACTTATTTTAAAAAAAACTGGTTTAAAAAGCTACATTTATGTTTTTCCTTTCCCATTAATGGTTTTAGAGATGTTAATAAAATCTTAGAATAATTAATGTTAATTAAGTTGAGTAACTGGAAAAAAGAATGTAAAAATGTCGAAAGATTTTTTTCTTAACGGAAAAAAAAAAAAAAAAGATAAGGGGCTTATCCAAAATGGGTAAATTTTTTTGATGGTTATTTTGAATGAGATAAATAAAATGGAAATTTTTTTATTTAGAGACAAGGTTTTAATACTACACTACGTAAAGTTAAAAAAAAAAGTGGCCAAAGAGATCACCTACTGCCCCCCAAAATTAAAGTTCAAACAAGTCCGTTTTATTTACCCCAGTTTAAAATGTATGTATTTATAGGGATAGATACATATAATATATTTAGACTGTGATATTTGATCAATGACTGGGGCAACAGACCAATTAATCAAATTAAAAGTTGAGAAGGGCCTAAGTTCTTTGGCTCAAACTTGGGGATCCCAGAGACTTTTCTATAAAATTAGATACAGTGAAAAAAAAAAAGAAAGAAAAGAAAAAAAGAAAAAGGCTTCTGGCATTCCTTCCAGAAATAAAAATTATTGATTAAACCTAATAAATATTAAAATTAAAGGTATAAGGGTTACTAAAATTGAGATAAAAGTTTGTAAAATTGGTATGTTTAAATGGGCTTTATATAAACTTTTTGCTTAATTATATTGTGGGATAGATATGTTTCAATGTAGAATCGCTTCCTCTTCTTGGTATTACAAGGCTGGGCACATTTCTGTCTCTCAGAAAATATTAATTGAACAAAATAAAGGAAACCAATAGAGTTACATGAGCCGTCCAATATAATGTAAAACTAAAAACTAATATTCAGTGGCTAATAGAAAAATATAATAAGAGGTTTACCCTGGGTTTAACTTATAACTCAAGGAAAAGAGACCTTACTAAATGCCTTATGCAAGCTTTGGAAGACAAGATAAATTGAACCTTAAAGTTTTAAAACATGGAATTCTTTGTTTACAGCTCTTCTCACTGATACAAAAAAGCCAAATAAGGAGATACAATTGGGCCTGCGTGACAGAGCAGTTCTCTGGGGAACTGGAAGTGTCTGTCATTGTCTTGCAGATCAGAAATGTATATACAGCAAACAGTGACCTAGAACTGAGCCTAATTAGCTCAATGAGAGAAAACTTAAGGCCAAAGAAATTTTTGGCATTTTAGAACCCAGAACTCTGATGAGTCCGTCAGACTTTGTCAAGAAATCTTAAATGTCTTTTTCATAAATAGTAAGCCTTAGTGATTTGAGCAAGCAAATTCAGCTTACTCCAACTATTATTATACCTATCTTATAAGTAAGCTATGTGAAAGTGAAGCTATGAGATCTCTAGCTTTGGTCTGTTTATAAGCCTGAGTACACATTATAGATGTGAGATACTTCTACTGCTAAAAAAATAAAAACAAAGTCAAAGAGCTCTGCTTAATTGACGTAAAAAGTAATACCTTACAAATTAAGTATTTTTAAAATAAAAACTGACTAAGTTGACCTTCAGGTTCACGTGAACTGGAAAATATTCAATATTAAGATAACACTTGGTATTGTTTAGTTTATGTATGTTCTAATTAATATAGACATCTTTAAAGTCATCAATATTAAGTATAATATCTTTACTGTACCTAGGTTTAATGAAAGTCAAATAAGATCCTGTTATATCTGTTACAGATTTGTTAAAAAAATAATAGTAATGTGGTGTGATAAAATTTGAAGTAAATTAAATGCAAATGAGAAGAGAATTTTGGGTAAATTTTTTTAAATATATATTTAAAATGTATGCTTAAGATAATCACTAAATGTTTGGTATCTAAATTCTAGAGTTGTGGTAAATTAAGTTAAGTGATAGGATTTTATTTAATAGCTGTACCATTTTCAGATAAAATAAGATTGAAATATGAATTACTTAACATATGACTTCCTCTTACAGAGAAACTAAAGGTGTTTAGAAATATTAATAAATGCTTGGTGCCACTCTGAAATAGTCTCTATTATTAAGGGAAAGATCTCAGTATCCTAGGAAGGTAAGATAAATGTGTAAAGGAAGATATAAGGAATGGAATTATATTTTGTTAATGAAAAATAGTGACTTTGTCCTGAATCTGGTTACTTCTGAATGGAAGAAAAAATAAGGGACACACATATAAGAGTATAGAAAGCTGGGGAAGGATTGTGGAAGAGGAACCCTGAGGAAAGAGTTTTGTACGTGGTCAGAATTGGCTAAGTTTAGAATCAATTTGGTCAAAGTAAATGAATCTTAGAAGTAAGCTGGTACAAGACTAGATTTGGTTTTCTCTCTGTTAAGGGGACAAAATTTTCTTAAAATATTAATCCACCTTCAGTAACAAATTGTAAAGCTTCTTATGCGACTTAAGTGATCTGTTGTGCCTTTACCTTTGAAATATTTTCTTGTTAATTAGTAAGTACTACTTTACAGTGATCTATACGTTTATCTGACCAAGTGTTTTGAAAACTTTTAACAAGCTCCCCAAATATCAATTTCTCATTAAAATTCTTTTAGTCTCCAGTTAACTATGGGATGCTACAAAGGGTCCCTGAAACATCTCAAAGAGAGATTTTAAAGTAGTAAGTTTCATTTGGCATGTTAACTAACATGGGAAGTATTGTCAAATGAATAGTAAATCTTCTTAGGTTATATTGTATGAGAAAATATTATTAATATAGATATTCTAGAAATTATATGGACTCCCTAACATTCTGGTATATCTGAAATGTTACCAGTCATAATTCTGGTTATTGTGACCAGGTTTCTTTATAGATTACAGTGTAATATTGTTTAACCATGCTGTTAATTCTGTTGTCATTTATAGGCAGGTAATTGTTTTCTTCTGATGATTTTGCAAAATACTCTCTCTTCAAGGAGATTTACTGATTTCTAATAAATTTCAAACTATAGCACTGAAATAAACTGGGTAAGAAATTTTAAAGGTCTAATGAAAACTCTGATTAAAAGAATTAGTTACGTGGGACTGAGTAAACTGATGAATATGGTTAAAATTTTTGATTTTGTCTGAAATACTACTGGCTTTTAACCTGTTTACCAGACATAAAGAAACTCTTCTCCTTAAACTAGTTATGATTCACATCAATTTGATAAATTATACCTATGTAAGCAGACTTAGAACAGTTATCTTTTCTCTCTATCTGATCTCTCAAGAGACTAAAATCTTTAAGGTCCCCAGTGGCTCTATGAGATAAATTAGGAAGATCGTCTCCTAACAGGTATAGGAACCTCAAGGTATTTTAAGGACTTCAAAAAGAAAAGAATTTACCTAAATCTGTTAGGCAGAAATCTATGACAAGCCCTTGACGGGGCTTTCCTGGCCTTAGCAAACCTTATTAACATTCTAGCTTAAAAGTCCTTATTAAAAGTTCCAACACAGCCAATTTAAAAGAGCCTATATGATCAAATAATCAGACTTAACTTGTAAACAAATTCACCTTGATTTGACTATATTTGATAAAAATGAGGGAACTTTAGAGAGAAAAAGATTATATTTTAGTAGATATTAAATTCTCGTTTTGTTAATTGAGGTCTATATTTAGTAAGACACTTCCCAGATCATTCCTTGCTGTCATGTTACATTGCTGCAAAGTTTAATTGAATTATTAAAAGGACACTGTATGTTTCTTTCTGAAGCTTAGTAATATATCCTTGGGTAAAGATCCAATGCCCCATGACATGCGGCCAGGGGATTATACATACTGGAACAGGCATGACTTAAAAAACTGTCTCCAACATGAATGGAAGGACTCTATCAGGTACTCTTAACTAGACCATACACAGCAAAGCTGAAGGAAACTGACTTTCAGATTCATTTCCAATCAGAAAGAGCCCCTGCAGTGCACTGGCCTATAGAGCACTGCTCACCTTAAAACAAGGCCCAAATGGAGAAAAAGCTACCAGGCCAGGATGAGAAGACGACGACATGAGGTAGACAGCTGACCCAAGACACCAGACCAGGCCTGTATACCAATTACTTTGATAATTTCTCCTACCTTTGATTATGAACTACTCCAATTGTTAAGTTTATGGTAAATTACCTATGTCTAGTACTTCTGTGTTACCTTGGTGGGTTTCCCTACTCCAAGGCTCTAACTAGATAGCCCTCAGAAACGTTATTCTAAAAAGGAAATTATAGTTCTGTTTAGGCCACTGTTGATCTTACAAGGTGGGAGACCTCACCTGGCCAATTAATACCTGCTCGAAGCCTGACCATAAATACGAACTTTCTCGTAAGATCACTCAAACTCAGTCAGAAACACAAGAAAAATTTTAACCCCAAAATATAACTTCTTGACTATTAAATTCTTAATCGTGACTTTATTAACGTTACTAGCTCTATTACTTATATCCTGTCTATTTTATAAGATTGTTTTCTCTTACATTTCCAAAGTGTAGCTAGGCCTACAACAAGATTGATGATGGCAAATCATATTGAAGAAATACATAAAATTTATAACCCTGCATAAAATAATTATAGCAGTGTGATTCTAGGTATGGGAATGAGCAACGAAGGGTAAACATTTCCTGGATCATAACAGACTAGTAAGACAGGCCATCCAGAGAACTTTTAGTATCAACAGGGCCTGATAAAAACACCTAACACCTTGAATGGCAGGTCAGAAGTTTCTTCAACCTGAACTAGGAATGAAACTTCATAGCACCCTGGGACAAAATTGGTCATGAAATGTCTCTCAAATTATTGGTCGAATTTAGGACCAAGGGGGAGCACTGTGAATGAAAATACTACAATGTGAATGAAAATACAGCAACCATGTCACTAAACAAAGAATGCTGAAACCAAGTCATCAGCAGCTGCCACCATCTCCCAGGGAGGACAGGCCTATAGCCCAGCCTAGGCAGCCACTCAGAATGGTGCCCTCCGAGGGGACTCAGAGAAAGAAAGGACAGAATACTGGCCCTAGATAACTAGGTGCTTGTAAAAGGAATGAATTCAATGAGCCAAAATGTTTACTTCCTCCCATACAAAGAAAATCACTAAATTCTTGAACTTGAGATGCCTGGATTTCTTTAGATAACAAGCAATCTTTTATTCTTCCAACTCCCTGGTCTTTGTTGTAAAGTTCCTATATAATCCTAGCTCCTCCCCTACTTCTTGGGAGCAGTCCCTCAGACAGATTTGAAGGCTGTCATCCCGCCTCGAGTCCTCCCGCCAAATAAAGCATAACTCTAAACTTTCAGGCTACACATTTCTTTCAGTCGACAAGTTCCAGAATAGACACAACTCATCAATTCTGTAATGGAACACACTGGATCAGGAACCAAAAGCATGTTCTAGTCCAGAAAAACTATGGGACCCTCTTTCTTCCTGTCATTATACAATCCCACCAGAACTCATTAATTTGCTGTCTGCTCATCTGGCAACCAAACTCAGAGTAGAGTCAACTCAGCAGAGTGCCGTGCTGGGGAGAACACCCCGCAGCAGCATGGCTAGCTGCCTGCCCCCCGCACGCTCTGCTGACGCCTAGTGTCCTCCGTGGAGACCAGGCCAACAGAGCTATTCCCAACAGCTGCAAAGTCCCACACATTAAATAAAAGCGTTTTATTTTATACGATATGTTACGTATATAACCATCTCTGAAGACAGCTTTGCAAGAAGCCCAAATCTTCAACATTAATCTGCAAAGGCAAATGCTGCCCCCAGGGGAAAACAAGTCTTAAAACGATGCTAAGGCCTCCAAAGTCCTCTCCAGGACCATCAATCAAACTGCCTGCAAGCCTGCAGCTGCAGGCGTCTACATGTCTCTTTTTAAAGCAACCCCTTCCTACCTTCGTGTGCTACAATGTCCCTCTACGCCCTCCCATCTGAGGGTAAGAGCAGCCAATGCAGAACCTTGCAGGGAAGCACTGACAAGCCTGGACAAAGAGGATCAGAGCTAAACTAAGCCTTCTGATGACACGAGCTTGTCACTGTGTCATTTTACAGATGAAGATATATAGAGAGAGGTGGGGTGATCTTGCTCAAAGTCACACAGCTAATAAGTGGCAAAGTCTGTAACCCAGCCACAACCTCCGGTGTGACGCCCCTGCTGGGACGCCCACAGGGTTCTCTCGTGCCTGCCGGACCAGTCCTTTACTGTCACTCATAACCCACCACAGGGTCTGACACTAGCCTGCATTTTCAGACTCTTCACCCTCTAGTTTCTCAGAAACAAGGCTGCTCGGGACACTGTGTGACTTCCAGCTCCCCAAACCCTCCATGCTCAGGGTGGTCTTGCCTGTGCATCCAGCACCCTGCTCAGAGGCTCTTCCTCCCCTGCAGGAGGATGTTTCCACTCTCCACAGGGACACCCCCACAGGGAAGCCCTCTTTTCGCCCTCAGCATGGCAGGTGTCCCAGGCCACATCCCGAGCTGCCCCATTAGGACTGCTGGTGCCCAGATTTGCTAGTCAGACCAGCAGCCTCAGAGCCAGGGTTTATGCCTGGGTCACCCTGCAAACCTACTGCCCGCCATACAGCCCCCAGCCAGCAGGTCACCTGGAAGTCACAGCAAGTGCCCCACCCAATCCCGAAGTCTCTTCATTTGCCAGCACCGCTGATGACTGGTCTCCAACCTTTGGTCAGTTTTGCACAAAACAGCAGCTTCCACTGTGAAGCAGGGGGTTTTCTCTTCTGCTCACCATCCTTATTGGACAAGTCAAGGGAAACCAAAAGGCCTTTTCTCAACCCTTTTCTGATGACACCCTCCCACCTACAATATTCACATGCTCAAGAGCTTTGGGTCCACGTGGTTTTGTTTCCCATACGCTAAGTGGCTCAAAACACTGCGGGATCCTTTCTCTTTTGAGAGTATTTGTTTGTACTGAGTTTATCGGCTTTAATCACTTTTTGTGTCTCCCTTCAGTGTCCCTAGCAGTTGCCACTTCTTACTCCCTTCAGCAGCCTCCCTCCCAACATCTAGTCTAGGAAATCAGCTGTGATGAGTGACCCGGGGGCAGTCACAGAAGATGGAACTAAGGCACAGAGAGGCGACATAATTTGCCTGAGAAGATCAGCTTCAAGCCCCAACACTGTGTGTCACGTCCCTCTGTTTAACACTTATGCTAAACTAGTTAACTTTTCATAGATTATGGTTGTAAACAGATGAGGTATCAAAATACATACAAGGACACACATCAACTCTATGATGTTCATTAACTCCACTATTTTGTTTCTATTTATTTTATTTCTGTTAAAAAAAAATTAGGAACCTCTGCAGTCAATATAGCAAAATGTTAATGAGTTTTAAATCCAGAATGTAGAGGCGTAAGTGTATCATTAATCATGATTATTTGTATGCTCACAAAATGATTTGACAGTCTCTCTCCCCTCCCGCTACTCGCTACTGGCTCTCACCTGAGCTCCCAGACCACACATCAAACAGCCTTTCACTTTACACACAGCTGAACTCATCAGTTTTCCCCCAGAGCTCCCTCTGCAGCTTTCCCTCCTCAGAGCACAGCAGGACCATCACTTACCTCATTAATCCACCCGGAAACCTGGGCCTAACTCCATCCTACCTTCACAGACATCATTCATCCTTTCCTTTTTACCATCTAAACATGCCTGAAGTCTGTTCGTTTTTTCCCAGTGACTGTCCACTGACTGTCCCACCGCTCAGGTGGAAGCCACCAACACTGCACACCTGGACTCACGAGTCTCCCAAGTGGCCCCACAGCCGCTCTCCCATACTAGACACAAATGGGATATTGTCACTCCCGTGCTTTTATGACTCTTTTCAAACCTACTGTTCTTAGAAGAAACTCCAAGTTTTTCACCTGGTGAAGGTGTTTGCCATGAAACTTTGAGCTCAGGAACGGCAGGACCACCCTCATTCTTGGCCCTCCCCTTTCCCCAAGGCCCAGCCCTCTCCCCCTCAGCCCCACCCTCTGGCACTGCGCTGGCTCAGGAGAACCTGCTGAGCTACACCAGCCTGTATTCTAACCCTGGTCTTGAGTTCTTAGCAAACTGCTTCACTTATCCATACAAATCCAAGGTAGATTAGAAAGATTTTAGATGTTGAGCTAGACTATTGATTTGGGGATTTTGCACTAGCAACCTGCAAGTACATGTTCTAATGATTCTGTCTTCTTAAAACCACACCCAGGTTTTAGTAGTATTTGTGGAATGTCTTCGGAGTAAAAGGGACTGTACTTTAACAGACTATATGTTTTATAACATGAACAACACGGACAGGGTCACAAATGGAATCGCCTCACAAGTGACAGAAGACAGGTGAGAGGCACAAAGCAACAGGTCTCAAAGATGGTAAGAGCAAAGTTGTTTCGCCAACCCCCCAAAAATTCCTGAAAGAACCAAAAATTCTGAATTTTGAAAGTAAAAGGCTATCATATATAGAAATAAAATAAATGATCCTCTTCATCAGTGTTTCAAGATCTGACTCCAGATATTTTAGCAGGCCATACTGAATCCTAGCACAGTAAAATCAGATGGACTAGTGGTGAGTGAGTTCCAGGAAAACGGCAGTAATTCCTCCACTTGTGTAAAGACATACACTCACCTGCCGAAGGTGAATGTAGAACGCATTCTGGAAAAATTTGGAAGCTTCCAGTGTCCGCTTCTGATTGGCAAGGACACCGACAGCTTGGGAGCATGCTTCTAACTCAGTCACCGGCATTCTTACACTGCAGGGGGAAAAGGAGGCCCTCAGTCGAGAGCAGAGATATTCCTGTCGTGTCTCCCAGGCCGCGCCTCGGGGACTCAGTGCCCTGCAGCAGCCCGGCCCCAGGCGAGGACAGACACGCAGCGTGGCCCACCCAAGCAGGAGGGGCACTGTGCTTGAGAAATCCCATCCCCGATGGGGGCAAGAGGGGCTGGTGGGGTTGAGTGAACGTATAAATGCCCACAGAAATATGCCTGCATTTATTCAAGTGATACAAGCAACAGTAGCAGGCTATTTAACAAAATTTCAATTTTCAGTGGAAATTTTGCCATTCCTTTCCACTTGTCCCCTGCACTCTGAGACAGGCTTAGGCTTTCTCACACCTGCAACTCTGAAGCAATAGTTGTGAAGTCATTCTACCTTGCTGCAAGTGTCCTCGCTCCCCGTGTCACTGTGTCTGTCCTCTCTTAACACAGTCTGATATCTTCCTGGATCTCTACCTGAGTTCCTTTCTCCTCCTCCTCAGATCCTGAGATAAAAGACAAGTGAAGACACATGACCAGAAAAGGCACTGTGGACTTGACCGAAATCCACAGTGACCCCCTAGGTGAGTGCTGCCCACCCCTTACCTTCGATTCTCAAGTTTCTGCCCAGGGTGACATCCAGCCCAGAGAGGTGGCCCAATTAAAAGCTATGTGGCTAGGGCACGGGGACAGGTGCAGGAGCTGGTTCCGGGGCCAGGCCCCTCCCCAAGTCTGCTCCCCTCTCCACCGAAGCCAAGCTGCCAAGCACTCAGGCTCCGTGATCTGATGTCCTTCTCTTCTACTCTACTCCAAACCCTTTTCCTTTTCCTTTTTTCCCTAATTATCCCCAGCTGGAGTGATTTATCAATCGCAGTATCTAAAAAATTTCCTGCAGCCGAAAATGAGGTCTCCAGATATCAATGCCCATATGCTGGCTCCTGAAGAGAGCCGCTGGCTAGGGGGACCCTCACCAACACTCACGGGGCATCAGACATGTTCCAGGGTCGGCCACCCCCAACAAGAGTTTGCTGTGACCCCCTATGCCCGCACAGCATCCCTACTCACAAAAATATAGTTGGCCCACTTATCGGTTATTAAGAAGCAAAAATACAAAATTGCTCATGTTTCTTACTAAAATTATCTATGAAGTGGAAAAGGGAATTGTAATAGAAAAGAACAATTTTGACCCCATGTTAGGTCTGTTCCTTTGGCTTTAACCCTGTGCCCTGTTTTCTAGGCTCAGACTTGCTATCTCTGCAACATTTGTAAAAGAAAGTTGCCTTTAGACTGAAATATCTAGGACAGCCTCTACTCCTGGCCGTGATCTTGAAGGATGCTAACTAATCTGCACTTATGTAGAGATGGCAAGTTGCAAAATAGAGAATAACTTTGTTTTATTTTTGGAGGTTTTACAGGGGCAACATGATTTGATCCACATGGACAGCTGCAAGAACAGCGGATTCAAAGGACAAGCAATTCATACAACAAGAAGTTTCCAACAACCAACTGCAGCCCCACCCCTTTTTAGTATAAAAGGAGACACAATTCTGACTTGGGGAAAATGGTTCTCCAGGACATCAGTCTGCCATCTTTTGGGTCTGCCAGCTTTGCAAATAAAGTCACTATTCCTTGCTCCAACACCTCATCTCCCAGTTTATTGGCCTGTCATTTGGTGAGCAGAATGAGTTTGGACTCGGTAACAAAATGACTGCATTGGAGGTAGTATGTCTCCACTCTTTCCTCGTTTCCAATATGTAACATGCACATTATTTATGATCTAGTGCAAATAATTCATCAAAGACAACCACAAAATGAAACTATGCTCACCCAGCTATCAACACTGAAGTCAAAACCTGTCAATTTTATATGCTGTTTAAGAACACAATGGAAAAACCTAACATAGAGATTCGATTCCACGGAAATATAATTATTTCTACTCCTTCAAAACTTTTTCTTTTCTATTCTATTTTATTTTGTTTTGCTTATTGAAAAGAAAATAAAAGTCAAATCATTTTATTTCACGTATTTTTGTTATAGCTACATACTTTACTACAAAAAGACTTAAATTGCAATAAAAAATTGTTCATATATTAGTATAAAGCTATATACACAATCAATGGGGATTAGGAAAGGAATGGACATTTACTAAAAATCCACTGCAATCCAGTCTTTTACAAGCATATCATGGAATATAAGCTCTATTATCCAGGGAGCCTCACCCACATTCTCACTACTGAGTCCCTTAGTAATCAACCACTAAGTCACCAGCATAGAACCATGTGATCAGCATTTTAGGAATAAATGAGGGAATTAGCTCATTCAATTCTAAAACAAAAACCCTAAAATAAATACTGAACTTATTTACAGATAAAGAAAATTTGTCCCCAAAAACGTAAAGTTTCTTCCTCAAGGTCACAAAGCTAATAACTGGTAAACGCAAGATTTGAACTAATCTGCCTGATTCTAAAAACTAAGGTGGAAATCCCATTCGACTGGGGAGTGTCCAGCTGCACAGCCTATCACCCTATCTTTGTTCAGAGCTGGCCTTAGACAGCCTGAGACAGCACCCCATTCCTGTGGAACTCGAGGGCAAATGATAACAATAAGGATTTTATATCCAGCAGTTTCTTAGGTCTCATGTATATAAAGTGTCAGCAGGACAGCAGAAAGTCTCTGGGAAACATGAGTGGGTCCAGACCTTTTTGCTGATTAGAAACTCAATCTATCAGGATAGAGTGACCTTCCCATGAGAGGCCACATGGACATAAACTAAAGGCAGCTGAACAATGGAAACTAGCAAGACCCCGGAACTCAAGCAAGGGTCCCTGCCATCCCCCACCCAGTTGCCTCTTCATCCGCGTGGACATGAAGACAGAAGACCCGGGTTCTTGTCCAAGTTACACTATCATGGATTCTCACCCATAAAAAGGTACGACTCTATGCTGTCGTAAGTTCTTTCCAACTCAAATACGATGACACCAATATCTCAGCAGAATATCTATGTCTCCACTTCCCCTCTTCTAATAGGAGTCTATTTCTGTGGACAAAAAGCAGAAATCCAATTTAAAAAACCATGCAAGAAGCCAGGCGAATTTCTGCTTAAGAGACATTGCTCTCACGCTCAGGGAATGAAAACTCAGAAAAAGTGGTCCTTCTCCCTCAGCAAATGGGAGGTAGCCTGATTTTGTGTGTGTGTGTGTGTGTGTGTGTGTGTGTAAATCAAATATAATCATATCTGGGACGTGTACAGATTATTTTTAATTTCACTGTAATTTCATGGGGATGAGCCAACATTTAAAGTAATTTGAATGTAGTGTTCTGAGACAGACTCAGTCTCTTTTGGTGGAGGAGGTGAAAGGGGAGAGTAAAGGAGGAAAGAGGTAAATGAAGCAAAGAAGTAAGAATACTGCTAGGGAAAGGCAAGACGTTAATTTTGTTCCTCATTGCATCACATACAAATTAGGGACTGGCTTTCCCCCGATGTCTTATCGAGCACTGAGTTGCAGACGAAGAGGCGACAGCCCATTTCTCACTGAGATTGTGACTGTACGTGGCATCTTATAGACACAAATCATTTACCCTGAGCAAACACTCTAGCAGCAGGCTGTAATTCTCCTGTTTTGAGAGACAAGAAAACAGGAGTTCAAAGCGGGTAGATAACTTGACAAAAGTCAGAGGACCAGTAAACAAGAGAGGATGAATTCAAACTCAGATCTGAATGCAGAGTCTCATCTTCCCACTCCCAGGGCTGGAAAATCCTTAACACACAGGCCCCCAGCTCCCCTGCAGTGTTCCTGGCACCAAGCATTTCCCATGGTAATGGTCTCCAGTTCTCACAGACACAGCGCTCTGTGCAGCCAATGACCTTGATCAGACCTTGATCATCTACCTGCCACGCCCACCAGGCTTCACCATACAGGCAGGAAAGCTGGCTTTCAAGTGCATACAAAGCCACCCTTGGTCTAACCTGGGCTCTTCTGTGGCTTCTCCAGCCTAAAGGCACCCATGAAAGTGCTCACAGTTTGTTCGTGAGCCACACTTCCTCTCTCCATCTGTGTCCCCACCTATACTACTTAGCTATGAACATTTTGAGAATCTTGGAAACAAATTTTAAAAAACAGAAAAGAAAGGATTCTGGAACAAGTACTTAATACTTACAATTTTAAATGACAAGTTACAAAGTGAGTATTGACAAACCGAATCTTCCTTTCTAAATGTCAGTTTTAAGCATTTAAAAATATAATAGCAAAAAATTCTCACTTAAAAAATTAACAAAAACATAAACAATAATCTGGAATAAATTCAAAAATAATGCCCATATTCTAAATGGAGAAACTTCAGGACTGTACTGAGGGTTAAAGTAAGAGGTATGAATGTAGAGACATAAACATATTGCATGGAGAAAAGCAGTTTTGTTAAGATGTATGTTCTCCTAAGAATAATTCAAAACTTACTAAAAAATCCCATGAAAATTCCAATCTGATTTTTTTTAACTTGAACAAAATATTTTGGAATTCTTCAGGAATAATAAAGTCATAATACTTGACAAGAAAATTTGGGATGGAAGAAAAGAATCAAAAAAAATCAGACTGCCAGTTATTAAATAAATTTTTACAACATGTAAGATATGGTGCTGGAGTAAGGAAAGGAGATTGACAGAAGGGAACCATGAGCTCAAAAAAGACTCTAGTGTATGTAAGTATCTTGTACAGGTGGGATTTCAAATCAAAGAGAAAATTATGAATTCGATAATTGTCCTGGGACAGAGAATCACCTGGAAAGAATAAATTCCATTCCTGTCATAATGACCACAAGATAAATTGCAGATAGCGATGTAAATATTAAAAAGTACTAGTAACAGCAAATACAACTCTTTGCTCTTATTAACTCAACTTCTCCTCACTATAACATGTACTATTATAATCTCCATCTTAGAGATTAAATAAACCTACAGAAGAGATTTATTCCATTATAAGAGAGTATTTCTAAGAATAATGTCAATGATAAAACCCATAAGGAAGACATTTACTATCCTAAGAATAGTTTGAGCCACAACAAAAATCAAAAAAATTCCTGAACAACATGAAAGGAAAGAAATGACAAGAAAAAGCTCTGTGATACATGTTGATGAATTCACGAAGTTAATTTTCATAACATACAAAAAGCTGTCACAAAGCAACTAGAAGCTCCCTCACTTAAATGTGGGCAAAGGACAAAAGGAATCATTCATTTTAAAAAAGTCAAATGGCTAATGAGTGAAAAATGCTCAAAACTTCACTGGTCATCAAATGCAAACAAAAACAATGAAAAAGCACTTTTGCTTATCATATTGGCAAATATTTTTAAGATATACTAGCTAGTGTCCATCTGTGGGAGAACAAATCATGAGCGACTTTTTCAGAGGATGACATATCAATGGATTTGTAAGCTCTGAAAAACGTACATACACACTGACTCAACTCCACTTCTAGGAATCGTTTCCTTTAGGAAAAAAAATCAGTACAAAAAGATGTACCCATCAGGGCATTTACACAGCACTGTTTACAAAGGTGGGAAGAAAAACTGAAGTGAAATCATATCCAGCGATAGAGAATTGGTTACATAAGTAATTGTGCATTTTTTCATTCCCCAATGGAGAAGGAATTTCTAGTCACTTGAAAGGAGTCTGTGGTGAATGTAAATGTCACATACAGGGACTAAATTTCCAGAAGCCTTAACTAAAGAAATACACATACAAGATCACAGGAATGTCTGTACAAGAAGGATGCAAGTCAAACATTCTTTCTGGCAGTGGAAAATGGAGAAAACTTAACTGTCCACCATCAAGACAATGATGCGGTAAATCAAGGCGAGCTGCGGGTACTGAGGGAGCCGGCGTTTCGCCGTGGTCCAGGGCCTTGTCCACAGCACTCTCCCACCAAATGTGTCCGTGGACAAGAGACGACACCCGCACATCAGGAGACCCCTCCAATCTATCTGAAAGGGCCGGGTGAGTCTGGAGTGGGAGAACGTCCATGATATACCCCTGAGTGAATAAATCGAGCTGCAGAAAAACATATAGTATGGTCTCATTTTTAAATAAAGCATATATACACACACCTATACATTGATTTCTCATATGTGTATATATATGTATCTCATAGGCCTAAAGGTCATGAAATATATATACCAAATTTTCAACAGCTTTTACTCTCAGGAAATAATGGGAAGGGAGTTAGGGGCCTTCCTGTACCACCAAAGTTCTCTTTTCAGTATTTCAGTTAAGTATACTTGGAATTTAAAAGTTTATTTAAGTCCGAAGTAAAATGGACCATGCCTCCATAAGACAGAATGCTACACTGGTCTTTAAAAATCATGCCAGGGGAGATAGAATATTGTAGAAAAACATGTAATAAGCCGAATGGAAAATGGAGGTCTCCGAACAGTAAACAGGGACAGAGTGCTCACTCGTTTTTATGACAGAGAAGATACACACTAACGAAAAGAACAGAAAATAAATGTTAAATTGTTAATTATTATCTCTGAGTAGTGGGACCAGGATAGAATCTTTTGCCCCTTTTTTCAGACAGATTATATTAAATGCACATTATTTTTCATCTGAAAAAAGCATTTTTAGACGTGTAGTACCACGCAGTGGGGAATAATACATGAATACTTACAGAAACAAGTAACTAGGAGACACCGCAGCAGCGCCACACAATGTAGAACGGGCAATCCTGATTAACACCGCTCAGTTACATAAGGATCCACAAAGTGCGAGCACCTGCTATAACAGGGCGTGGTCCTCTTCTATTTGTCAGTTGTGTCTTCAGGGCTGAGGCAGTTCTGAGCACGGCCAGTGTCAGTTCCGGTGTCTGGATGGATGCTACTGGAGGTGAGGGCACCTGCAAGCAGAAAGGAAGAACAGAAACAATCCTCTGCCTTTTCTGTCTTGTTTCTTTGTTACTTTAAAAGACAGGCATAAATAAGATAAACTGTATCTCCCCTACTGAAATTTCAGTAATGAAACCGTGTTTAAAGGCTTCAGAGCTTATATTCTGTCTATAACTGTCTTTTCAACAAAGCGTCATATTTGTTAAATGTTAATTGACTCAGTTAATTAACTCCCTGTTGAAACATTCAAGTAAAGAACATGAAAGGCCTTACGTAAAAGAACCACACCTGCAGTGACTAGCTCAGCTGTCTTGACGGCAATGCAGTCAGCCCCCACCATCCCGTGGCCCTGAGCTCCTGATGCTGGTAAGAGAGCACGCTGCCGCCTCAGATGGAGAGATACTGTGAAAGCATTTTTTGAACTCTACAGTACTGACAAAACATAACTGACAAATCCCAGGCTCCTTTGAAGCTGTCATTTTCGGTTTCTGGCCAACCCAAGTCAATGAGCAGAACCACCCCATTCCCGAGTCATGGGACTCACGTGGGAAGAAATTTTGTAGAAATTTCCAGGTACAGAATGTAACCATCTATATGTAGAACTCTGACAAAAGAAAAGATGAAATACTCTGATGTTGAAGACACTCAAAATATTCTCCTAAGCCTTAGTAGCTGGAAAGGCTGGGCTTCTCCTCAGCCACTTATTTATTTCACAGCCAGTGAGCATCTCCCACAAACCCTGTTAACCTGTGTCTGCTGGGAGCCTCAGGCACACTCTTGCTGTCGATCTTATAAGTCACAGGGCAGACGCGTGTCTCTCATGCCTGCCACCCTCACACAGGCTCGCCTCCTAGCCTCACTGTCTGAACTTGGCCCCATTTTCTCACCTGTTTATTTGGTATCTGTTCTTCTGTAAGCTGCCTGAAATGCTTTTTGGAACAAGTCAGAAGAATGAGTGGGTAGAGAAATGGACAGTTGGACAGGTGAGAGGTGGGCAGACAGACAGAGAGACTCCAAGAAAAGGGGAACAAAGAAAATTCCCTATGCAGAACCCTCTTCTAGTCAGGGAAGAAAACCGCCACGGAGACGTGTGAAGAGGCAGGTGGCTTCGGGCTGTTTCCTGGATTCCATGAAAAGTTCCACCAAGAGAGAGGGTAGAAATATAAATGATAAAAGAAAAAAGCATGCATGCTTGAAAAATATATCTACAATATGTAATTTCTAAAGAATAGATTCAAATCAGCAAGGCCCAATTACACAATCCTTGGGTATTTACAGAAATGAGAATCCCATCTCCAAACCACAAGGCATCCCTTCGGAGCCCTGAGATTCTACACGGGGCTGTTATAAAGCCTTCACCACAAAAGCTATGCTCTCCTGCACTTACGAGGAACGAGCAGCTGTGCTCGGGCTGCCTACGCGCATCATTTGCACCCTACAGCATCTCTATGGGGGAGGGACGCCTAGCGAGCCCCATCTCTGCAGGACAGAAAACAAGCCCGGGAGAGGCTAAGCCGACCTACCAGTTCTCCATCTCACAGGACTGGTCACTCCAGAGCAGGACTCGAACTCGGACCCACGTTTGTAATCACGGTACTACCGTGCTTTGTGTGCTTTTTGTGTGTATAATACATTTGTTTCTGGCATGAAATTATATTTAATAAATGATCGGTTGTCCTGTCTATCTCATTTGCTCACAATCAATCTTTATAGTGTTGAATTGTACTCTTTTTCCGTGGAGAAAGGAACGGAATGAGCGGGTGTTAGAATGAGGTGGGGCTCCATTCTATATCTGTTACCTCATCTCATCCAAGTCCCCAACCAGGGAGAAGGAGCAAATGTTTTCTTCATCTTTTAAAGAGAGGGCTCCACTGATGGTGACTTAACTCCAAAACCAAGTCTGGGGAAAGGGCACATTCAGCAGCCAGAGCATTATCACCTGTAGGAAGGCAAAAACAGCTCACGGGAGGGCTCAGGGGGTCACCATGATTTAATTTCAATCGATAAAACAATAATGCACTCTAAAAATACTAGCATGCAATGGATTTGCTCTTTCTTGACATCTAGCAAGTTTCCACAGCCCACATGTAAAATTATCGTGAACCAGTGAAAGGAAGTGTCTACAGACAAGAAAAATCAATGCCACAGGTAAACTGAAACCCAGGCTGGAGGAAAGGAAGAGAAAGGGCATAGTAAAGAAGTGGGGAAAGGCTGGGGGAAAAAAATCATCACACGGACCCTCAAGCATCATCCAACAAGCATATAATCATTCGAGAGAGAGAGTTACTGAGGTCCTATTCTGTGCAAGATTGTAGAGCGGGTGAAGCAAGAGCGCAGCGACCATGGTGGCAGCAAGTGGCGGGGCTCAAATACACTTCTGATCCCGGTACCTGGCACACTTGTCCTCAGTATAAATGCAAAAAAAAAAAAAAAAAAGTAAAATAACTCTTTTAACTCAAAGCATTGTTAAAAAAAAAATTAAACAAAACCTAAATACCTGGACAAACCACGCACATTGCTGGATCAGAAGACAGCGCTCTTGGAATGGCAGTGCTCCCCAGAACGATCCGTATATTCAACGTGGTCTCGATCACAATCCCTGCGGTCTCCTCTGCAGAAACTGACTAGCTGCTGCTACAATTCATATGGGAATTCGAGGGTCTCAGTAACCAAAACGTACTTGAAAAAGAAGAACAATGTGAGAGGACTTGTAATTCTCAATTTCAAACCTTTAACTGTATGTCTAGGTGAGATTAGAGGCCATTTTAAGTTATTAATATGTTTATCCGTATTTCCTAAATTCTCTACAATGAATATAACTGTTACAATAAGAAAAATTAAAAGTAAGGTATCTTTTAAAACATGCACAAGGATTCATTCATTGGGATAAAAATATTTTAAGTATAAAGAGGTAACCAAATATCTAGTGAAAAAAGACTACTTAAAAACAAGTGTGTATTTACATTTTTCATAAATTGAAAACTGAAAAGCACAAATACATCAAGTTTCTAGGGAGACCGATGCAACATATTAATAGTTATTTTCAAAAATTCTAATTGAACAATGAAAACTCAGGAAAGGGAAAATCGCGATTGACAGCCAACTGCAAACACATGGAGAGCAAAGGCCTAGAAATCACAGTTCCTTTAACTCTGATACTAACTCAATAGAAGAGGAAATTCCTCCCTGTGGGGACAGTGGAATCCCATGCATAAGACAGGATACACAGTACAAACTGCACTAGAATCTGGGGTGATTTTCTTAGAAGAATTCTAAAGTTACAACATTGCTGAAAAACTAAAAACACTGACAGACAGATTAAAACACACAGTCATATATATTATATAGAAACTTATGAAGTCTGCTCCCATGTTGCATGGAAATACAAACATATTTGTTCATTTATGGGCACTGAATATTTTATCCCAGGTAGAATATTTCAACTAAAACAAATAATCAATAATACACACCTCTTGTCAAATCTACTTGTTAAGGTACTCTGCTATGTAACCATAATGTGTCTAAGATAGATCTAAAATTAGTGAAAAATATCTTTGTATGGTTTTTTGAACTCTGCTCAAAATTCCAAGCTTAATTTTAAAATAGATCTGAGCAGTATTTCTATATTAACTTTTCCCTCGTTAAATGAACAGCACAGTCTGTTGTCAAAATACTGTCCTTACAATGATTCACGAGCACTGTATCCTAACAAAACTGCTGGACAGCAAGGCACTATGCAGACACTGTGACCAAACAAATGAAACACAAGGAAGACAGTGACCCTATTCTGGAGGGCTTACCGTCTGTGTCAACTCTGGGGTTTTTATTTGATTGGTTTGATTGGGTAGCAAAATAAAATCAATCAAGTACTTTCTTCTTTAAGCATTCTGTAAGTCTTGACTCTGTTGTTAGTGTCATGAGAAGGAAAGACTAAAGCAAGACTTCATTAGGTCAATTAGCAACAGCCATCACTGGGGAGTGAGTAATAAAGAAGTTAACTGATAGCAATGCTTCTGCCTACATGAGACCTAAAATAAACCTACACTGATCTCTTTTAGGAAAATGAGGAGATGAGGCCCCAATGAGAAAAACAAAAACTAACAAGAAATCAAAAAAGTAAAGACTTTTTCATTAACGATTCCAGGAAGGAGTGGAGCATGGTGGTGAAGAGCACAGATGCTGGGGACAAACATGAGGGTCTGAACTCCCACAGCACTGGGTAGCTTTGACACTGATAAGTCAGTGAAATTTTCTGCATCCCAGTCTCCTATCCATAGACTGGGGACAACAACAGCACCCGTCTCCTAGATCGGTCTTAATAATTAAGTTATTTTATATATAAAAGTTTAAATAAAATACCTCAGATATTAAATATTACCCCAAAAGAACAAGGAAAAAGAAAACAGAGATAAATTGGAGTTCATCAAATTTTAAAACTTTGCTTCAAAGGACACCATCCAGAAAGTGAAAAAACAACACACAGCAGAAAATTTTTTAAAATCATTTATCTGATAAGGAATTTGTATCTACCAAAAAAAAACAAAAACAAAAACAAAAACAAAAACAAAAAGAACCTCCTATAACTCAACAATAATAAGGAAACTCAATTAAAAAAATGAATAGAGGATCTGAAATACATTTTTCAAGGAAAATATACAAATGACCAATAAGCACAACGAAACGATGTTCAATATCATTAGCTGTAAGGGAAATCAAGTCTAAACCACTAGGAGAAACCGCTTCACACTCACTACAATAGGCTATAATCAAAAAAAGGTTAACAAGCACTAATGAGGACACAGAAGATGCAGAGGTCGCAGCCGTTGCTGGTGAGGATGTAACACAGCCTGACCACTTTGGAAAAACGCCTGGCAGGTCCTTAGAGAGTTGAACATTTGGTTTCTGAATAACCAGGCAATTTTGTTTCCTGGGCACACACGTAAGAGAACTGAAAACAAATGTTCACATAAAAACTCCTACAGGAATATTCACGGTGCCATTACTCATCACAGCCAAAAAGCAGAAACAACACAAATGCCTATCACGTGATGAATGGGTAAACAGAGGGGCCCAGCCATACAGAGGAATACTTTCAGCAATAGCAAAGCATAGAGTACTGACCCAGGCCACAACGTGGACAAATATTGAAAACGTTACTCAGTTTGAAAGAAGTCAGTCACAATAGATGCTTCCACTTACATGAAGTAACTCGATTTACATGAAATTTCCAGCAGAGGCAAACCCACAGAGAGAGAAAAGTGGCTCCCTGGGGCTGTGGGAGGATGGGGAAGATAGGGGTGTCTGCTAATGCGTAAGGAGCTTCCTGTTGGGGGGGATGAAAATGTTCTAAGATTGAATGGGATGCACAATTCTGGGCATAGAGTAAAAACCACTGTACATTTTAATGGGTGAATTGTTATTAAAACTGTTAAGAACGAGAGCACCTCGGGCCAGTACCTTCCCATAGTAAATGCAAATTGCTAAATTTTATTACAGGAAGAAGAAACTGCCCTCAGCATGAAAGCAGGAGTTCAGCAAATGTGAGTTAACCAAAATTGGACAAGAGCATTTCACTTGAAACAGTTGCTGAGTGTACACAAAATATTAAGGCATGACAAGGAAAATCAGTTTGACATCACGAAGAAGCATTCTGCTTCAAATGCAGATCAAGGATTCGGCAAGCCCAGCTGCTAGAAATGACCAGAGAAGAAACCTGGTTCTTTAAACAAGCACCAGAGCCAACAAGGAAATAGTGGTGAGGAAAGCAGGCGGCCGAAAATTTGGAACAGTTTGTTACAAATAATTTCTCCACTGAAAATTCAAAAATAAAATGAAAGTGATGTAATACTGTGTTGACCTCACGTGAATGGGCTTCCTCCGGTTCTCGACAGTTTTGTAACCCCGAATGAGAGACTCAGGAGAATCAGAATGGCTCCTGTGAGTCCCCAAATGACTGCCCACCAGCACGCTGACCACCATCACATCTGCCAGGGTGGAATTGCAGAGAAGAGACCAACTCCTGAAAGGCACAGGAAATATTGCCAAGGGAAAAAAAGGCTGATGTCAGTCTTGGGACAGAGGCCCTGAGAGCAGAGGCCAGAAGGCTGCAGGTGAACTGGAGTGGCCCTGGGGCAGGAAGGGACCACGGGGGAGCAGATCTCAATTCTCTTCTCTCTCTCCCTCGGGTAGGAGAGATAAAGTCTGCATCCTTCTCACCTGGAACTGTGGGTTCTGGCTGGCAGAAGTCTTACCGACATGGAATGAATGACTCAAGACTGTGGAAAAAGGAAAGAAAGCGAGAGGGAGTAGGGAGCCAACTCCAAGAGCCTCTCAAATCTCCCATATTTATTGTGTATAATTAAGGAAATAGTCTTTAACAGTTGTGTGATAGTAAACAGGAACTTGGGGAAAGACAGGATGAGACAGAGATTGTAGAATCCACAATGAGTAAAAAGGCTTAGTTTACCTTTAGGGGAGTCATGGGGATAGGGGAACAAGATAAATTCTTTAGATATTCATTACAAAGCAGACCACCAGTCCAGCCAGGTCCGTGTTTTGGGGATAATAGACTATCTAACAGCACACACGCCCAGCATTTATAGCTGAGGGCCTGGGTCATTGCTGTGCAATGAACAGAGTGCTATCTAAAACCTCAAATATGCAAGCAAGGCATTGTCTCTGCTTTTTATGGCAAGGAGACAGGAGTGAGGATGCACAGGTGCTTGCTTGAAAGCAGTTACTAAGCACAATTTTTCTTCTTAAAGTTGACATGCGTCTGGTGTCTGTTAAATTTGCTAACCCAATCATGGGCTATCACATGGAACCATTATGGAGGACACCCTAGGATGACAAATCCTGGCTCTGGGTCTTTTCCTGCCAGCTTCGGCGATTCCAGCAGGGTCTAGACACATCCCTGAATAACGATCCCACAGAACCACCCAGACTCTTAACTCCTGGTGCTTGGAACTTAATTTTAGCTCTACACAACTTAACATAGAAAAGTTTCAGAAATAATAGATATTATATTCTTTTTATATCTCATCATAGAACTGATTTTTCTGATTGCTCTAAGCTGCTTCTACTTGGTAAATCACCTAATTCTGCAGGTGAATTCAGTACTTTCCATTGCGCATAACTAGACAGTCTGGGCCCTCTGACTTCTATTGGTCAAATAAATACCGATACACCTAATTGATTTCATTGTTCATCAATTTCAGCCTGGAGGTGAGGGAGTGTCACTCTGTTCCTCAGCCCACCCTCTACTCTATTCTCTTCAGCAACTCAGGCCTCCTGAATAAAAAACTTAGCATCTCTTTCCCTTCACCTACACTTTCCACAAACGCAACAGGGAACATCAGCCTAGAGAATGAATTCAACACAAATGTTAAAACAAAAATCTACAAACCTGAAGCAACTCCATCTCCGAATCATGATACACAATGACATGAAAGTAAGGGTGTCAGGTACAAAGCACGCGTGAGCCTGACCACCTCATTTCTATTCTTCAAAGGAAGGAAGGTTTTCATGTTTTTTATTATCATTCTTTGTCATTGTTTCTGATTAAGCCAAAAAATAGTTTATGAAATAATTAAGCACTGCAATAACAGATTTTCGCTGTATCAATTACAGAAGGCATTCAGAGGGGATAGGATAACCCACCTATGTAAAAAATGCAAAATTTCTTCCCCTGTTAAGAACACGTATACAAAATGCAACAGAGAATTCAAATTCATGTGGAGAGGAGCAAAAGCCACAGAATCAAAGTCATTACTATGAGTCAATTCAAAATTCACTGGACAAACATGCTCAATGCATTCAAAGAATTTTAAAGGCACACTGCAAACCATTCACTTAATGATCTACAGGCTAGAGGAAGAATTTCCCTCTTTAACAGACAACAGAAATCAATAGGTTGCCCCACCAAACGAGGACCAAACAACAATCAGGTTTTTAACAGTTCTGATAAATCAGCATGTTCTAAACATCAAAATCCAGAAATTTTAAACATTCATTCACACCACAATGAAACAAGCACTTAAAAAAAAAAACAAAACAATAACCCGAAGAAACTAAGCACAATTATCATGTACCTGGATCAATGGGAACTTCTTGTAACGCTGGAAGAAAGAACAGGCTATAGCCTTTTACTTAAAAAATAAAACTACATTTAAAGATAACTGCTAAAACACATTTCATCATTCATGTTGCCTTGAAAAATCTGAGGCACTCGTATCTGATCAGAAAAGCAATTCTGAGTAATAGTATGTTACAATTCAGTGCCAGTTTGCTTTAGTAGAAAAAAGAAAAGCTACTGTTTCTCATCCTGCACAAAGTGTAAAGAACCTTCCTGCCTCTATCTCCTCCTATTTTCTAAGCTCATTCTCCCCAACCCTTCTGAAACAAGTATGAGAACCATTTATACCCACCAATATGCCAAATGACAAAAGAGTATCAATTTATTTGTATAAATATATGCCTACACCTTGAACTGGAAGAGAAAGGTATCAGAAGGCTATATGGAACTTATTTCTACCTTCCTGAAATCACACACACACACACACACACGTTCACAGAGACACAGACATGTACACACTGAATTACTGGGCAATTCACAAGCTGAGGACTTCCAATTTATAGAAGATAACTTTGTAGTTAGTTTAAAATACAAAACTGTCAGCTTTTGAAAGCCTTCATCATCTGCTAAATCATCCAAATATCAACGAGACCCAGTTAGCCTTCTCTGTAGAATATAATTTCCCATGATGGCAAAACAGACCCTAAGTAGTGGATCCAAGACTCGTGTTTATCACTACCTATGATCGTTTTTAAACACGTAAACAGATTCAGAAAGTATGTCCCAACAACATTTATTCTTATTGAAATAGCATATGAATTCAATTGTCTATACAGAAAATTGGTCCCATGATGGTGTTTAAGAGATATTTTGTGTATTGAAATATTTATTTTTAAGTTCAGAGAAGGAGGGTCTGTATTACTCAGTTGTAGAACACCTGCTTAGCATGCACAATGTGCTGGCTTCAGTCCCCAGTACCTTCATAAAAATAAATAAAAATAAGTACATATTTAAAAATAAGAATAAATTTATAAAAAGAGTAAATGCAGACTAAAAACCACTGCAATCTAAGAGCCATAATTTTAATAAAACACAAGAGTTTCTATCAAATATTCACTATATGACAATCACAGAGACAACCACAAATCGCCCCTGACAACCATCACGTGTGATTCTCAGCAAACCTATTAAGAAGACACCGAAGAGAAACCCAGCATTGCGGATGAAGAAACGGAGCTCGGAGGAGCCGGGGACGCTGACCGTCCTGCTCCCCGTGACACCACGTCAGCCCAGGATGAGCGCTGACAGAGCTGCACTGAGGGGACACCCAGCTGCACGGAAACTTGGTGCACTGGGGAGTCCCAGAAAACACTCAAAACTGTTCAGTGAAGAACCAGCTCAAATATATATCATTGTGCCACATCCTTTAAACAGGGAACATGACTGAGACCTTTTTGATGCCTCCGTGTCCTTTCTGCCATTATCAATTATTTGCCCTCTCAGCATGCCCAGTCATGAATTGGACCCCATATGAAGTGCACTCAGATGGCAGAGCTTTTAAAGCTGTTTTATGAAGTTTGTAAGACTCTGTCTATGCCTCACACAGGCGGTCATCCATCACTTCTCACCGGTGTGGATGTACCACATGAAATCACACCTTTCTGCTTTTTAAAATCCTTCCATGTAATCCAGACTTTTCAACAGCAAAGAAGCAGCTCAACCAGAAACAGTGGATAGCTTTTCACCAAATGGACTCGAACAGCCCATCGGACTACCTGGAAGCCCTTTTATTCTATTAAACCCACTTCCAAGGACTTCATCATTTTCTGATTGGTGGACTTGGCCTCTGACTGGCCTACTCTGAGAGCTCCCAGCCTCACATCCGGGGGTGGGAGAGGACCCTGCTCTTCGGGGAAATCAGTGCGGAAGGCGGAAATCTTCCACCCAGGTCCGCACGGGTAGAAGTGCCACAACGTGCTCAGAAAATATACCGTCAGCAACACTGGGCTCCCATGGACTGATGTCACATTAACCAAACTCATGAGAGACTGATGCAAAGAAACCAGAAATTGAATTTATTAATGTAACAGGAGATGTGAAACTACGAACCAGACTGAAATATCAGAGTTCAACTATGAGTACAGATTCTCCTCAACGGCCCAATCACGGGCAGGCAGTCACATGGCAACCATGGACAGAAGCAGAGCAGGAAGGGTTTCTAGATTAACTCAATGGACTAAATTTCTGTTATACGAACAGATCTGCTGCCCAGAAGACATTTAACGCCAATCACGGTGCACTGTCCGTGGACAGTGGCTGAGACACGACTGTGAGCACCTGTGTAACTCTCCTTTCCCTGTCCTTTCTGGGCTAAGTGATGCACAGAGGTACAGAGATCCAGGGATGCAGATACCTCTAAACACCCAAAGCCCATCCCTGGGAGCCTGGAAGCCAGACAGCCAGGGTTTAAATACCAGCTCTGCCACTTACTAGCTCTGTGACCTTGGCCAACTTACTTACTCTCTCCGTGCCTCAATTTCCACATTGTAAACCTGGGATAACAATCAAATCTCCCTTACTCACTTGTTGTGAAGATTGAAGGATTCATTTCTGTGAAACGCTCAGAAAAGAATGTAGCACATTTTTGGTGCTCAACAAATGTGAATTTAATAAGAAAGTGATTTACAAGTCTCCCTACTAATCATCTTCTGTGTTTCATGGCTAGTCTGAGTCCCAAAGGAAATCCTTATTTCCCCTCTTATAAACTCTTGGAGAGCACCCTTCTCTTGCATCTCACCACCTGTTTAAACTGAGAGAAGGGATGCCTCCTCCACACTCCTCTGGTCCATGGAGAGTGCTTCCCCCTTCACACCCCTGACCCCTGGCCAACGGCTAGCACTCTTCACAATAACAGATTGAGGTGTGAGTCCGGAGAGACAAGCAGGGCATATGAAACCTTTCCTTTCCCTCCAGTGTTGGCCACCCTTGGGAAGCACCCGGGATGCTCAGCTCCATGGCAGGGCAGCCCTGTGCAGGATGGGGCAGATCATCTTAAGGGAAGGCTCGCTGTAGCCCAGAGTTACCTGGGACTGCGTGAGTCTCTAATTCTGGGACACAGTATCATGACACGCATTTTCCCACAGCCCTGAAGTTCATGGAGAACGTGGCTTCATCAGTAATAAAGGAGACATTTATCGCCTGTCTGTTCTTCTGTGTCATCTCTCAGTTGGCTGCTGGAGAAAACATGTGTATAAGTATTCGGTCCACTTAAGCCCCAATATATATGAAGTACCAAAAAATTCTGTGGCTTAACATTGGTTCAGGGCGACTGTGTAACGGTCCTGACTTTGCTGATGCTAAATTATGGGTATAGGAACTATGGAACCTCCTCAAATATCTTTCATCATAAAACCAGCTTTTCTTATTTTCCTGTTTCTTAGTAATTGCCAAAGACTGTAAAATGATGGCTTCATACAAAACAGGAGCTAAACTTTATGAGCCCTTTGACATTCCCACTGTGCTAAACAATTTACATAATTTCTAATTCTCACAATTCTGCAAAGCATATACGAGCATCCCCATCTCACAGACGAGGGAGAAACTCAGAACAAACTGACTCAGGCTCACGTGGCTCAGTGGCAGCGCGTGCACGCAAACCCAAGTCAAATCACTACACCCCTTCTTCTATGTACAAAATCACCTCCCACCAAATGACACACAGCGGCTGGGTCAATACTCAGGGAACTCAGTACACTTTTCAGCTTTAAGGTGCTCAAGAGGCCGCTTCTAGCTGCTTTATAAAATCCCGGCTCACTGGTTGCTAACACTGGAATAAAAGACCGATTTTGCCATTGTTTGCACAGCAAGTCTGAAATGTTCACAGCGAGATGACAGAATAAAACAAAGATATAAGCAGAATAATTTTTCCAGGTAGACAGACATAATGGACATTGTGCTATTCTGAAGCACTAAGCAAAGGAATCAAAGCAAAAAAATATTTGTTAAGCCTTCTTTTACAAACAGGAAAATTAAGGCTGTATGAAGGTGCAAAAGCGCCTCCTATGGCTAAAAAGACCTTCCAGGTTGCCGGGAAAGATGCAACACAAAAATTGCCTGTTGAATCAGAAACAAGAATCAGATAACTAAAAGCTTATGTAGGACATACTGCAGTTTGCTTCGGGGAAGGGAGGGGTATTCAGTATTTAATCTGACATTGCTAATACCCTTGAATATAAACAAAAGACACAGGCTCATGGAAACTCATCTTAGAAGAGGAAAGAATCCAGTCCAGCCACTTCATTTTACAGGAGGGGAGACTGAGATCTGGGATCTGTCCTTCCGGCAATCAGCAGCAAAGCTCTCTCTCCTAGGCCTCATGTCATGCACTGTAGCAAAAACCAACAGATCTGTACTAGACCTCTATTCATAAAAGTCACGTCTGTATTTTTCCAACAGTAGGTAATCTAAGTATCTTGCAAAATACTTCCCAAAGAGCCAGGAAATCATACAAGTGTATTGAAATACAAAAACATTTATTTGCACATTAAAACAGCATGAGCTTTATTCTATTAAAAAAAATGACATGTCAAATCAATGTTTTGATATTTTAAAACCTATTAAGCATGCAGAAAAATAAATCAAAATTTCTTTAATCACAAAAGAAAGAAGCTTATTCCCTTAAAATGATCAATGTGGATTTTTCTAAACTTAATAGTTCTGGTCAGATTTCTACGAATTTAAATGTCTGAGTGGATGGTTACACGGCAACATGAATTCTGAGTTGTAACAACACACATTCTGTGTAAATAATCTTCAAGGCCGTCTGCTTAAGGTGATTTAACTAGTCCCTGTCTCACTAGAATGATACAGATTTCATTAAACCTTCATACTGCACACACACACAAAACCCTGAATCCTTGTTACTTTAAGCCATATTCATAAATTCATATATATGCAAATTGAATATGCATCAGAAACAAGCCACCCTCTTTAGTATTCAGAGTTGATACTTCTAAACTATCTGTCCTTGTGACAGCATATTTTTACTAAGCAGCTCTTGGGTGCTTCGTATACAAGGCGTCTACATCTCACAGTCAAACAAGGTAAACGGCATCACTCAAATTTCACAAATGAGGAAATGTACTTAAGCCATGAAAACAACTTACATATTCATCATCAGGAAAGAAAAGAGTAAAGATTTTACTTACAATATTCACTGACAAAACTTTCCTCCATACTAAGACTACATAGAACCAATTCAGTCTTTGTAAATTTTTCTGTCAATAAGCACCACTAGAGAAAAACAAGCAACATCATTAGCAATGGTTGGACTTTCAAAGCCCACTCCTATTTTGCACTATAATCATTTTTAATGTTTTGTTTTTAGTGTTTACAGAGCACTAAAATAAAAAAATATAAACTTTTTAAGTCATTGCCTGAGAATGCAACATTTGTGAAAATGTACAATTTCAATTTATGCCACTCTGTCTCACATTCTCACTGGTGTGTCTCCTTTGAAGGCTTCATCAAACTGAGACCGCTAAAATCGTTCATTTATGGACTCACAGGAGTTCGGGTAACCACTCAACACGGGGCTGATCAGAGGAGCCATTGAGAAAGCATCCTGTGCAGCCTGAGTTCCAGCCCTGAGTCTGCCAGCGCCAGCTGTGTGAGATTTTGGACAAGCTGCCCCATCTCTCAATCCCTCAGCTGCAAAAAAGGAGACACTGATACCTACCCTTAAACACCTGCTATGAGGTAAAATATGAGGAAAGCATTTTAGCCTTAGGGAGGTGTCCACTCAGAGCAAGCTTGGTCATCATGATGATGAGGATTACTTTTAATAAGTTAAGGCAGACAAAAAATTAGAAATCACCATAAAGGAGAAACATTTTATGTCAATGAGCATTTCCTTTTGAATGGATTGCAGAATGTTTTATAGAATTTTTTCATAAAACAAATTTTGTCCACTAATTATAGATTTACGGGTTCATGGACATGTCTCCAGAAAAAGAATTAGAGGCCTCTAACCTGTGAATACTAAGAAAGAAAAGTTTAAAAAAAATCACGGGGGAGATTATACCTCACTTGAGAGAGTATGTGCTCAGCATGCATGAGACCCTCAGTTCAGACACCAGTAACTCCATTTAAAGACTTTTTTTTTCAAGAAATGGAGAATTAAATAAAAAAGATGGAGGAATACAGAATTTTTTTAGAGACTCAACTCAGATTAAAGATGGGGGAAAAATATCCATTTCTCATAGGAAATCTTGAGAACTATGTAAACCGGATCTGAGTTGTCTAATCTTTTAACATTATTCATGAATTCCTATTACCAAGTCTTAAAACTGCCTGATAACCCACAGTGGTGATACTGATCATAACAGCTGCCAACACGGATCGAGCTCCGGCTAGGAATGCTCTGTTCGGCCATCTCGGCCCCTGAGGCCTCACCAGGCTGAGAGCACTAAATTTTGTCATTCATGAGCATCTCGTGTAAGTCCTCCCTTTGTGCTCCTCACTCTCCCCTCACCAGCCCCTCTGAGGGAAGCACTGTTATCATCTTCCTCACCCGCAGATAAGGCCACTGAGGCACAGAGACTAAACCTGCTCCAGGTCACATCGGCATTAAAGGACGTCTATATTTCTGCTGTTTTACTATTGACAAAGGAATCTGAGATATCAATTCAAGGGAGACTGTTAAATAATCAAGTCTGTCAGGTCTTCACCTCAAAGAGCAGATAGTATAGATTCCTGATGTAGGATGAGGCTGCCGCCACAAACTGACTCAGCTTGAAATTAATATCCAAGATGAAGCAGCGGATACACGTAAATATTCACGATTGTCAACTCCGCTCACGGGTCTGGGCCCTTCACTGCCTGAACGGGGGTGAAATCCCCACCCCTGAAAGGGATGGAAGCGTGGCTCTTCCCAGTGTCACCCAGGCTTCACGGGCTGTATCCCCCCACAGGCTGTCCTCAACGATTAAAAATCTCTCAAGATTTTTACACCATGCAAAACTGAAAGACATTTCTGCAGATGGAGCACTTTCTCAGGCTTAAAAATTTTTTGCTTACACTCAGCAAGGGGGAAAATAACACATGACTCTGCAAAGTCTCTGAGCCTCACCACTCACAGGAGTAGAATGGCCTCAGCACAAGATGACTCTTCACGGATGAGAACAAAATAAAGCCGCCCCCAACCACAGGCACTCCCAGAGACAGCGCTCAGCAGTCTTCTGCACACTCACGGTTGTGCAGCCCTCAACACCATCTATTTCCAGAACACTTCATCACCCCAGAAAAACACCCCTGTCACTAGCAGTCACTCCCCAACCCCCCTCCACCCAGCCCCTTGCAACCATCACCTGCTCTCTGCCTCTGCATGTGCCTATTCTGAGCATTTCAGATCACTGAAGTCAACAATATGTGGCCGTTTGTGTCTGCTTCCTTTCACTTAACGTGCTGTTATGAAGGCTCGTCCATGTAGAAGTGGTATCAGCATCTCTCTCTTTTTTTTTTTTTGAAAGTGTTAAAGTTTATTAGAAGTTGGTGAGTACTATCAAAAAGAGTAGAGAGGAGCATAAGTGATTGGGTTTCAAAGGGAAAAGGGCGGGTTGAGCAGTCAGGGTGGACTTCCCAGAGCAGGTGGCCTTTTTCATATTCCCCTTTATTTATTTTTTCTTTTTTATTCACTCTTACATCTGAATAATGTTCCACTACATGGAGATACTACGTTCTGTTCATCCATTCAGCAGCTATGTACGGACGAGGTCCAGAAGAATGAGTGTAAGAGGTGACTAGGCAGGGATGGCATTTAAGCAAAGGGCAAGATGTGCTTTGAAAAAAAAAAGCCAACAAACAGAGGCACAAGGAAATTCAGCGTGTTTCTGAGAAAGTGCATGCTTGCTTCAGCATGACTGCCGTGCAGGGCTGGGGGGGTGGGGAGTGACAGGAGTCACAATGAGGGAGTCACCTGAGAATATTCCCCATGCAAGCAGCTCAGCCATTTCTCCTCCTTCATCCTGTATTTTAGAGCCATTTATGATAGGTTTTGTATTTCAAGTAACAGTACTTTGTTACACATCTGATCATCTGCATCAGATCACCTTACCTCCAAGGCACAGAAAGTCATTCACTGACTGGAGCAGCTCCAAGACATAACGGTGATGGACCAGGGAGTCCTGCAGCATCCCGGCCTGCAGGCACAAACCCCCACATGTTCCATGGTGATGTCCGGAAAGTAAAATGCATGGAAATATCTCACTGCTTGTGCACGATATCTGCCCCCAAATTGCCCCAAAATCATGCTGGCAAAGCACTACTGAGCCTTTTCACTACAAAAAAAAAAAAAAAAAAAAAAAAAAAAAAACCAAGATAGAGAGAGAGAGAACAGAAAAGAAAAGAATAAAGCTAAGTAGGCAAATTTAGGGTCTTCCATTGAAAACCAGCAAGCATCACTGCCAGTATCTCAGCTGGAATGGTCCTGTCTTCAAAAACCACTGCGCAGTTACATTGCAAACGTGATAGACATATATGTATTCCACGTAGATGATATTACAGTAGGATTTTTCTTTTCGAAATTTCCAGTTGCAACATTAACACAAGAGAGTTTATGTTTCAGCTTTAAAAAAATCAATTATCTTCCACTTTCTTAATTTTGAACCTATTATTATTTTATAAAGGGTGCTATGCTGCAAATTATAAACCAACTCTTTGGCTTCTGCCAACAAGAAATTTATGACTTCACTATTTCAGAGCAAGATTTAATGATGCTTTGAGAAGTGGGGCCTGGGACGCTCACTAACAGCTCTTTAAATACTGACAAGGATGTGCTATTTAAGTAATGCAAAGGCTCTAACTCTACATTAACTCAGAATCCAAAGAAACTACACCAAAGCCTTACTTTATCATTTTTAAATTTTGCTATACTTTTGAATATTAAATTTCTTAAAAGATAAGATTTTTTTTGAGAAAGACAGCAGCTGTATTAAATTTCCTCTCACCAAGAAAGCAATCTTTATCAAGAATAAATACCCCTATGGAAATCCAAAAGATGGGACGTTTCTAGCTAAGAGAACATGCAGATCTCAACACAAGCCTAAATCCTATCAGATCTCACTCGAACGAGCTCAACAAAGTCCTGGACTACCCTGAAACTTAGCTCTTCTGTTCCAAATGTTGGCTGAGCTAAGATCATCACACAAGGCAGGGAAGAAGAGAAAAGTCCACCTGGCTGCATCCGTTTTCTTCCAGCCACAAGGTGCCGCTAGGGGGTCCCCGTTAATAAGCCTTCCCCATGAGGAAATTCGGCATCCACACTGCCCCTGCCGTCCCCAAGCAGCCCCGTCGCCCCTTTCCCACTGGTGGCCCCCCAGCCTGTCAATGGTCTTCTAATGACCCTCCCAGTTGGTGGCACTCTCCCCCTCTTCCCCGCTTCACACACACACACACACACACACACAGCCAGGACAGCCTTCCCAAAGCACAAATTTGATTACGTCACCCCCACTTCAAACCCTTCAGAGGCTCCCTGGTAGAGTTCTAGCCCCACCCCCGACCCTGCTCGCCCAGCCTCACCTCAGTACCCAGGTCCTCAATGACCTCAGGTGCCCCCTGACCTGCTGCTACTTCCCACTTGCCTCCAGGCTCATTTTGACGGTTTGTCAAGGAAACCTTCCTTCCCTCGAACCTCTGCACTTTGGGTTAGGTGCCCCTGCTGTGTTCCTAGTACATTCTACGCTAAGACAACTTCTGACACTGCTAAGCTCTCAAGAAGCAATACATTTTGCTTACTACTGTGAGTCCACCCTCTCTCCCCTGGACACTCAGAATTGCATGTGTTATGAATAAATGAATGAAGGGTGTGTCTCAAAGGGACGGGCAGAGCTGCTCTCGCCCACCCCGACCCCTTCTTTCTGTAGAACATTAGAAGCAAAACCAGGAGTACCTCTCCTGAGGGTCACTTTCTGCTGACACCCTTCACTGCCTCTTCTGTGTCAGTTCTAGTAAAAAACCAAGCTCCTCCAAAGCCCTCCATCCCTAGGCCCACTGCAGGGTCCTTCCAAGCAGGGGCACCCTCCACGCTGGACCACACAGTGCACTCTCCCCGAGTCCCCACCCCACAAGCCTCCAGGCCTCTACCCGGGCTGCTCCTGCCACCTGAGTCACCCTCTTGATTCCTTCTCCTGGCTGACTCTTACTCTGCCCTCATAACTGAATGTAGAGCCCATTTTTTCAAGGAAGCCCTCTCTGATGATGTCCTTTAGCTCTTGGCTGGGCTCCCTCTACAGCAGGACTGCTTGGCGACCAACTGGTGTTTGTCCACTTGCTCCTCGGGGACCATGACCTCTTGGAGGCCACGTGGGAAAAAGGAGTGAGACAACAAGAGGGGTGGGAAGAGCAAAAAGCAAAATCACAGCCCAAGTCCCAGATTCAAGGATTCTGTCTCAGAAGAAAAGAATAAAATATTTCATACGTATGTCATTTGGCTCTGAGTTTTGTGGCTCATGGAAAGCAAGAGGTTGGTGTTCTAGTCTAAAATCCAAGTTACATGCAAAGAAATGTACATATTCATATCCAAAGGAATCCAGAGCTGCTCAACAACAGTTTGCAGTTAAAATCAAAGGAACTTTGATAAAGGCAATCTCTCTCTCTCTCTCTCTCTTTTTTTTTTTTTCGTATCATATAGTTGTAGAAGTATTTGTGTAACTAAGTGATGGCTACAGCCTATGATTCTGCACTGGAGTGTTTGGGGCTGAGGAAGCCCAGATTACATGCACTGTGTAAATACAATCACACCAACACACTGACAGGCGCCCTAGTGGCTGAGCTGAAGTTCCAAAGCAGACAACCTTACGTTGCAAGACAGCTCTCATTAGAAAGTAAGGAGTGCAATATTCTGTATTCAATTACATACGTTATATGGGCCATTAAGCGATAGTGCATCTTGTCTAATGAAACCCCAAAATAAATTGTTAACGTCGATTTTCTCCATCTGACCCTTCTTTGCTAACTTTGGATATCCAACCCTCACTCCATACGGAAAGCTCAGATCTACGCTGCAGCAGGTTACATCCCGTGGAAGAAAGCCTATCAAGGGAGAACTGGAGAGTTTCCCTTCAGAAGCTGCTAAGTCTGGTTTTGCACCTGTACGTCATTTGCAACCACGTCAGCGTCAAAGGAGTAAGACCTTACCACTGTGGGGAGAAAATCACTGCGGTGCTTCTGAACCATTAAAGAACACTGAGCTTTGTGAAACAGTCCTGAGGCACTTAAATCGTACTTTTTGTGAAAGGCTCCAAAACTGACCCAATTCACCAATCCAGGTACAACAGGGAGGTACTGGAATTAGTAGATAGAACATGCCCTTGAAGTCTGACAAGGCCCTGCTTGAATCCTGCTACAGCATTGACTAGCCGCTAAACGGACCAATCCCTTAACCCCTCTGAGAAGGCTTCCCAATCTGCAAAAGGGGGCTGCCACCGCCCACGTGGGAGACATGGATGTGAATGCAACACGCAAGTAGTGCGGCCGACTGGTACCTGACACGAGGCCTGGCTAGTTTCCCTCCGCTGCCCTTCTCCCCCTTTAAACTTGCATTGTTCCCCCTGGTAAGGGTCAAGCCCCCGGACCAGACTGCCCGATTCTTCTGTGTATCCCCGGATACATGCCTTACCTTTAGGAGGCCAGAAAAAGAACTATCTCCTCCAACGTCACTATCAATGTTCTTAAGAGTCTGGGTTTTTTTAACTCTATTTTGCAGGGAGACTATTCCAGAAATGTCCAACCACCATTCTCCACTTTGGCTCCTCTCCCAGCGCCCGTCCATTCTCACCTCAAATCTTCTGTCTGCTGGCCTTTTGTTCGTGGGAAAGAGAGTCCGCTAGGGTGGAAACTCCCTAGGCCTCTGTCCCTCCCTCACAGGTGAGTGTGACTACCTTCTCCCCACTCCCCACTCCGACTCCAGATTCCGAGGAGGTTCCCCTCCCGGACCATGCAGCCTCTGCATCATCCCAAGACACGCACGCGTGGCCACAACCCTCCCTTCAGATTTCTTCCTGGGTGGCCCTGCCCACCCCCAGGACCCTTAAGGATAAATGCCATTGCTCTGAAAATCCCAAACGCCACTGACTGACACACCAAAGCTGCATGGTCTGGGCTTTCCTCCAACCCAGACACAGCCCTGCCCCGCCTCAACCTCAGTCTGCACCTCTCGAGATGAGCTCATCCACCTGCACGGCTGTGAACACCAGCTAAGAATGACGACTCCCAACGTGTATCTGTGGTCCGGCTCCTTCACCTGAGCCCCAGGGCCATAGACCCGAGTGCCTCTTTGAAGTCCTAACTTGGATGACAAATGGAATCTTAAAAATGCCTCATGTCCACCATTTACTCTAGAGTTCGATTCCTGGCAGGTACCTCCCAGGCTCCCGATTTTAGTAACAGACCCAGAACCCACCTAGGTGTTTGAGGTCACATTCAATTTCCCCTGTTCCTCCCCCCGGCCCTGCCCTGGAATCAGTCCTGTCATTTCTATCGCTAAGCCAGTCTCAAGTCTGGTTCTGCAAGGACCACGGATGGAACCCCACAAGCTCATAGCAAGGTACAGTGCGTCACAGTCCTCCGAAGAGAGCTCCCTGGAGGGGGAGGCATCTCCTGCCGCTGGTCACCTCAGAAGGCACTGGATTCTCACAAAGGAGGCCCAGGAGAAAGAACTCAAGTTTCTCCTGTGGTCTGAACTTTGAAGGGCCCGAGGTTTGGGGCAGTTCCGAGTTAGCAGACACACCTTCCAGTGAGCAGATGAGGATGGGGGAACCCAGGCAAGGCTGTTCTCACTCCGACCCCTGGGCTATCGAGAGCCACGGGAAAGGCCTGTGTCCAAGGCACAGCCCAGCCTTCACAGATCCCAGCCTGCATTTGCCAACCCAGATAGCCTAGACACCTACTTGCTACTCTTACTTCTGTTCTGTTCCCCCCCAGAATGTGATGGACTCTTTCAGAAAGCCTGGCCTGTCTCAAGCGAGACCAAGTCAGTGAAGGATGAAGTGTCCACAATTGGACCAGGGCATGAAAGGAGAAACAAGGTCTCATGGCCAGCATGACGGTGGAGGCCAAACCCTTTCCCCGGTTGAGATGAACCAGGGTGTGGGTGAGAATGCAAGGTCACTTCACGGCTGACTGGGGTGTTGGAGGCTCACTACCGCAAACTAACGACACGGCCGTCAGTGGTTGACGTCAGCTGCAACAGACACGGAGTCAGCTATTTACTGCCAACATGGGTTAATAGTAAAGGCTGGTACAGGGAGGCCTGCATGGCTGCTGAGGCAAACCACAGACCCGGCTCTGAATGCCCACTGGCTGGAGCAGAGAGGAAGCTACGGTCCCCTTTAGCGGTCCCTGTGTCCACCAGATCCAAGTGAGCCAGCTACTTAGGAGAAGGCCATGTTGTTCTGATACTCAGAAATACCAGCCTCGTAAAGGGAAAATAATAGTGGCATGGAGTTTAGACCCGCTCCTGCCTCTCTATGAAGGCAAAGTAAAGTAAATGGCACGGGGAAGGTGAATGCAAAAACAAAAAACAAAAAACATAAAACCGGTGACTGCTTCCTCCAACAGCATCCCCTGCAGCTGCTCATCTCCGAGCCTGCCACTTTCTCACCAGTGACCACCGGCCAGGAAGCTCCGTCACGCACGTCACACAGCAACAGCCCGGAACCTCGTGCCAAGCACGCTTTTGTGTGAAAGCCAGAATCAAGGAAGATGCTGCAGATTTTGACTTTCCAAGTTTAAATACTCCATGAAAAATATCCCTCAGCAGCCGCCTAAATCAATTCGCATCTCACTTCTTCAAAACAATCAAACAAATTTAATAAGGGCGCATTTGTCACCAAACATAAGGAGGACCAAACTGGTTCCTCAAAGCAAGGATTTTAACAGGTATCAAACACCAGTGGGTGATGTGCTAACAAAGCAAAAATTCCAAAAAACTAGAAAATATAAAGATGACTTGGATAATATATGGATCAAGGCAACTGTTAAGGTTTTTGCTTTTTAAAGCGATGGGGACAGCACGGAGGACAATCTGGCTATTTCCAATGCAGGGTGTGCACAGTCCACTTTTCAGACGCAACAACATGCTCACAGGGCGGTACAAGATAGAAAGGGAAATAGAAAAAGGAAAAGAGGAACAGCGAAAATTAGAAACACATGAGAACAAAAATAACTGACAGCAATTACAAGAGTTTAGGTGAGTTTGGTGAGGACAGGGACGAGGGGACGGTGAGACCCACCCTCACCTATTGTTCCAGGGAAGGCAGGGGCCTGAGGCGAGCGGCGCTGCCGGGGGACCCCAACGTGGTCAGCGCCCCAAACCTAAACTTCACCTAGATGCGTGTAGACAGCTTTTGAGCTACAAAATGTGGTCGCATTTCAAGCTGGACAATTTTACTCACTCCCACCTAGAGTAACAGGAGAGAATTAGGCTCTGTTCCTGCACCAAAGCATTGTTTAAAAAAGTAATGACTGTGGAATAGTAAAAGCAACAATGGAGTAAAAGTGACTGGAGGAGAGCGTACTTGACCCGAGCTCACTGGCCGCGTTATCTCACTGACGTTCAAATGCTGGCTGAGCCCTTATGGTACCAAAACAGACAGACCCACCAGGAGGGATGTTTAATGCGCTGCTGTATTTTGATGCCGAGAGCCATGCCTGGTACACGAGGTTCTGGATAAACAATGGTGACAGTGTCAACCACTATGGGCTAAGCACACAACCAGCTACTCCGCCAAATCCCAAGGACACACTTCAAAAGGCAAAAACAAGCTGGCATTCTCTGGTGGGTCTGCAGCCTCAGAGCCAAGCAGTTGCTGAGCAAACATATCACCAGTGCCTCCTGTGACAAAAGAGGAGGCACTGGCCAGGGGGCTGGGGCAGGGCTCCAGGCTTCCACTGCTCACCCACCATTCTGTCCAGGGGGAGAAGGTGGTCCCTGCTTACGTTGCACCGATGCACCTACATTCACTGACGCCTGGGGACTGAGCAGGAGGTGACAGGTGACGGGAATGGAGCCAGCCTGGGAGTGGCACGGTGCTGGCATCTGTGCCCTCAGCTTTGCCCAGACCACTACATCTGCCAGCTCATCTACAAGAAGCAGAAGGGGAGAAAGCCGTGTAGATCACAGGGCCCTGCGAGGACAAGTACAGGTCATGGCCACGATATGCCTCGCCCCTTCCTTAAGCCACAGAGGTATGTCCGGGGAGGAAGTGAAAATTCATCCAGAGCCCGCCAGGCACCACAAGCAGGTGGGACTCGCGTCCCCTGTGCCTGTCACTCACAGGACTGGTCTGGACTATCTTTTTATCAATTCTCTGGCATCTTCTCCTCCAACTTACCAACAACCAGAAAGTAGAATCTGATTTTAGACTCACAGAGAATCGCAGAACACCTCCTCCACTTCGGGCCCGGCAGCACGTGCCAGGTCCTCCGACCGTCACCTGTGGGACCGCCATGAGCCCTCTCCAGAGTCAAGGCCCGAGGCCGTAGGCCGGGGGGACACAGATTCCCACAATCTCCCCAGCAAAGGGGGACCACCTCTCGGCAAAGGCATCACACCCTCTTCTGCCTGAGGGACATCTCGATAGATACACAGGGAAACAGAGCAGAAGGTGGGGGGTTAGGCAGCCCAGAAGAGCTCGTCTGCACTTCCAAGGCAAAGTGGGTCCGTTGACCTAATCACAGGGACAAAGTGAGGACGAATCTTTCCCTGCTGTGCCCCATACTCCGTGACACGCCTTTCCCTGCGTAAGGAGCTCATTTGGAAGCCCCTGGCAGTGTTTCTGTTGTCCTAAATTGGCATGGTGGTTGTCAGGCAGGGAGAGAGGGCCTGAGCCGTGCAGGTGCTGGACCTGGGAAACAGGAGACACTGGCTCCACCCCCAGCTCAACCAGCGCCTCATTCTGCATCTCAGGATTCAGCATGACATCTATAAGCAAAGGAATGAGACTGTCCCAGGAGAGGCTGTCCAACAGGAATGAAATGTGAGCCATGTAAAGAAAGTTTCCCAGTTGCCACATTTAAAGAGGTAAGCCCCCCCCAAAAAAACCCCTAGAAACTGATTTTAAGAACATATCTTACTTATTCTACTGTATGTAAAATACTATCATTTTGACATGTAATCAATAAAGAAAGTAACAAGATAGTTTACATTCTTTTTACTAGACAAGTCTCAGCGTCTGATGTGCATTTGACCTAGAGCACATCTCAGCTCAGAGCAGCCTCCTCCCCAGCTCTCCTAGCATCAGTGGCTTTGGCTACTCTATTGGACAGCAACTCCAGGGGTCACACCAGGGTAATTGGCTGAAAAGCGGGAGTAAGTGTCCATAATAACCCTAAAAGAATCTCTCTGAAACAAAGGCGGATTCACTTTTAAACGTCTGAAAACCGGTGGGTTGCTCCTCCCTCACGCCTTGGCTACAAGACAGCCCTCCTCCTTGCTGATCCCTTTCTGGGTGTAGGGAAGCAACCCTTCACATAGCCAGGGTGGCCGGGCATCCAGGTAGACTTTCCTGCTCTCTGTGTCCAGTCCCACGAAGTCCTCATTCTCAAACAGGATGTAGAGCAGGAGGATCTTGTCCCCAGACTTGTCGGATGCACCGTCCAGCCACTTGGACTTGAGCATGATGAAGAGAGACTCAGTGAAGTCCTCGATCCTCTTCTCCACCACCCTGCAGTCCTCGTAAATTGAAGGCCACGTCGGTGCGCGGCTCCTCGGCCACCTCCCCATGCAGCACAAAGACAAAGAGCCGAGAGTCATAGAGCGTGGTGCCATACAGCTCCTCTGCACGTGGAGCTTCTCGAAGGTCTTGGCCAAGAGGCAGTCGGTAATGGTGACAAGGCCCACGACCTTGTGGTGGGTCTGGAAGTCGCTCCACCCATTCTCGGGTGCATAGTGGTTACTTTAGTGGATACAGAGTGCCCACTGCGAGCCGCACGGGCTGATCTGTCTCACCAAGGAGATTCGCTTATAGATGCACAACAAATTCTGCTCTGAGATGATCCCCACGGGTTGGACCACCACGGGGATAGTCTGGTGGTCCTCAGCACAATGCACGTAGTCAGGGATGTTCATGTTGCAGGCCCTGACGAGAGGGAAGAGGAGACCGAGGTACATACTCTGCTGCGGGCTGCGGGCCTCACTGGGTTGCGGTGACCTGGTGTGTACCAGTCAGAAGGCAGGGGAAGCCCAAGCAAAGCCGGGGGTACAGTTTGTCCTCAGCGTCTGCACATGGCTAACGCAGCTCAGATCACATTACGCAGCTTTTGGTCTAGGCCTCCGCCCTCTGCAGAAAAGGGTCATTTCTTGTTTTCTGTTTCCAAGCACCTAGCCAGGCCCTGATGCAAAGTCAATGCTCAAAACTGCTGAATAAAGGAATGAATAAAGGAACTGCTTCCACACCCCTCAGCAGGATATAATGCAAAGAAACACAGTAGGATCAAAGACCTGGATTTCAACTCCAATTTATTTGAACTCCTAAGCTGCAGAATACTTGATAAGAAAACTTGCTTTGGGGAGGAGGGTACAGTTCAGTCGTAGAGCACATGCTTAGCATGTATGAGGTCCTGGGTTGAATCCTCAGTACCTCATTTTAAAAAAAATGAAACAAATAAATAAACCTATTTACCCCCCTCAAAAAATATTTTTTGAATTCCAAATTCAAGAAAAAAAAAAAAAACACCTTGCAATTGACACAACATTGTAAACATGAGTATACTTCAATTAAAAAAAAATCCTTGCCTTACAAGAATATATCTGGATTATGGAAGTTTACAAATGTAAAATGCCTAGGGTCCCACCTGCATAAGAAGAAGGAACTGTACAAATTTACTATCCCTCATTTATGAGCTATATTTCCTTTGGGGGGTTTATAACCTCTCAGAGCTAATTTTCTCAGATTAAAAAAAAGAAGGAAACATTACCGGATTCTCCATACTGCTGAAGAATCAGATAAACCTATGATAGCATCTGACCCACAGAGTTTACTCAATAAATGCTTGTTGAATGAATGAATAAACAAGCAAAGTGAATGCTGCTCCCTGCCACAGAGCATCATGATGGTACTGCCTGGAATTCCCAAGCCCACGTTTCACCCGACTCTACACTAACCATGGGTGACCTGGGCAGGCCTGTGTGCTCCTCTTAACCCCAGTTTAATCATGAATAGAAATGAGGGCAATAACACAAACCTCAAAGGGTTAGTGAGTCATTACTGAATTGTATCCCAACTTTGCAAGATGGAACTTTTAAAGAAACTTGGGCAAAAAGTCCGTAGGCCCTCTCCATATTATCTCTTACAACTACATGGGAATCTACATTATATCTCAAAATAAAAAGTCTAATTTATTAAAGAGGCTACTGAGGTTAAATGAGCTCACTGTCTCAAATAAGGAACACACAGTACAAATAGGTCAATGCCCAGCCCATGAGATACACTCAGTAAACATTCCCACTGAGCCCACTGGTCCCTCCAACTTCAGAGCACGATGATGTGTCCTCATGGCCAGAGGCCCCTGCACCTGAAACTAACAAAGCTAATGGTCCCCACTTTCAAGAGCACCTGCCACCACCGTAGGTCTAATTTTGTACTTGTAATTTTTTTCTTTTTATTAAATAGAAAAACGTAATTGCATAGCCTTCAGGTCACCAAAAGCTGACTACAGAGATCATGATGGCAGCCCTTCTTCGTGAAACAATAAAATGAAAAGCCATTTCCACAAGATCTCTGTGTAAATCTACTAGGGAACTTCATCCTGGACTGAGAGGAAGAGGACTGGGGAGGAGGGGGCAATCTGCGGCACACAGACCCATGGGCCACCTGTCCCACGACGGACTTTAGACCCAACACTCACCCTCAAGGAACTTCAAAATAGACACAGACAGAGTGCTGTGGACAAGATTTTTTTTTTTTTAAAGAAATCCCAGATTCTCTCGCAGGTTTTGTTTCTACCGAGAAACAAATGTCTTATGTGTATAAGGTTTCACAAAAGACTTAAATTAATATCACCCCAACTTGACGCATTAAGAAACTGAGGGAGAGAGGTTTATCACATTGTGCAAGATTAGAGAGAGGCAAAAAAAAACAAAAGATTAGAGAGAGGCCACGTCGGACACTGTATTTAAACCCAAGCCCCTGTTCCAGTGCTCACACTAGAAAGTGGGATATACTGCCCCTTTCCTGCCCTCTCCCTGCAATAAATGTCTGAAGAGTCTTTTCTGTGCCACCTGGAATCACAATCACTTCAATTTTCCACAAAGAGCTATGTCACTCCTTGGAGGATGTGTCAAAATCTGTATGTTGAATGGGAGGAGAGATTTGTATATTCGGTTTCTCAAAGGAAACATGGCTTAAAAGAAACTGAAAAGCACTTTTCTAGTCTAAGTCTTCATTGTGCAGAGAAGGAAACGGAGGCTCAGAAGAGATGAGGAAAGGGCCTTATTAACAAATATTGCCTCAGCGCAGCACCAAGCCAGCCTTGGGCACTTCTGGGGGAGGATCTGGAAGGCCCAGGAGAATGAGTCTTAGAAAACGGAAAGAGAAGAAGCATACAAGGCCCCGTCTCTACACCACCATACCATGAAGTTCCACCAAATTACCCAGTATGGGTGCAGCCAACATTAAGGTGGGCTAAACAGGTTATAGAAACCTGGAAGTCTCAACCATAGTGGAAATTCCAACGTTTACTATGTTTTGTTTCCCAGTTCAAGCATCAGCTCAGTGGGCACTCTGTACCAGGCACTACATGAGGCCTGGAGTTCTCCCAAATACACAACTCTTATATCACGTGTGCAAACCACACACAGGCCCACCAGAAGGAAAATGCCCACAGATAAGGTGGAATTACTGAAACTGAAAGCAGCCAACCAGCATATATTACTAGCAAATACGGTGCCGCTAGAAATAGACTCATGGACATAGAAAGCAAACTGTGGTTAGCAGGCAGGAAAAGGGGGATTAACAGATACACATTAATAAATATAAAATAAATGACAAGGACCTACTATATAGCACAGGGAACTATGTTCAATTTCTTGTAATGAGTTGTACTAAAAACAATCTAAACATATGTAGATACATATGCATATGTTTATAACTGAATCTCTGCTGTACATCTGAAACTAACATTCTAAATTGACTACACTTCAATAAAAAATAATTTTAAAAAATAAGTAAAAATAAAAGCAACGCCATTTAGAAAAAATAAAAGAATACTCTGATCCCCTTAGCTGTAGGCGCTGGAGAATTCTGGTTACAAACACCAAGTCCACTGGATCACTCCAACACTGGCTGTCACTCTTTCTGACCATCAGAGAGTCACTTGGCTTCAGTGAGTTTACTTTTCTCTTCTGTGAAAGGCTTCAGTTGCAACTAACGATGTATAGAATCTCATCATTCACAAACCCAACAATTAAAGAGGACTTCCCATGGGCCAGGCTCTGGAAATATGAAAATATAGGGTCCGAGATATGTTCATGGGTAGAAGAAATTTATGCCATAAAGTCATCTTCTTGCTTTGATAGACAGATTCAATACAATTCTGTTTAGAATTCCTACCAGATTTTTATGGGTAACAAGATAATTTATGGTCAGGAACAACCAAGAAACTTCTTTAGAACCAGCACTGGGAAGGGGTGGATAGGTCATTCATTTCCACTGGTCTTTCTGAAGTGATGAAAACGTTCTGGAATATTAATGGTTGCACCACTGTGAATATGCTAAAGCTGCTGAATTGTAGCATTTAAGTGGGTGGACTTCATGGTGTGTGAACAATATCACAATAAAGATGTTAAATGAAAAAATATTTCTTGACAATTATTTTTCCCTCTGTACTACTAGTCTGCCCCACAATTTAAGAAGAACAAAAAAACCAAAACAAACCAAATTTTGCCAGGAGCTCTTTAGGACTGCAAAGTCCCTGAGTCTCCAACGCCTCTGGTGGTGCTGTTCCTGTTAACACACACTAGCTGGGCTGGGCTAGTTAGGGACTGTAACTATCTTTTTAAGATCGACGGCCACACGTTTCACCCTGGGAGAGGGAAGGATGGAGGATGTCACAGCCTCATGCCTTCAGCTCATTTTTAACTGAACCAAGCCTTGCTTTCAACACTGTAATCCCTCTCACTATAAAAACAGTGACATCATCAAGCACCGCCATCAAAACACGTGAAAGTGTTCAAGGTACTTATCTGGGGCAGAAACACTGAGGGAGGAGACGGAAGCTCGCTCAGCACTGACGCTCCCTTTTCCCGACTCCACCAGGAGAAGCTGGGGTTCACAGCCGGAGGCTCTCAGCCCGGGGAGCAGCGCCCACACCACTGAGCTGGTCCCCAGGGAGCGGGAAAGGGAGAGTAGGGCAGCCCCGGGGTCGCGGGGCAGGGAAAGCGGGGGGGGGGGGACGCGGGCTGTAGCCCCGCTCGGAGGCCAGCCCCAGCCCCAGCCGCCCGCCCCCGTCCGGGTCCGCAGAACCCGCCCGCCCGGGACAAAGCCCGCCCAGGGGCGGGGACGGGCCGGCGCCCGAGGAGAGGCAGCCCGGGAGGAGAGGACTCGCGGGCGGGAGAGGACTGGCGGGCGGGAGATGGGAAGGGGACGCCAGCCGCGGACTGAGGGGAGCCCGGCTGGGGCGAGAGGCGGCAGTTGCACACTTGGCCCTGGACAGCTGTGGCCGGGGCGCCAGGGCAGGAGCCAAAGTCCTACCGGGCGAAAGAGCTGAGAAGCCTTTGGGGCCGTTCCCCTGCTCGGAGTTGCAGCTTCCAACCCTCGGTCGAGCTGGCACAGTCTGCCCATGCGCAGGAGGGCCAGCGATCCTCTCTGGGTTCTGCAAGAGAAGGTGGGGAAGCGAGGGACGGAGAAGATGGGAGGAGGAGGGGAGAAGGGGAAAAGTGGAGGGAGAGACATGGACAGGAGGAGCAGAGAGAAGGCAGGGATCTGGAGGGTGGAGGAGAGTAGCAGAGATGGAGAGAAATAGTTTTAACTCTGGGGGCATCCTGAAGGAGGCAGCAGTCCTGCCTCTGCACACTTGTCTAACCCTTCAAGGCCCGCAGCTCATATTTTACCTCCCTGGCCCAGCCCTCCACCCAAGGCCTCTGCAGGACCCCTACGGGGATCACACCCGTTGCCCCCAAGCGGAGCTGGGTTTCCTTTTGCTCTGGGAACCAAGCACCCGCAGGTGTTGTCGCTCAGAACTACCTTGGAAAGAGTACATATTCCCCTTTTACACGCTGGGACACAGGCAGGCAAGATCTCTGCCTTACCTCCACTGTCCCAGGTGTTGTGCTGGCGGGGAGCGGGAGGTACAAGGTCAGATCCCAAAAGGAGCATACTGCCTGAGTTTTGGTGCATAGTCCCCATCCTTCCTGGGTAAACCACTCCCCACCCTCGGGGAAACATCAAGGGCACACAGTATGTCCCTGGGTTTGGGATAGCTGCCCTCAATTCCAGTGCCCAGCTTGCTAGGAAGATAGGAGTGTTACTGAGTCCAAATTCATTCTCCTTAATGCAGGACAGGCCAGTAAGTTGGGAGACCAGGTGTTGGGGCATGGAATAGCAACTTTCTGTAGACCTAGATGGCAAACTAATGTCCTGGAAAACCATCTCCCCAAGTCAGAATTCAGGCTCCTTTCCTACGAGCTTGGTTTTTGCAATCTTCTTGATGTAGTAATTCTTTGTTGTTAGAATCCTTTGTTCTTGCAGCTATCTGCCTGGGTCAGATCCCTGTAAACCTCCAACAAAACAAACGTTATTTTCTATTATGTAACTTGTTATCTTTATATGAATGGAAAAGTGTTAAATATCCTTAAAGGTCAGAGCATTCAAAATAGGCTCTCCTGTATATTTTAGGCTCTAGGCAACATTGTTTTACAAGCAAGATGAAGCCTAGGAGACAGAGCACAGGGTTAAGTCAAAGAACAGATCTAATATGGAGTCAGATTTGTTCTTTTCTATTACCAGGGCAGAAGACACTTGATGATTTAAATCCCTTTAAGTTAAAAATAAGTAATACTTTAAAGGAATTTACATACATAGGTCGGAATGTGCATAGCATATCTGGAAAACACACAAAGGATTGTAAACAGTGGCATCTCCAGGGAGCGCTGAAAGAAGAGGGGATGAGGGAAAACTTCTTTCACTTGTGTATTTTTGTGCTCTGTTTGAAATTTTTTAACCACATGCATGTATTTCTTTTTCAGTTAAAATAATGTGTAATGGAGCAAAGGAGTAGCAAGCTCAGCAAATACAGCAGCCATGGAATCACTGAGCCATCACTTTTGATTTCAGCCAGGAAGCATTTATTGACTCTCTCCTATGTGCCCAGTGCTGTTTTAAGACTTCTTTTATTTTTTTTTCATAAAATAATAAAGTGCTATTCCTCACCCCTGCCCATGGCTGGTGGAAAACCAACTGAGTTTTTATTGAGTTGTTTTCCAAGAAGTAGAGATCAGTTATAAACAGAAAACATCTTCAGGGCAAAACAGGCGGAGTGTTTTTCCAGCAGGCCAGATAGCTATGAAGGGTTTTCAACAGAGGCACACAGAGGCTGAGAGAGAAAGCCTCCAGGACCCTACAAAAAGCTGCCCAAACTGCCTTCTCCATGGCACTACTGAAATAGGAAAGAAAAAATCTGACTCCATATTAGATCTGTTCCTTTGACTTTAACCCTGTGCCCTGTTTCCTAGGCTTAGTCTTGTTGGTTCTGCACCTTTTGTAAAACAATGTTGCCTAGAGCCTGAAATATACAGGAGACCCTATTCTCAAGGCTCTGACTTTGAAGGATATTAACACTTTTCTATTCACATAAAGATAACAAGTTACAGAATAGAAAACAACATTTGTTTGTTGGAGGGTTACACGGATGTGACCCAGGTGAAGAGCTGCAAGAACAAAGGATTCTAACAACAAAGAATTCATACACCAAGTTTGCAACAACCAAGCATTCCCACTTCCCATTTTTAATATAAGAAGAGCCTGAAATCTGACTTGGGGTGATGGTTCCCCAGGACATTATTCTACCATTTCTCAGCTGGCTTTCCAAATTAAAGTCGCTATTTCTTGCCCCCAAAACCTGGTCTCCTGATTTATTGGCCTGTAATGCACGAGCAGAACAAGCCTGGACTCGGAAACACAGACATTGAAAGTACCCATTTGGTATATTAAATGACCTGCTTCTACTCATCTTCCTGACGTTTTATTCTCTTGACCACTCCTGCTATGTTTATGAAAAACCTGTCATGTGGACACATTTCCACCTCTAGCCACTACCCTTCCAGGTAAGAACTGATGCCAAGAAGGTAATGGAAGTTGCTAGAAGGTATTACCTGGACAAAATAGAGCAGAAGTGGGTTCTGGCTGATGTTCAGGAGCAGGCTGGAACACCTGACAAGATGTTATAAGTATGGATAGACAGCTGGGCACCAAAGGAGAAGCTTCTAAACTTCCATGAGGGACTTGTTGGATAGGAAGGAAAAGTCCCAAACTATAGCTCGGATCCCACCACGAGCTTCCTGGGCGAGTCTGGGCAAGTAATTTAAAATCTCTAGGCCCGTGCTGTCCAACATGGGAGCCACCAGCAACATGCAGGATTATGAAGTTATTCTGTAGCCAGACAGAATTATAAAAAGACATTTTATTGCAAAGGCCCAGCAGGTATAATATTTAAAAACGTTATTGGTTATCTTGCCCTAACGAGTTATTTTTGTATGTGTAGGTTTCTGTGGTTTGTAAGACCTGTGACT